>NW_028318984.1:0-313469 GCF_062004578.1 Staurois parvus
GGAGGGGGAGAGAGAGAGAGGGGGGAAGAGAGACCATACCATAGTTTGTAGACGTTATAACTTTCACAAAAAGCAATCAATATACACTTATTTGGATTTTTTTTAACCAAAAGCATGTAGAAGAATACATTTTGGCCTAAATTTATCACAAAATTTTAGTTTTTTTAGATATTTTTTATGACCAAAATGAGAAAATAGTTTTTTAAAAAAAAAATGTTTTTCTTCAAAATTTCTGGTTATAGCGCCAAAAATAAAACGTGCACAGGTGATTAAATACCACCAAAAGAATGCTCTATTTGTGTTAAAAAAAGGACATAAATTTCATTTATGTACCGTATTGCATGACCGCGCAATTGTCAGTTAAACTAGCACAGCGCTGTATTGCAAAAAAATGTCGTAAATTGCAGTATCTATACCATAGTTTGTAGACGCTATAACTTACACACAAAGCAATCAATATACACTTATTGGGATTTTTTTTTACCAAAAACATGTAGCAGAATACATTTTGGCCTAAATTTAAAACGAACTTTGAGTTTACTATATATTTTTTATAGCTGAAAGTAAAAAATATTGTTTTTCTTCAAAATATTTGGTTTTTTTTTTTTATAGCGTGAAAAATAAAAAGCGCACAGGTGATCAAATACCACCGAAAGAAAGCTCTATTTGTGTGAAAAAAAGGACGTAAATTTCGTTTAAGTGCAGCATTGCATGACCGCACAATTATCAGTTGAATTAGTGCAGCGCCGAGTAGCAAAAAGAGGCCTGGTCATTAAGGGGGGTAAATCCTCAGGAGCTCAAGTGGTTAAACATTACAAAAAATATAACAGAATATGTAAAAAGGAAATCAAGGCCGCAAAAAATTGAAAACGAATGACAGATTGCAAAAGATAGCAGAACAAACCCCAAAAATTCTTAAAATATATTAATAGTAAAAAGGTCAGGTCCAAGCTGTAAGGCCCTTTACAAAGTGAAGGCATAGTTACATAGTTAGTCTCGCTGAAAAAAGACAAAACGACTAAAGTCCATGCAGTTCAACCATTGAAGGCAAATTTATTAAATACCTTCTTCAGCTCTGTGTATACAAAGGAGCATGGGGGAGCTCTTGTCCAGAATGGTCATGGTATTGACACAGCCCCAGATGATCCACATTGGCTCACAATTGATATGATCCAGAAATATTTAGACAGAATAAAGGTGAATAAAGCACCTGGAACGGATGGCATACGCCCATGGGTCCTTAAAGAATTGAGTTCGGTCATATCAAAGTCATGGTTTCTAATTTTTAGAGACTCTTTAATGACTGGCATAGTGCCACTGGATCGGCATAAGGCCAATATGGTGCCTATATTTAAAAAGTGATCAAAATCTTTACCAAGTAATTATAGATTGGTTGATTTAACTTCTATAGTTGGGAAGATACTGGAGAGTTTAATAAAAGACCACATGGATGGTTCTTGCTTGAAAAAAATATTTTAAGCAACAGACAGCATGGATTCATTAAAGACAGAAGTAGTCAAACAAATCTGATTTATTTTTATGAGGAGGTGAGCAAAACCTTGGACAGAGGGGTGGCTGTGGTATACTTGGATTGTGCAAAAGCGTTTTACAGTTCTCCACACAGGGCTAAAGTGTAAGGTCAAGTCTACAGGCTTGAAAAAATCAGTATGTAAATGGATAGAAAACTGGCTTAAAGACCGAATTCAGAGAGTTGTGGTTAATGATTCATACTCTGAATGGTCTAGGGTTGTTAGTGGTGTACTCCAAGGTTCAGTTTTTGAACCCTTACTTTATAAACGATATAGGATCTGGGATTAAAAATACAGTTTCAGTCTTTGTGGATGACACCAAGCTGTGCAGTGGAATAACGTCCTTACAGGATGTCTCCAACTTACAAGTCAACCACAATGCACTGTTTAATTGCCATATATAAAAATAACTTGACAGCCAGACCTCTGGAGATCCCCTGATATCCTTCTCCTGAGTTTTAGAGGGAAACTGCCAGGATCCAAAATGACCGCTCGGTCACTTCCGGTTCCGCTGTGCGTCTGACGTCACTTCCCTTGATGCGTTTCATCATCTGACTTATTCATAAGGGATAGAGACGTCAAACAGGAAGGTCCTACTTATACCCCTCTCTGACATGAGCACCGAGACCAAAGCCGCCATGTCATGGAAGGGACCGCTGTGCATACTGCGCTATATTACAATAGTAATTACCGCGGCTGACAAATCTGCTGCACTCTGCATTATACTGAAGACTGTCCCCGGAAATAGCATAAACATCAACAGCCCTATACATAATACAGTTAAAATATACAATTAAACACACATCGCTATATCCATATAAGCACATTGGATCCTCCAGCTTCCCCTGGAGGCCAATACTAAATTAAAACCATCATTACTAAGTGACTTTCCCTATTCAAAACCATGTAAACCTTACTCTCATAATAAATACAGTATAATATTTTACTAATTTATTCCTTATATTTTATTGTGTGATTAGCCTATGATTCTAATAACCCAATACTAAAATTAATAAATAGGGCGCATGCGCGGCCAGCTCTGAAGGTGGACGTGCAGTGAGACAGCGCCGTCCACCCGCCAGCCTATAAGCGGCTCAAACCGGCCCTGGGACTCCACATCAGCACCGCACCGACTGTATAAGGTGCCCGACCATCCGGAGACATGCCGAGGAGGAAAAAATCCCTGTATCAGCCTGGAAAGCGGACACAATTCTTCCCGGCCGTCGGGCCGGGAATCCAAGATGGCACCCGTGGTTGCAAACAGGGAGACAGCAGCAGCGCCCAGCAGGAGGACTACAGGTTCCAGCAACGAGATTCCAGGCTGCAGCACTCGCTCTATCCCGGGGACCCTGGTGAGTTGTCACCCCCACTGTCCCCTACGTCACGCAGCCCAGCTAAATCCAGGCCACGGCTAGAGCAGGACCCCAGCACACTATACCAGGCCTCAAACCCTCCATTACAACCATCCCACACAGCTATGCCTGACATAGATGCATTCCCTGCGTCGGACCTACCTCTGACAGAAATATGCATGAAAAACATGCTCACGTCTTTGCGCCAATCTCTACATAATGATATCTTTACGCCACTCAACCAACTATCAAATATAGTACAACAACAGGAACACAGAATAAGCCACATTGAAAATAGCATGGGAGACATAATTACGGCGCACAACAACTTAATTGATGCTCACACAGAGCACTCAACCAACATCGAGCAAATCAATCAAAAATTAGCCGATTTAGAAGACAGATCACGCCGCAACAACATCAAGTTCAGAGGAATTCCCGAATCTGTCGCCAACGATTACTTACTCCCATACATACAGCAATATATCAAAATCCTCCTCCCATCACTCTCTGACTTCGAGATCGCAATTGATTGTGTGCATCGCCTACCTAAACCCTCCTTTTTACCAACATCCACCCCTAGAGATGTACTGGCCCGCATTAATTTCTTCCATGTGAAAGACAAAATTATGTCGGCCGGCCCGAAATCCACGGCCGCTCCCGCCATCGCACACAAATCTCCGCTTGTATGCGGATTTATCTAAAGCTACCCTCCTTAACAGAAAACAAATGCTATCCATCACCAAGGCCATCAGAAACCACCGCATAGCATACCAATGGGGGTTCCCCACCAAATTAACGGTGCGGCAACATGGTAGGATTTTCACTATTAAAACACTGGAGGCAGGCCTGGATCTACTAAAAACCTGGAATATCCTCCCTGCGGAAACACAAGAACCCGCGCATAGCTCTATTATTATACAGTGTTTATAAAGCGCCAATAGTTCGCTCAGCGCTGTACATTACAGAGGGGAACAGAACATGTGACAGAACAATACAATGCAAAACAATACCAATACAATGCAAAACATGAGGGGATCGAGGGCCCTGCTCTTTCGAGCTTACAATCTAGGAGGGAGGGGATGGTGGCACAGGAGGAGATAGCTATGGGGGATGGAGTGGTAGGAAGAGTGGAGGAGGTCGGCAAGTTAGCAGGGGGCGGGGTAGGCTTCCCTGAAGAGATGGGTTTTCAGGGTGCGCCTAAAGGAGAGGAGAGTAGGTGATAATCTGATGGGTTGGGGCAGGGAGTTCCAGAGGATGGGTGATACCCTGGAGAAGTCCTGGAGGCGGGCATGAGAGGAGGAGACCAGGGAACTAGAGAGAAGGAGGTCTTGTGAGGAGCGGAGTGTGCGTGCTGGGCGGTACTTGGATATTAGGTCGGTGATGTAGTTCGGGGCAGTATGGTGGACAGCTTTGTACGTCAGCGTTAGGATTTTGAATTTGATCCGTTGCGCAATCGGAAGCCAGGGGAGGGATTGGCAGAGGGGGGTGGCGGAAACGGAGCGGTTGGAAAGGTGAATGAGTCTGGCAGCTGTATTCAGGATGGACTGAAGCGGGGATAGCCAGCGGCGAGGCAGGCCAGTGAGGAGGGAGTTGCAGTAGTCGAGTCGTGATATGATGAGGGAGTGGATGAGCTGTTTGGTGGTTTCTGGAGTTAGGAACGTGCGGATTTTGGCGATGTTGCGGAGGTGGAGTCTGCACGAGTTTGTTAAAGAGTGGACTTGGGGCTGGAAGGATAGGTTGGAGTCCAAAATGACACCAAGTACTCTGGCCTGCGGGGCGGGTTTGATGGTGGCGTTGTTGGACATGATGGAGAAGTCAATGGGGGGTGGTGTCCGGGCTGGAGGGAAGACAAGAAACTCGGTTTTGGAGAGGTTCAGTTTAAGGAAGTGGAGCGACATCCAGTCTGATATGTCGCTCAACAGGTGTGTGATTCGGGCGGAGACCGAGGGGGTGAGGTGGGGGGTTGAGAGATAGATTTGTGTGTCGTCGGCATAGAGCTGGTAGTTGAAGCCGTGAGAGTGTATGAGTTGGCCAAGGGAGGAGGTGTAGATGGAGAAGAGAAGGGGCCCAAGGACAGAGCATTGAGGGACCCCAACAGAGAGGGGGAGTGAGAGGGAGGTGGTGGCATTATAGGTAACGCTGAAAGAGCGTTGTGACAGGTAGGATGAGAGCCAGGAGAGAGCAGAATCTCTGAGGCCGAGGGAGTGTAGTTTTTTGAGGAGGAGGGGGTGGTCGACTGTGTCAAAGGCCGCAGAGAGGTCAAGGAGTAGGAGCACTGAATAGTGGCCATTAGTTTTGGCAGTTAGCAGGTCGTTGAAGAGTATGAGTAAGGCAGTTTCGGTGGAGTGTAGGGGACGGAAGCCGGACTGTAGGGGATCGAGGAGGTTGTTGTCGTTGAGGTGAGAGCACAGGCGGGCGTAGACTAGGCGCTCGAGGAGTTTAGATGTAAATGGGAGCAGGGAGATGGGTCTGAGGTTGTTCGGGTCATTGGGGTCCAGGGAGGGCTTTTTAAGTATGGGGGTGATGTGTGCATGTTTCAGAGGGGAAGGGAAAGTGCTGGAGGAGAGGGAGAGATTGAAGATGTGGGTGAGGGAGCGTAGGATGGAGGGGGAGGGAGGTTGTAGGAGTTGTGAGGGGATAGGGTCGAGGGGGCAGGTGGTGAGGCGGGCATCAGAGAGGATCTTGGAGACTTCTTCGATGGTAGTAAGGTCAAAGGTGCGGAGTGTTGGGGGAGCTTCAGTATGAGGAATGTAGGGTGGGGTGGGAGAGGAGGTCAGAGCAGTGGTGGGGCCGTGGGAGAGGGGTGAAGAGGGGGTAGCTGAGTGAGGGGGAAGGAGGTTGGAGGGAGTTTGAGCAGCGAAGAAGTCCCTGTGGGTTATGTCGAGGGGGAGGGGGGATGAGGGGGTAGCTGTGTGAGAGGGGATGGGTTGAGAAGGCGTGTGAGTTGCGGCAATGTCCTTGCGAATTGTGTCAATCTTGTTTTTGAAGTGATTGGCAATCTCAAGGGCAGTGAGTGAGGTGCTGGGTGGAGGTGGGGGTTGCGAGAGTAGAGAGTTGAAGGTGGAGAAGAGTCGGCGAGGATTGGAGGAGAGGGCCTTGATGAGGGTCAGGAAGTAGGCTTGTTTGGCAGTATGGAGGGAGGAGGTGTAGGTGTGGAAGGCAGATTTGTAGCGGGTGAAGGCTTGTTGGGATTTGGTTTTGCGCCATAGTCGCTCCAGGGCACGACTGTGTCGTTTGAGGGTTTTGGTGTGATCAGTCTGCCAGGGCTGGAGCGGTCGGGGTCTGATGTTGCGTGTGGTTAAAGGCGCTAGTGAGTCAAGGGCAGTTGACAGAGCATTGTTGTAGGCGGTCATAGCCAAGTCGGGGCAGGACAGGGGGAGGATGCGGTCATAGAGTTGATCAGCTGCGGAGTGGAGGGAGGCAGGGTTAAGGTTGCGGTTACGGCTGGTAGAAGTGTGACATTTGGAGGGGTAGGCGTTGGAGGATGAGGAGATAGAGAAGGTAATCAGGTTGTGGTCAGAGAGAGGGAAGGGGGTGTTAGTGAGGTTGTGGGGAGCGCAGCGGTTGGAGAAGACAAGATCAAGGATATTACCGTCGGAGTGGGTGGTGGATTGTATGCACTGTGCAAGTGCAAAGGAGGAGGTTAAGTGGAGGAGACGGGCTGTGTCCGGGTTGTCGAGGTTGACAGGGATGTTGAAATCCCCAAGGATGATAGTGGGTAGCTCAGAGGAGAGGAAGAAGGGTAGCCAGGAGGAGAAGTCTTCCAGGAAGCGGGGTATGGATCCAGGAGGCCGGTATATCACAGCAATCTTCAGGGGGGTTGGGGAGAATAGTTGGACGCAGTGGGCCTCAAAGGAGGAGAAGGATAGGGAGGGGGGGTTTGGGAGGACTCGGAAGGTGCTCAGCGGTGACAGGAGCAGGCCAACCCCACCACCTTTACGACCGTTGGGCCTGGGTGAGTGGGTCCAGGTGAGACCTCCGTAGGAGAGTGCAGCAGGGGAGGTAGAGTCAGTGGGCTGGATCCAGGTTTCCGTAATCGCCAGGAGGTTGAGGGAGCGGGAAACAAAGAGGTCGTGGATGGCGGTAAGCTTGTTGCACACCGATCGGGCGTTCACGAGTGCACATGAAAACGGGGGGGAGATTTTAGGGAGCAGGGGGACAGATACTAAGTTGCGGGGGTTGTGGCAGGACGTGGAGGCAGGAGGGTTTTGTGCGGGTGAGGGAGGTGGTGGAGGGCCAGGATTTGGGGAGATGTCCCCCGCGGCTAGGAGGAGGAGAAGGGTGAGAAAGGTAGCATGGGAGCGGGATGTGCAGGAGCGTGAGAAACTACTAGTGGAGGTGTTTGGGGGTCAGTGGGAGAGTGGAGTAATAGGAGGAGGTGGTGGGTGCCATAGAGGGGTGAGGGAAGCAGTGAGGACACAATATACAAATGTTTGGGAGGAGCAGAGGGATATAGTGAATGGATTTTGGGAACAGAGGAGAGGAAAATGAGAAGGAGGAGTGGAAGAGGCATATTGGGGAGGTGATGAAAGCAATAGTAGGGAGATTATAGCAATGAGGGGGAGATGTACAAGTTTTGGGGTGGAGCAGAGGGGTAAAGAAATGAGATTTGGGAACAGAGTATAGTAATATGAAGAGGAGAAGAGGGGTGTATTATATAAAAAGGTACATGGAGTGGGACTCAGGTATGCAAAAGATGTTTCCTTGCAGTCTATCCAGCATGCAGTAGAGTTTCTTGCTGTTGTTGTGTCTTCCTGCTGCTTAAGTTCTCCTGCTCTATGGAGGCAACATAGTCTTTACAGGACATATTTTTTCTTTTACTAAAATATGCTCACACTTTCTCCCAGGAGCCATTTTTTCATTTCATCTGTCTGGCGTTTGGCCTAAATTCTTTA
Organism: Staurois parvus; assembly: GCF_062004578.1. Taxonomy (NCBI): domain Eukaryota; kingdom Metazoa; phylum Chordata; class Amphibia; order Anura; family Ranidae; genus Staurois; species Staurois parvus. Next base: position 7,780 of record NW_028318984.1, read on the forward strand.
AAGTTCGTTTAAGGTATTTACAATTGGCCTGACCCCCTCCTGGTGGTCAAGCCCATCCGAATCCCCTGGTTTTGAGTTAGCAATGTTGGCTACTCGAGATATTTGCATTTTTCGCAAATGGTTTTTTATTGTTCTTTATATCCTTACCCCTTCCTTACCCTGGCACCTTTGGACATCCACTCAATACCCAAGTGTTACTTACTTCAACACATCTTGGAATACTCCCCTCAGCGCTCCGATTGAGTCACAACTCTATCACCTCCGCTCGAACACCTATTCTCTTGAAAAGTACACAATCATATGCTTCTCCCAAACACCACCTCAGTTTACGGAAAATCTTGGAATTATGATTACTAATGAATAATCTTACGTCATTAAACGTCCGAGGCCTAAACTCACCATAAAAACGTTCATTACTATCTAGAGAAGCACGGAAGTCACGAGCGGACATACTCTTCATACAAGAAACACACTTCGCTACCAAAAAGACACCCAAATTATACCTTCATCGTTTCTCTCAAATATTTATGGCAACCAATCCCAAAAAGAAGAATGGAGTGATTACGGCCATTAAGGACTCTCTTTCATTCCGTATCCTACCACAGACGGCGGATCCACAAGGACGCTTCCACATTTTAGTGTGCCAAATAAACGACAAGACCCATACATTAGTGAATGTTTATGGCTCGAACTGCAAACAGTTAAGTTTCTACCGTAAACTTTACAAAACCTTCTCCATACTTAAACAAGGGAAACTCATCGTCGGTGGCGATTTCAATATTATGGGAAATTCGGACATGGACTCATCCTCCACTTCGAAATTCACGAAACCTACTCTTAACCAGTTTCTGCACGACAACGACCTTTATGACATCTGGAGATGTCAACACGGTTCTGAAAGAGACTATACTTATTACTCCCCTCCACATCTTTCATACTCACGAATAGACATGTTTATCACAGACAAATGGACATTGCAACATGTGACATCATCCAAAATAGGGACTATAACCTGGTCAGACCATGCTCCAATCCAAATATCATTAGACGACGATCAAAACACAGAGCTCCCACCTATCTGGAGACTTAATTCCTCACTTCTAACAGCACCGGAAAACCAGAAACATATCCAAGAAGCTCACAAACTCTTTTTTTATACCAATACCACCCATGATATATCCATCACCACACTTTGGTCGGCCTACAAGGCCTACATGAGAGGTATCCTCATCCAACTCCCGCACTAAGAGACAACGTTCCCAACAAATTGACCAACTCATGACCTCCATCCGCTTAAATGAAAAACTCAACAAACAGCATCCAAATCCCACTACAACAGCGACCCTTAACTCAGATAGGAATAAATTACGCACCATTTTACTGCACGTATACGACGCCAATTTGCAAAAAACAAAAGCTAAATTCTATGCACTCGGTAACAAAGCAAATCCACTCCTTAGTAAAATTATCAAACAAAAACGACTTAAAACCAAAATCTCCACAATCCGACATCCTACTTCGCACAACACTCTGACAAACCGACATGATGTTACCAATGCTTTTGCGGCCTACTACCAGACATTATATAACCTAAAAGATGACACTAATAAGACCCAACCTACAACACAATCAGTAGAACAATTTCTGCATAACACTAATCTCCCACGCATAACCCCATCTCAACTTGAATCTATCTCTCTACCGATTTCTCCTGCTGAGATTGAGAAAATCATACGCACCCTTCCTCTGAACAAATCACCAGGGAAGGATGGCTTCACTAATGAATATTACAAAACATTTGCCCCCAACCTCACTTCGCATCTATCTCTCCTATACAACCATGTCGCCCTCAACTAGTACAAAATTACAGGCCAATTTCACTTCTCAACACAGATATAAAGATATACGCTAAGATAATTGCCCTAAGACTACTCCCTTACCTACCGACTTTAATTCATCCAGACCAAGTAGGATTTATTCCTGGAAGACAGGCCCCTGACGCCACTAGACGAATCATATCCCCGATACACCACCTTGAATTAGATACCCAACCCTCGCTCCTACTATCGCTTGATGCAGAAAAAGCGTTTGACCGAATCCATTGGCAGTTTATGTCGCATACTCTCCAAAAATTTGGAATATCTGATTGGATGTTATCAGCCATTTTGTCCCTTTACTCTAAGCCATCAGCCAGAGTTCTAACTAACGGCACACTATCTCAACCCTTCTACATTTCCAACGGAACTAGGCAAGGCTGCCCATTATCCCCTATAATTTTTGCTCTACTCATTGAACCACTAGCAACCAACCTTAGAAACGACCCTAATTTGCACGAGAATTAAATTCCTAAAATCCGAACACAAGATCAGTCTATTTGCAGATGACATTATCCTAATGGTTATTAATCCATACAACTCCCTCAACACGATACGAACGCACATTCAAAACTACGCATCCGTATCTTACTACAAACTCAATGAGCCGAAATCTTCCATACTGAATCTACACACACCTGAGATTACCCAAAGCCTAATTTCTAAACACTTCCCCTTTACTTGGGAACAACTTAGCATCCCGTACTTGGGAATTAAACTTACTGCAAGGACCAACCAACTATATAATGCTAATTTTAAACCATTACTTGAATCTATTCTGCAAGAGATTAAAGGACTACGCACCACTACTCTCTCGACGTAAGGCAGAATGGCGACAGTTAAAATGTGTATATTACCCAAGATACTCTACATCTTTCGCACACTCCCTATCCCAGTCCCTCCAATTTATTTTTACAAAACTTCAGGCAATATTGAACAAATTCCTTTGGAACTCGAAAAAGCCTAGATGTGCCACAAATCTTCTAATCCGCCCACCCTCCAGAGGCGGAGCGAGCCTCCCACATTACCTTGCCGCTCTACTCGATCAGCTCTTCTTCTGGTGGCAGCCCACAATAAGCAAAACCTGGACTCTTATGGAAACTTCCTTGTTCCTACCGCACACTTTGACAGACCTATTATTTATACCCCGCGGAGCACACCTTACACACCCACACAACCACCCTTGCATACTAGCTTCTCTAACTGCTTGGTATGACTTTATTACTCATACCCAATTACGCAAGGACAACCTTCAAATTCCCACTCCGCTTTCGTCCCTACACTTCCTCTCTCCTCATTTAAACCTAAACTTATGGATAAACCATGGAATACTTCACATACAAGACCTATACACTAACAATAAACTACATTCCTTTCAGACTATTCGAGAAAAATATTGAATCCCGGCTACTGAATATTTTACCTATATACGTATAACCCATACCCTCTACAAGGCGAATGTACCACTTAACATAAAAATCCCAGCAACTGCACAACATTTCTTCCAAAAAACAACTTACCCAAAAAAAGGTATATCAACTTTTTACACGGCTCTAATTGAATCACAATTTACCACATCCACGTCGTCCCTAGCAAACTGGGAAAAAGTAACCCACCAACCAATATCTCTCAGCACTTGGGAGAAAACTTTTACCATTACTTTCAAAGCCTCAAAGTGCAGCTCACACTGGGAAACATACTTGAAAATACTCCACCAATGGTACTTAATTCCCGTTAAGCTATCCTTATTCTATCCTCAACATCCCCAAACCTGCTGGAGACATTGCGGTGAAACAGGTTCTCTTCTCCACTTACTGTGGGCATGTAAATCCCTTACCTCTTACTGGAACCAAGTTTTCCAAATAATCTCTTCCATCACAAAGACTCCAATAACCCCAAACCCTGCTCTAGCGCTCCTCCATATTGGCATAGACAAAACTCCACTATCTTCACGCATTATTATCATACACATTTTGTCAGCTGCAAAGCTCAATATCACCAGGCTCTGGCGGTCTATTAACACTCCCTCTTTGTCCCGACTACTGACCGACCTTAATTTCCTATGTGAAATGGAGAGAAGAACAGCCCTCCATAATTTCTCGTATCACAAATTTGAGACCCACTGGACTCAATGGTTGCATAACCCCAATTGTTCAATAAAATGATTCTATAATATCCACCCACGCTACAGGACTTCGACACCTTAGGTGCCCCTACCTCCCCCTTTCCCCCCTATTTCCCCTTTCTAATCCCCCCTTAAATATAACTACCAAAGTTTCAATAAGGTTCACAAAAAAGAGCATACCTCTCATGTAACTGAGCCAAGACTTTGCAATGTACCTCGGCCAACTGGCGGGGTACCGCCACTCCATCTTCTCCTACCCATACGTTTGTATTAATTGTGAACCTCTTTATACCATTGTTTTCAGTTATTCTGTATGTTTCAAATTTTTCAATAATATTTAAATATAAAATTAATAAATAATAATTAAAACCCTAATAATACCATATCATTACATATAAATGATTCATACTAATAAATCTTTCAATCTACCTTTGATCATCCATAAATTATTAATCTATATTACTTCCTATTCCTAAAATTAATAAATACCATCAATAAAATTATTTTAAAACAAAATTACATATTTCTTCTTTTAAAATTCATATTTTAAAATTGGACTCATTAATACAAATTGCTACATAATAAAATTACTTATTCTCTGCTCAATACATCAAAATTAGAAATTAGAAATAAAGGAATTCAAATCTACATCCATGTTTAAACCGCGTGGTCTCAGGGTCTTAAACTCAAAAATCCAAAAAGTTTTGTTTTGGGAGATGGCCTTTAATTTGTCCCCACCTCTCCAATGAGCTTCCATCCTGTCTATCCCACAAAAAGCTCAACACACTAGGGTCACAATCATGACAATCCCTAAAGTGTCTAGAAAGACAGTGGTCCTTTTTCCCTTTCTTAATATTATTTATATGTTCAACAAGTCTAATATGTAACGACCTAGATGTCCTGCCCACATACTGGAGTCTGCAAGGACATTCCAATAGGTAGGTTACATACTTGGTGGAGCAGGTAATAAACTTAATTTTAAAATCACTGCCTGTGCTACATGATGTAAAATCCGATATTGATCTCTTTTACATATTGGTGACCTTACACATTGTGCATTTTTTGCATGGGTAGAACCCTTTAAAATCAAACATATGTAATTTATTTAGTTTTGGGGGAGAAATAATATTAACTAAAACCTCTCTTAAATTATTATTTTTCCTGTAAATAAAAAGGCTTTTTGTATGAATCTATTTTTTATTATCTCCATTTGTTCTATAAAGTCTTTTAATCTCGAGCAATTTCTCAAGATTCTAATGAATTGTCCTTTAGGTATGCCATTAATCCAGGAAGGGTGGTGACAGCTATTAGTTGGGATATACCCATTTCTATCCGTCTCCTTAAAATACGTCTTAGTAAATAAGACACCATTTTCTTTAAAAATACTCAGATCTAAAAAAATTCACTGATATCTTATTCATATTGATAGAAAAACCTAGGTCATGTTCATTTTTTTCAATAACTTCAATGTATCTATCGAGCCTTCCCAGATAACCAAAATGTCATCAATATATCTTTTCCAAAGGGTAAGCCCTGACCACTTTTTGTTAAAAATCACCTTCTCCTCCCATTTACTTAAAAAAAATGTTTGCTAGGCTGGGAGCGAACTTCGCGCCCATCGTTACACCTTTCTTCTGCTCATAAAAAATACCTCCATACCAAAAGTAATTTTTATCCATGTAAAATTCTAATAGTTTTACAATAAATTTCCTCTGTTTCGCATGGAGATCCGTATACTTTTTCAAGGCCCATTTAATGGCTCTAATCCCGTCCTCATGTTTAATGTTTGTGTACAGGGAATTTACATCAATGGTCACCAATATTGTATCCTCAGACACTTTCATATATTCCACCAAACCAATAACATCCTTCCCATCCTTTAAATAGGAAGGCATCTGTTTAACTATAGATTTCAGATACCAATCAATATACTCCCCCATTCTAGAATGTATAGACCCTATACCATTAATAATTGGAATAAATTAGTATAACATTATACTGTATTTATTATGAGAGTATTTAGTTTGAAGGTTTAAATGGTTTTGAATAGGGAAAGTCACTTAGTAATGATGGTTTTAATTTAGTATCGGCCTCCAGGGGGAGGTGGAGGATCCAATGTGCTTATATGGATATAACAATGTGTGTTTAATTGTATATTTTAACTGTATTATGTATAGGGCTGTTGATGTTTATGCTATTTCCGTGGACAGTCTTCGGTAAAATGCAGAGTGCAGTGGGTTTTTCAGCCGCGGTAATTACTATTGTAATATAGCGCAGTATGGGCAGCGGTCCTGTCAAGGTCCTACCTTTTCCAAGAGATTGTGCGGCTTCATGTACTGGCGTCCATCTTGGGTTTCTGCAGAGCATGGTGGGAGTCTGCCTTCAGGTCTCTGAGGTCCATTCCCCAGAGGGGTGTGGCTGAGTACATATAAGCCTGTGATCCGCACATGCTCTTTGCACTTGTGTCTTGTGTCTTTGTGTTGTTACAGCTCTGTGTATACTCTCGTGACTCTCCTGGAATCTGACTCGGCTTGTGACTAGACCATTCTCTGTGTTTTCCTTTGATCTGACCTTCCGTTGCTGAACCCGGCCCGTGACCTGTGATTCTTGTCTACTGTTCTGTACCGTTTTGTCACGTTGTTGTCGACCCGGCCTGCCTGACTACGCTATTGTCATTCCTACCAGCTACACGCCATTGGCGGCGGCCACATTACCACAGTCGGGGTGTCTCGGGGCCGTGACTTGGTTCCTAGCTGCGTCAAGTCCATCCCCACCATCAGGGGCCCTGGTGAAGGGCAGCCTGGGACTTAGACTCCGCGCCCTGAGGGACTTCGGTCTGTTGGTGGTGGTTGCCGTCAGTCAGTGCGTTACCCTGCCACTAGGCCTACCTGTCCGTTCCACAGCCCTGCCCTGACAGGTCCCATCCCTGACATGGCGGCTTTGGTCTCGGCGCTCATGTCAGAGAGGGGTATAAGTAGGACCTTCCTGCTTGACGTCTCTATCCCTTATGAATAACTCAGATGACGAAACGCGTCAAGGGAAGTGACGTCAGACGCACAGCGGAACCGGAAGTGACCGAGCGGCCATTTTGGATCCTGGTAGTTTCCCTCTAAAACTCAGGAGAAGGATATCAGAGGATCTCCAGTGGTCTGGCTGTCAGTTATTATATGGTGATTTTAAAAGATGGATTACTATGTAAGCAAATAAAGTATAATTTTGATTGTTATTATAGGGATTTACACTAATTCATTTTATATATGGTGGGCATTCGTTTGGAGAACGGAGACTGGTGTTTAAAAGAGGAGTACATCTATGTGGCTGTGAGGATCTCTTTGGTGGAGCATATTGTATGACATCATCCTGCCTAGATGATTACAAGCCCTGTGGTTTATTTTATTTGGTAAGGGTATTTAATCTGTACACTATAGAAGTGGACACAGTTTTTTTTCACAGTTTTGTGGTTGAATTGGTTTCTCACGAGACTGCTTCACTGTCACGTTTTACACAGTGATTCACTTTTTGCACTAGTAGTGATCACGTGTGTTTTTGCGTGTGAATCACATTGTTTATTTAGTGGATTACATTCAAGTTAAGGATAATGCACTGTGATTTTGATTTTTTTTTTTGAGGTTCTGGTTGGTCTCAGGAGTCACTTTGGAAGTTTTTCAACATGAAGATTTTTTTCCTTTGAATTTTTTGAGTGACTTTAGTTTGTGTGATTATTATAACAATATTGGAGGACATTATTTATATATTTTTTTATATTGGAATCTTGGTTAATTTTTGTGCTATTCTGATTTTTATATCTGCATGATTTGGGTTGTGATTTTGTTAGTAAGCATACTATTTTTCACAGATTACTACACTTTTTGGGGAGAAAGTGTTTATATACGTTTTGGGATTTGGTATAACATTAGTGAAGGGGATACCATATATAATTTTTAGACTGCTTAATTGGGCAACTATGTGGCAAATGAGATTTAATGTTGATAAATGTAAGGTTATGCACTTGGGGGGCTAAGAATATGCATGCATCATACATACTCAGGGGGGACAACTGGGGGAATCAATGGTGGAAAAAGATATGGGAGTTTTGGTAGATCATAAGCTCAATAACGGCATGCAAAGCCAAGATGCGGTTTCTACAGCGAGCAAAATCCTCTCTTGAAAAGAGGTATAGACACCGGAGAGAAAGATATTATTTTACCCCTGTACAAATCATTAGTAATACCTCATCTGGAATATGCAGTTTAGTTTTGGTTACTAATTCACAAAAGAATATTGGAGAACTGGAGAAAGTGCAGAGAAGGGCAACCAAACTGATAAGAGGCAAGAAGGAGCTCAGCTATGAGGAAATATTAAAGGAATTGAATTTATTCACTCTTGAGAAGAGGTCATTAAAGTGTTACTATACCCACAACAGTAAAATCAGTCTGTGTATGCAGTAAAGCATGCTAGTTATACTCATTGTGGAACCTAAGAGCTTAATCCTCTGCACTGTGTAAAAAGGCTGTTTTATCCTTTCTTCCCTGCCCCTTCTCTTGTTGAAAAAGACTGATATAGACTGATATAGACTGAATCTGTAGTCACATGCACATGCTCAATTTGATGTGTATTGCAAGAGAGGTTTTTTTCTCTTTCTTGGGAGAGTGCATGTGATCAGCACAGGGCCAATCAGCACTGTACAGACAGAGGGTTAAGGGTTTCACATCCTCCTAGAGCAGAAATAAAACTCCTCCTACAAGCTTTAACCAGTGTTCTGCTGAAGTCACAAGACTGCTCTAACTGCTGATGAGAAAGGTATTTGGCAGTTTATATTTGTTCAAATAATTGCATGTCCATGCTGTGTGTACTGTGGGAGACCAGATATAGTGAATGCAGGGTCCTGGTTTCGTATTACTTTAAGGGGGGATATGATCAACATGTATAAATACATCAATGGTTCATATAGTGAACTCAGTGTAGAGTTATTCACCCTGAGGTCATCACAGAGCACAAGGGGTCACTCTTTACGTCTGGAGAAAAAGATTTGATCTCCAAATATGGAACGTTTTCTTTACAGTAAGTGCTGTGAAAATGTGGAATAGACTCCCTCAAGAGTTGGTTCTGGCCAGCTCAGTAGATTGCGTTAAACAAAGACCTAGTTTCTTTCCTAGATACACAGAATATAAATGGATACTAACATTTATAGGTAAAGTTGATCCAGTGAATATCCAATTGCCTCTCGGGGGATTAGGAAGGAATCTTTTCCCCTGCAGGAGCAAATTGGATCATGCTTTTCTGGGTTTTCTTGCCTTCCTCTGGATAAACTGTGGGAATAGATTTTTTTTTTTTGGGGGAGGTGAACTGGATGGACTTTTGTCTTTTTTCAGCCAGAATAGCTATGTAGCTATTTACACAACAGGGAGTCTGTGTGAAGATGGCCACCATTTTTTGTTTTGGGTTTTAGAATTAAATTAAGACAATATCTTAGTTTTCTAAAAATAACCCCTTACACTTCCACTACAAAGGGCCTATATAAACTGGAGTGTGACATGGATAGATTGCAGAGTAGTCTTCAGCTAGTTTTTGATTTACCTGTGACGTGCCCTTACACTTTTGTCTTTTTGTGTACAGCTCTGTTTGCCTTTGACTTGTCTCTGTATTCTTGTCTACCCATTGTGACATTCGCCTGTATTTCAGACACTGCATCCTATCATCTGATTTGGTACTTTGCTGCTCTGCTTGTTATCTAACCTTGGCCTGTAAATGGACATTGCCACTGCCCTATGTTCTTGTTCTTCACTGCCTGGCTGTTACTGACCTTGGCTTGTATCCTGATGCTGTTCCTGCCTTCAGATTCGGTACCTTGCTGTCTGACTGTTGACAACCTTGGACTTGTGTTCTGGCTTTGTTCCAGTTTGCTGAAGGGTAACCATGTTCCTGCATCTTGCTCTTACTGGTTACTCCCAACGTCCTCCATGTGCTCCAGAACCTCTCATTTTATCCCCTCACTGCCACTTGCTTGGAAGAAGCAGTGCATGCTAGCTGTAGTCGTATGCCCTGCTCTATGCACACTACAAATTCCATAGTCCGTAGTCCATCTCAGGAACAAACAAAAGAAGGCATCTACATTCCTACATAAAGTGAGACCACGGAGAACGAACATAGCACAGAGGCCTTCAAATTTCAACCAAAACAACAGCCCAAGGTTTACTTCTCATTAAGTACTGCCCATTGTACCAATTAAAAAAAAAAAAAAATATATATATATATATATATATATATATATATATATATATATATATATATATATGTCTCTGGCTTTAAAGACTTTACATCCCCTCAGGGAGATCAATGTACACTACATAAATTTTAACAAACTTTGTTGCAGATTTCTACCTGTTTCTGCCCTGAAGAAATAGCTCTTTGTTCTGTGCAGAGTTAAACTTAATGGGAGTGACCTATACATTACTAATCAGCTGATGCATTCTGTGTGCTAAAGAGGAAAGTTACAGGCCCTGCATCCCTTTTAAAGTTATCCCGTGGGAGTATCTCACCAAAATGAAATGTTGTTGCTGAGGATTCCTAAAATCTGATTGTAGCTTAGTGCAGACTACTGGGAAAATGAGTGATCCGATCACACAATTACATTTCTGGGGAAGTGCATACACACGTGTACAGTATGTGTACAGAAGGCCTACAGGCTTACATATTACATTGAATTTTACAGAGAATTACAGTACTGTAGACTGCAACAGAAAGGTAATTTTTGAACAACATTCAATTACAATATTGCATGTGAAACAACTGTATAAACGTTAATTTATTTGCTATTTTTTTTTACCAAGAAAGTGGGGTTAACCTTTAAGGACACTGATAACGCTTGACACACCAATCTAATATTCTGATAACAATTTTATAGGCTAAAAAATACACAAGTGACAACACAATATAATTTTTCTATACTGTAAGTGAACCCATTACAGTATTAAACAGAGACACATCTTCAAGCTGAAATGGCAGTAGAAACTTGGAATGTTTTTATGAAACACAAACCTCACACCTGTGTGTGAACACCACGATTTGCAGCAATGGCATTCACTTGTTTGTAAACCACTCATGATAACTAGTGGAAAATCGGGGTAGAAGATGCAATGTGCAGGACAAAGTGTATATGCAGATGGTAGGCAGGACATGCAATAGTTATTCAACCACCAGACTAGAGAATTGAATTAAGTACAAACAAAAATTAACAGCCCTGTAGTATCCTAGCATTTAGTAACATTGCCAGATGCATTGGTATGCACACACAAACATCTTACCTTTCTTCTGATGTTTCTCCTTCAACCTCTTGGCCAACATGTTTAGATTCTTCCACTGGTTCCACTGATATAGGGGAAAAAAAGATATACATGTATAAGAAAAATGTAAATAAAATGTTACTAATTGTATATAATCACAAATGGAATGGAGATTAGAGAAGCATTCCTGTTATAGCAATTGTGTCAAACACAAATATATAAAGATGGCTTTATAAGACCAAAACTGTACAAAGAATCATTATGATTTATCCATTTAATTTTGCTAATCTGGATTAAATATATAAACAATAACTGGATGCTAAAGGAAATAAGATTCTTACAGACTTATATCTGAGCAGTTAAACCACTGCTAACTGCCTACAATACCACTTTTACTGCATGCATCTACTACTGTGACATTTGAGAGAACAATTTTTGTTATTTCAGGTATGAATTATAATAACATAAGAAGTGTGAATAGTATTACAATTATTATGGTTTCAAATCTACCAATATGGCACATATTCCATGTTATTCCTGTTTAAATGAGCATTTATGAGTTGTATTGAGTACACAACAGCACTAAAAATCTGACAGACGTTCTTAACCCTTCCCCACTCTACCACTACTAAGAAATCATTTTGGCACACGTTCTGAATTTAACCCTAGTTAACTCAACCAGAATATCTCTAGACAAGTGTGGATGAAGAATAAAAATTGAGTGTGAAGAAAAAAAAAAAAGTAATCTACTAACCATGCAGAATCTGATAATATTAATTCCAAAAATGAACCCATTACACTTTGTCACAATCTGATATTTCTTCATCTCCATTTCTATACATGTATTGTATGTGTATATGCAGGAATTTTTTGATGCACGTATGTGTACACATGTCTACTTATGTTATAGGATTGTTAACCTCACGATTTTGTTACAATTATATTTACATTATACTATGTTTTGTTGTAGCCCTGAAGGAGGAGTTCCTTTGACCCCAGAATGCATTGACTGTCTTAGCACAAATACCAATAAATGAATTTGTACTACTATCTTTTGCTCTGGCGCTCTTTCCATGTATGAACAATTATTTCTGGTAAACATGAAGTATGTGGCCAACAACTCTAAGGCTGTATTCACACAGGAACGGACAGCTATGGAGAGCTTTACCTTCCCAGCAGTTGTCTGTTCCTGACTTCACTAAGGGGCAATTTGGTGTGCGATTCAGCGCATCACACACAGCTCCCCCTATTTTTTGTCCAAGCTTTATCTGAAGTGTAAAAAACTACACTTCATTTATGGCTTTGTACAACAGCTGGATGCACTGCGCTGCTGTATTATTATACAGGATTTATATAGCGCAGACAGTTTGCTCAGTGTTTTACATAATGGTGGGAGACAGTACACGGGACAGTACAGTAACAATACAATTCAATACAAGAGGGGTTCGAGGGCCCTGCTCCTTGGAGCTTACAATCTAGGAGGGAGGGGATAGTGGTACAGGAGGAAATAGCTGTGGGGGATGGAGTGGTTGGAAGGGTAGAGGAGTTCAGTATTAGCTGAGGGCGGGGTAAGCTTCCCTGAAGAGATAGGTTTTCAGAGTGCGCCTAAAGGTGAGCAGAGTAGGTGATAGTCTGATGGATTGGGGTAGGGAGACAAGATCGGTGATGTAGTTTGGGGAAGTATTATGAGCGGCTTTATACGTCATTGTTAACGTTTTGAATTTTATCCGTTGGGCAATTGGAAGCCAGTGGAGGGATTGGCAGAGGGGGGTGGCAGATACGGAACGGTTAGTAAGGTGGATGAGTCTGGCCGCAGCATTCATGTTCACTTTTGGAAAGATTTTGTTTGAGGAAGTGGAGTGACATCCAATCCGATATGTCGCTTAGTAGGCTTGTGATACGGGCAGAGACTGAAGGGGTGAGGTGAGGGGTAGAGAGATAGACTTGCGTGTCGTCGGCATTGAGATGGTAATTGAAGCCGTGGGAATTTATCAATTGGCCAAGGGAGGAGGTGTAGATGGAGAAGAGAAGGGGTCCGAGGACAGAACCTTGAGGGACCCTAACAGAGAGGGAGTGAAGAGGAGGTGGCAGCGTTATAGGTAACACTGAAGGAGCGCTGTGATAGATAGGAGGAGAGCCAGGAGAGAGCGGAGTCTCTGAGGCCAAGAATGTAGTTTTTTTGAGGAGGAGGGGGTGGTCAACCGTGTCAAAAGCCGCAGAGAGGTCGAAGAGTAGGAGTACAGTATAGTGGCCATTGGTTTTGGCGGTTAGCAGGTTGTTTGTGAGTTTGAGTAGGGCAGTTTCAGTGGAGTGTAGGGGGCGGAAGCCAGACTGTAGGAGATCGAGGAGGTTGTTGTCAGTGAGGTGGGAACTCAGGCAATTATAGACTAAGCGCTCTAGGAGTTTGGATGTAAATGGCAGCAAGGAGATGGGTCTTAGGTTGTTCAAATCGGTGGGATCTAGGAAGGGTTTTTAAGTATGGGAGTGATGTGTGCATGCTTTAGAGGGGAGGGGAAGGTGCCAGTAGAGAGGGAAAGATTAAAGATGTGAGTGAGGGAGCGTAGGATGGAAGAAGAAGGTGACCGTAGTGAGGGGACAAGGTCAAGGGGGCAGGTGGTGAGGCGGGCTTCTGAGAAGACCTTAGTGACCTCTTCAGTAGTAGCGAGGTCAAAGGAGTGGAGTGTTGAGGGGGTTTTAGTGTGAGGAATGCTAGGTGGGGTGAAAGTCTGAGCAGCGGCGATGTCCCTACGAATTGCGTCGATCTTGTTTTTGAAGTGTTAGCAACCTCGTGGGTGGTGAGTGAGGTACTGGGTGGAGGTGGGGGCGGAGAGAGTAGAGAGTTAAAAGTAGAGAAGAGCCGGCGAGGACTGGAGGAGAAGGTATTAATGAGGGTAACAAAGTAGGCTTGCTTGGCAGCGTGAAGGGAGGAAGTGTATGTTAGGAAGGCAGATATATATCGGGTGAACGCCAGTGCCATGCGGTTCCGTACAGTGCACTGCAATAAAATGCAGCATATCTGCCTTTTAGTGCAGCTCTAGTTTGCATTGCAGAGTGAATGGGACACACAGGAGAAAAATTTTTTCTGTGTGTTCTTGTGGTGACAGGGATGTTACAGTGAAGTAAAAACATCTGTCACCAAACTATGGGGTTAATTTAGTAAATCCGAATTGACTGTGCACTTTGCAAAGTGCAGTTGCTCCAGAGTTTAGAAAATGAGGTAAAGCTTCACTTTGCACAGAACAACCAATCCATGCAAGGAAAATTAAACATTTTTGCATGCATGTGATTGGATGATGGAAGTCAGCAGAGCTTCCTCTAATGTACTAAGGTCTGGAGCAACTGCTCTTGCAGAGTGCAATTGCACTTTGCAAAGTGCACATTATTATTATACAGATTTATATAGCGCCAACAGTTTGTTCAGCGCTTTACAATATAAAAGGAGACAATACAGCAACAATACAGTTCAATACAAGAGGGATAGGAGGGCCCTACTCCTTGGATCTTACAATCTAGGAGATATTTGCCTTTAGTAAATCAACCCGTGTGAGAATTAGCCCTAAAAGGTCAACCTGTCAGAAATGCATGACACCATCTGCAGTTAGTGGGCTCTAACAGGCCAGTGCACTTGTTCAATGATAAATGCAAAAACACTGATGCATTTCTTGAAGCCATATGCACAGAAAGGAAAGTCATTCAAGTGATCTGGCTAATCCAATTTTCCATGACACCCACACAGAATAATGTGGTCGAAGGCAAAAGTTGTAACTAAGGTGACAGCAGCAAGCTGTAGAGCAGAGCCTGCTAGCACAAAGGATGTTTTTTTAGAAAGGTTTCCAAACACCTATCCACTGAAACTTTAACCACTAGCCTACAGGGCATTTATACCCCCTTCCTGTCCAGGCCAATTTCCAGCTTTCAGCACTGTTGCACTTTGAATGTCAATTGCGCGGTCATGCAACACTGTACCCATATGAAATTTTTATCATTTTTTGTGACAGATAGAGCTTTATTTTGGTGGTAATCACCTCTGGGTTTTTTATTTTTTCTTAAACAAACCAAAAACCACTGAAAATTTTGAAAAAAAAACGTTTTTTCTTAGTTTTTGTTATAAAATTTTGTAAATAAGTGATTTTTCTCCTTCACTGATGTACCCTAATGAGGCTGTAGTGATGGGCACTGATGGACACTGATAGGTGGCACTGATGAGGAGGCAATGGTAGGTGGCACTGATGTGCATTGACAGGCATCACTGATGGGCACTGAAAGGCAGCGCTCATATGGCACTGATGCACACTGATAGGTGGCGCTTAACAGATAAAAAGTGCAGCGTTGAAACGAGATCATTTGCATAATAAAGTGCAGAGTGATCATCAATATTATATAATAAATAAATAAATACGTAAATGAATATAGAGTGTAAGGTATATCACCATAAGGTGATAAAAATGGTGATAAATTGTCTCAAAATGAAGACATGAGGATCCCTTCAAGATCACAATCAATGGGTAACTGATCCAGGGGTGACAGATGAAGTAACTGAATAAGCAAAATGCGCACTCACCAGAAGTGCGCTTTAAACACACATTTGAGATATATCCTGTCTCATCAGGTATAATCAGGTCAGCTGCTCCCAGGTTCAGCCAGGTTCCTATACACCTTTAGGGTGCTTAGGCAGGTATCACAACGTCTGGTCACGTCTGTGTAAGACTCTCTGGGGTCCCTTAGTGTGTATCACCGCGTTGGGTCATCTCTAAAGTGGGCTCTGCAAATGACGGCACTCACAAGGAGAGCCCAATGAAGGACACCACATAGCGTGATACTGCATAAAGGATGATTTTTATTTCCACAGAAACAGGTGTATAAAAAGATAAAAACACTGACCATAAATGTATCAGGATGGTCACCAGTGGTGGCATGACATCTGGATGTTGTAGCCCCCCGACGCGTTTCATGCGGGGCACTTAGTCACAGAGTGCGGGCTTACAGCAGGAGACATCTATACACTTCTATTTATTTTCAAAAATGGCACTCGCGCTTATCGCGCCCGCCATTTTGCCGACTTTGCTCGCATGCGCAGTACTCCACGCGCCATTTTGCCGTGGACCAGGAATAACACTTACATGTCCCTGTGTCTTTGGCGGGTATGCGTGCGCAGCGGCACCATTTTATTGGCAGTTAACACAGATTTAATGAGACAGTTCAGCAGCTATTATGTATCCATCCAGGGATCGTGGTAAATAAGTTCCTCTTAAGATAAAAATTGATATTAAGCCTGAAGAAAGGGGATGAATTTGAGAATACTTACTTAATGTATATCTTTTGTATAAAAGGACATATTATGCGCAGTAGTTAGTATATTGTGGAATAATTCCCCTTTTGTTCATATAATTGAATGGCTTAGTTACAGTTGCAAGAAAAAGTATGTGAACCCCTTGGGATTACGCTGAGTTTTGCATGAATTGGGCATAAAATATGCTCTGAACGTCATCTAAGTCACAACAATAGAAGAACACAGTCTGCTGAACATATTACTACACAAACATTAGATGTTGCCATGGTTTAATTGCACATAACATGTAAACATTCACAGTGCAGGGAGGAAAAAGTATGCGAGGCAATAGCTTAATGACTTGTCCAAGAGCTAATTGGAGCCAGGAGTGAGCCAACCTTGACTCCAATCAGTGTGATGATATTGGATGTGTTGCTTACAGCTGTCCTGCCCTTAAAAAACACACACCTGTTTTGGGTTTACTGGTTTCAAGAAGCACTGTCTGATGTGAACCATGCCTCGCAGAAAAGAGCTCTCAGAAGAACTACGATCAAGAATTGTTGACTTGCATGAAGCTGGAAAGGGTTACAAAAGTATCTCCAAAAGCCTTGATGTTCATGTGTCCTTGGTAAGACAGACTGTCTACAAATGGAGAAAGTTTAGCACTGTTGCTACTCTCCCTAGGCGTGGTCGTCCTGTAAAAATGACTGCAAGAGCACAGCGCAGAATGCTGCATGAGGTAAAGAAGAATCCCAGACTGTCAGCTAAAGACCTACAGAAATCTCTGGCACATGCTAACATTTTTGTTGACACATCTACAATAAGGAAAACATTAAACAAGAATGGAGTACATGGGAGGACACTACGGAGGAAGCCATTGCTGTCCAAAAAGAATATTGCAGCACGTTTGAAGTTTGCAAAAGAGCACCTGGATGTTCCACAGCACTACTGGCAAAATATACTGTGGACAGATGAAACCGAGATTGAGTTGTTTGGGAAGAACACACAACACTGTGTGGAGAAAAAAAGGCACAGCACACCAACATCAAAACCTCATCCCCACTGTAAAACATGGCGGAGGGAGCATCATGGTTTGGGGCTGCTTTGCTGCCTCAGGGCCTGGACGGATTGTTGTCATTGATGGGAAAATGAATTCCACAGTTTATCAATACATTTTTCAGGAAAACGTATGGCCATCTGTCCGCCAACTGAAGCTCCGCAGAGGATGGGTGATGCAACAGGACAATGACCCAAAGCATACAAGTAATTCAACAAAACAATGGCTGCAACAGCACAGAATACGCCTTCTGGAGTGGCCCAGTCAGAGTCCTGACCTCAACCCGATTGAAATGCTGTGGCATGACCTTAAGAGAGCGATTCACACCAGACATCCCAAGAATATTGCTACACTGAAACAGTTTTGTGAAGAGGAGTGGTCCAAAATTACTCCAGATCGTTGTGCAGGTCTGATCTGCAACTACAGGAAACGTTTGGTTGAGGTTATTGCTGCCAAAGGAGGGTCAACCAGTTATTAAGTCCAAAGGTTCACATACTTTTTCCTCCCTGCACTGTGAATGTTTACATGTTATGTGCAATTAAACCATGGCAACATCTAATGTTTGTGTAGTATTATGTTCAGCAGACTGTGTTCTTCTATTGTTGTTACCTAGATGACATTCAGAGCGCATTTTATGCCCAATTCATGCAAAACTCCACTTAATCTCAAGGGGTTCACATACTTTTTCTTGCAACTGTATATATATGCAAATAATTAATAGATAATAATGTAGAAATTGTAAGAAATCATGCTGGTGAACTGGAACATTATGAAATCCGATGATAATAAAAACAACATAGGTCAGTATGAAATAAAATAATATATCACATATATAAAATGAAATCGATGAAATGCTCGATATAAATATAATATATAATAAAATACAGCAAACAGTTTATATCGAAAGCAGTTTATATCGAAATCAATGTTGAGCCCTTTAGGATGTAGGGAACCTAATTCATAAATCCATTTAGATTCAGATTGTGAAACTGCTTTCTTCTTATTTGACCCTCTCCAGTGAGCGTTAATAATACTTATGCCCATAAATTTGAGCGAGAATGGATCTCTGTTATGATGTATCCTATATTGGTGTGATAAAGAATGCGCCTTGTAACCCTTTTTAATATTGTTCACATGTTCTCTCAGTCTGTCTCTTAAGCATCTTGTGGTGTGTCCTACATACTGTATGGACATTTCAGTAAATATACCACATGTGTACTGGTACAGGTAATAAAATCCTCAATGTTATAGGTATTGCCATTTACCACAGAACTGAAACAATTATATTTCCTGGTGAATCTACTGCATTGGCAGATTATACATTTTTTGCAGGGATAAAATCCGTTCATGTTTGAAAAGAACTTAAATTTTTTCAGGAGGGTCAATGATATTAGGAGCTATTCTGTTACTAAGTGTTACTTTTCTAAATGCAATTTCTGGTTTCTCTGGTAATATGTGACTCAAAACAGGATCGGATTTTAGAATTTTCCAATTATTATTGATGACCTTAGTGATGGCTTTATGTTGGATAGAGTAGTTAGTAACAAACGGGCAGATCTTCTTTTGTTTTTGTGTAACATCATTATTTAGCATATTATCTCTATTAGAGCTTCCTATGTCTACCATAACCTGGTCCAACGTGGGTTCATTATATCCTTTTTCCAGGAACGTAGTTTTTATAATAGACGCTTGTTTATAATATGTACTAATATTTGTACAATTGCGTCTAATTCGTGAGAATTGCTCTTTTGGGATGTTACGTAGCCAACTTGGATGGTGGCAGCTGTCTAACGGAATGTAGCGGTTTCTGTCTGTTTAAAAATATGAAATGATATAAATTGGCACTGATTGGCAGCACCGATAGGTGGCACTGACTGGCACTTACAGGTGGCACTGACTGGCACTGAAAGGCAGCTCAGATGGGCACTGATATGTGGCATTGATATGGCACTGATGGGCATGCGCAGTTAGAAAGGGAGGATGTCATATGACGTCCTCCCAGAACGAGAGAACCGCCTCGCGTCCGTCATTCTATTATATGGCGGAAGGGAGGCGGTTAAGGGTGCATTCACACTTGCAAATGCACCCACACCATAATGTGCAAACCCCAATGGAAGTTCCACAATCAGCTGGAATGTACAACTACATTGTAATTGCTCATGCAGTTATGTGAGTGATCTTCCCTGGATGCAGGTTACATGCGAGTGGGTGCAATTAGCTGCAACAGCCAGTATCCTTCTATTGCTTTTAATGGAGCTGCATCTCACCACTAATTGCAGAGCTCCTGCTGGGGTTTGCGCATGTAATCGCAGGAAGGGTTCATTTGCAAGTGTGAATGCACCCTTAAGGAGGGAAAGTCCTTAATAGGGATGGTAGATGCAGTGTTAAGTGCATGAATGTAGATTAAGGGGGGTTTAGCCTTTCCTGGTTTGAAGGGGTTGCAGTAACCTAGGCAATAACCAAGTTGCAATGGCTGTTTCCTTTCAGAGTTGGTTGCCACAGGAATGGAGCATAAACCAGGACCTGTATAAACATCAAATGGCTAACTACACTCATTGTACCATGTGTTAAGGTGAGTGCCAAACATAGGATCCAGTGACCAAAGAAAACAAAAACAGGCCTGCCCCACTTCAGGGTCCGGGTACAATTCCCTAAGGGTGCTCAAGAGTCACAGATTCAGAAACTGATAATGAGCCTTGAAGACAGTAAGTGGTGTAGCAGAGTGTCTTGAACGGAGCCTGAAAAAACTGGAATTTTTGTTACCATAAGATCCCTTTCTCAGGAGTTCATTGATGGACACATATGCTTCTTTTCATGATCACAGGGATATACAGTGGGGCAAAAAAGTATTTAGTCAGCCACCAATTGTGCAAATTCTCCCACTTAAAAAGATGAGAGAGGCCTGTAACTGGCATCATAGGTAGACCTCAACTATGAGAGACAAAATGAAAAAAAAAAAAAATCCAGACAATCACATTGGCTGATTTGGAAAGAATTTATTTGCAAATTATGGTGGAAAATAAGTATTTGGTCACCTACAAACAAGCAAGATTTCTGGCTCTCACAGACCTGTACCTTCTTCAAGAGGCTCCTTTGTCCTGCACTCATTACCTGTATCAATGGCACCTGTTTGAACTTGTTATCAGTATAAAAAGACACCTGTCCACAACCTCAAACAGTCACACTCCAAACTCCACTATGGTGAAGACCAAAGAGCTGTCGAAGGACACCAGAAACAAAATTGTAGACCTGCACCAGGCTGGGAAGACTGAATCTGCAATAGGCAAGCAGCTTGGTGTGAACAAATCAACTGTGGGAGCAATAATTAGAAAATGGAAGATATACAAGACCACTGATAATCTCCCTCGATCTGGGGCTCCACGCAAGATCTCACCCCGTGGGGCAAAATGATCCCAAGAACGGTGAGCAAAAATCCCAGGACCACACGGGGGACCTAGTGAATGACCTGCAGAGAGCTGGGACCAACGTAACAAAGGCTACCATCAGTAACACACTACGCCACCAGGGACTCAGATCCTGCAGTGCCAGACGTGTCCCCCTGCTTAAGCCAGTACATGTCCGGGCCTGTCTGAAGTTTGCTAGAGAGCATTTGGATGATCCAGAAGAGGATTGGGAGAATGTCATATGGTCAGATAAAACCAAAATAGAACTGTTTGGTAGAAACACAACTCGTCGTGTTTGGAGGAGAAAGAATGCTGAGTTGCATCCAAAGAACACCATACCTACTGTGAAGCATGGGGGTGGCAACATCATGCTTTGGGGCTGTTTCTCCGCAAAAGGGACCAGGACGACTGATCCATGTACAGGACAGCATGAATGGGGCCATGTATCGTGAGATTTTGAGTGCAAACCTCCTTCCATCAGCAAGGGCATTGAAGATGAAATGTGGCTGGGTCTTCCAACATGACAATGATCCCAAACATACCACCCGGACAACCAAGGAGTGGCTTCATAAGAAGCATTTCAAGGTCCTGGAGTGGCCTAGCCAGTCTCCAGATCTCAACCCCATAGAAAACCTTTGGAGGGAGTTGAAAGTCCGTGTTGCCCAGCGACAGCCCCAAAACATCACTGCTCTAGAGGAGATCTGCATGAAGGAATGGGCCAACATACCAGCAACAGTGTGTGCCAACCTTGTGAAGACTTACAGGAAACGTTTGACCTCTGTCATTGCCAACAAAGGATATATAACAAAGTATTGAGATGAACTTTTGATATTGACCAAATACTTATTTTCCACCATAATTTGGAAATAAATTCTTTCCAAATCAGCCAATGTGATTGTCTGGATTTTTTTTCTCATTTTGTCTCTCATAGTTGAGGTCTACCTATGATGCCAATTACAGGCCTCTCTCATCTTTTTAAGTGGGAGAACTTGCACAATTAGTGGCTGACTAAATACTTTTTTGGCCCACTGTATAGCCATCTAGTAGGAGATTAGGCAGAAAAAAAATTTAAAAAAGAATTACAGAGCACCGCCTATGGGCAGTCCTAGCTGGCATACAACCCCCTGTTAGTCACCAAGCAGTGTTAGAAGTAAAAATTCCAATAGAGAGATGGGTGCTGTGTCCATCAATGAACTCAGAGAGAGGAATTTTACGGTAAAAAAATGAAAAAATTCAATTTTCTCTCACGTTCATTGATGGACACAGCTGCTTCTTATTCATGACCATAGGGTCATCCGAAAGCAAAGTCTCAACAAGGGGTTGGCAAATCAAAAAACCAACTGGAGCAACCAGGTAAACTTGCCAGCCACCCAAATGACCCCAAAAAGGGGCAAACAAGGAACCTAATAGCCCCAAGAACCCCAAGAAGAAAGGTTTGTAGAAGTAGAAAGATAGAATTGTGTGGCCAAGGTACACTAGAAAAGAAGGCAGCAAGAGTAGAAACCCCCCTTCTTGTCACAGACAACATCTTGTTTCATGCTCCATAGAAGCAAGGCCAACCCACGAATCAAAAAGGAGAGATGTGGACAGACACCCAGAGCATTGCAGCCAGCATAGCTTAGCTTTCCAGCTGTGACAACAAGTCCCCTGAAATGGAAACGCACTGTCCGAGAGACAACTGCCAGGGAGTGCCCGTTACCAGCTGCACCAAGTCAATGAAGCACAGACCAGTCTGGAGCCATCAGGACGAACAGAAACCCTTCTGTGATCCTGCGTAGCAGAACAAGGAAGCAGCCGGAGAGGAGACGATACTAGTCCCACAATGTCATCAAAACAACCAGTATGTCCACCAAGCTGCCTGCATCCACGTTATGAACCGTGGCACCACCCTGTAGAGGTAGGAAGCCAGAAGATCCATGTCCAGGGATACTCAACACAGGTAAATTTGACGAAACTCGTTCATGTGCAAGAGACACTCTCCGTGAGCCAGTATCTGATGACTGAAGTAATCCACAGAAAGGCCACAACATGCTGTTCGCAACAAGCAGGATGCCACCAGCACCGCTGTCACCATCTTTGCACAGCCCTGAAGGTTGGCATAGGCAACCACAGTGACAGAGATTTCGTGACGCTCAGTGGAAGGGGAGATGGACCTCTTGGCTCACAGAACAGGGAGCTGGGACCAGTACCAGTGGAAGGCAAAACATTCCAGGTGAACCGAGGTATCAAGGGATCCCACAGATCCGTTCCAGATTAATAGGATTTCCCACTGCAGACACTTGTAGAGCACCTACCTAGTGCTCATATTTTTAGCTTTTTATCAACTTGTAGGGCACCACTCAGATGGGGCAGCCCCGAAGGTGGACATCAGAAGACCTAGAGCCTGCATGCAAGACCGCAGGGAGGACTGGTCGCGGGACCAGAACATTTGGACAACCATCCAAAGCATTCGTTCAATTCCCACCAGAAGACACTGAGGCCAGCTCTAAGTCGAGAACAAGCCCAGTCACACCAGTCTGTGACGACTTCCTGAGGGTCAGAACCCATACGACGGTAAGCAGATAGAGTCTAGAAAGCACCACATAGCTTGTGGATGCGACCTGCGAAGCCACCCACAGGAGCAAGTCGACCAAATCTCAGCAACTGTAAAGAACCACCTGGCGGTACCTCTAGCAACCCACGGAATAGGATTCCCCAGAGCGCAGAGTCCCAGTCTGCTTGTTCACAGGGCCCCTGATGGTGGGGATGGACTTGGAGCAGACAGAGACCAGGTCGCGGCCCCTGAGTACACCCACACGTGGTAGAGGGATCCGCCAGAGGTATCTGCAGGATGAGAGCCTGATGTGAAGAGGCGGATGGGTCCGAGCAGGATGGATGGATGGCTGAGCAAAAGCATGGTCGGACAGGCTGAGTCGGTAACCGTGGGGACAGCGCGGTACAAGGCAGCATGCAGAGAATAGTCGGGTCACTCGCCGGGTCAGTAATGGAAGGTCAGATCCAATGAGGGGCATCCAAAAGAGAGGTCAGGCAAGCCAGGGGTCAGAGCAGGAGATACAGCACAGTCAGGAACAATCCGGGTCAGCAACGATCAATCAGCACAGATACAGGAGCAGGAACAACAGAAGAGACCATACGGCAAACAGTGTCAGCGCAGAGCGGATTTAAATACCGCGCCCTGCGCTGTCATTGGTGCCAGGCGCGCACCCGCGGTCCCGAGTGTGCATGCACGAGTTCCGTCGTCGTGGCCGGCCAGGACCTAGTTCCCGTACACCAGTGCGAGTCGGCACACTGCGCCTGCGCTGAGCCACACGCCGCTGCGGCTCCTGACAGCAACTGCCATCATCTCAGCAACACTGAGATCAGGTACCCTGAAGAAAAAACTCCATGAAGTCGAAGCCACCCTGAAGGGGAGCACCACCCTTAGGTAAGGTGTGTCCTCAACCAAAGCATAGGGACCGCTTTCGCACCTCACAAGAGGGAACGTGTAGACATGCATCCTCACCGTCAGATGCCTGAGAAAGACAGGTTACCACCGACGGATGGACTCCCAACTCGAGATTCTGAATCAGCATGGAGTGAGACAGGGTCCCTCAGGCCCCAAGGGGAACCCCTATCATTACAGAGACCCTCTGAGCCATACCGGCTCATGGACTGGGACAGTTACCTCCTAGGGAGGCAGTCCTGAACTAGGTGCAGTGGCAGGGGAAGAAGCCATGTGGGGGAAGAACTGCTCCAGAGATGAAGGAGGTTATGCTACTGTGCAGGCAAATATAATCAGTTCACGGACCTACCCATCGGATCAAGAAGGTCTATTGCCCATGAACCAGCAATATGACCCCCTACCCAAGAAACAGGAAAGGCAAACCTGCAAGCAGAGGAAGATTCATCCGTGGGCATGGTGGACTGGAGGATCCAGGAGCACTCCGACCCCATCTGCGGAGGCCTAAATGGTGCCCACAGGTGGGAAATAAACCCTCTGACACGAGACAGACCCCTGAGGGTCATCCGGGCAAGAAAGCCAGTGGGTTACCTCACAACACAAAAAGCAAGATGGCCACCACCTGCTCCTCCCCAGGACAGCCAAGAAGGGGAGGACACACAGCACCGCCCCCTCCAGCAGGCCGCAGCCTAAATTAGTTGATCGTCCGACTGCGTGGCATGCAGACCCACTGCTGGGCCAGCAGGAGGCACCAGCAGACCTGCAGGACAGTGACCCCCACACTGGATAAAAATGCTAGTTTATACTGGACAAGGGTGCATTTCCCTATACACCATCTGGCCAATTGATGAATCTAAAATAAATAACCTTTATTCAAATATATAAAAAATGTATGCTCAGCTGTAATTAATGACTATTGGAGTGGAATGTACTGCGCACAACAACATAACTGAACACCATTGCAATTATTTACCTTACATCCAAATGGTTAATAACACCAGACCAAATCAACTACCATACCGTTTTAGATGAAGTGATGGCATACAAAGAGGCACTGTAGTTTGATCATAAACCTATCAGCTGAATATATAATCTCTGTTAAGGAAAGGGAGGTACGCAAACAAAGAAAAACCTCCTGGCCACCCTATTATCACAGCAAAAACAATCTTACGGAAGGAACAAGCAAATATCTAGATTATATCATGCGTCCATTTGTATTTAGTTTACCTTCATATATCGAAAATACACAAGACTTTGTAAACAGACTAATAGATATCACAATGGAAGATGATGTGTGGTTAGCTAATCTAGATGTGGAGGCTTTATATAGTAATATCCGTCATGACTTGGGTCTAAAAGCTTGTAAATCCTTTCTGGAAACTAGAGGCAAACTATTTGAGAACCATACTACATTTACTCTCCCACTTTTGCAGTTTGTATTAGAACACAATTTTTTCCTATTTGATGGCAAAGTATATAGACAGCACAGAGGAACTGCAATGGGTTCATCGTGTGCACCTACGTATGCAAATCACTTTCTTGGGTGGTGGGAGTGTACTATGGTCTTTGTAGAAGAACTAGAAAGTTTTACGTCACACATTCTTATGTGGGCAAGATTCACTGATGATGTGTTCATATTATGGCAAGGTCAAAAGGATCTGTTCGTGGAATTTGTAGCCACCTTAAATCAAAACATATTGGGATGTATTTCACGAGTGAAATTAAATATGATAGCATACATTTTTTGGATTACAAGGGGTGAAGAAGCCAATATTAATAACACAATCTATCGAAAACCGACCTCCACGAATAGCCTGTTGGGGAAGTTCACATCCAGCAGCCTTGAAAAGGGGAATTCCCACTGGTCAATTTATGAGAGCAAAGAGAAACTGCTCAGCGGAAGAGAATCTCTGTTGGGTCAGAAAACCATAAAAAGTGGATGACCAGCAAGGCATGCATATCATAGGTAAATATTCAAATCAATCAGAGCAAATTTTCAGCATCATAAAGAGATATTGGAACAGTTTCATGAGGACAAATATCTATCACAGACCCTATCAAAAGGCCCAAAGAAAACCAATAGACGGGGTAGGAATTTGAGAGACATGTTAGTACATAGTTATCTAGAAAAAAAACTCTAAAACATCAATGAAACACACTTGGCTACCTGAGAAACCAAAAGGTAGTTTCAGGTGTGGTCACTCTAAGGTATGTACTTTCTTGAACAATACCAAAGAGTTTTTAACCCTAAAAATGGGGAGATTTTTAAAATAAGAGATTTCTATAATTGCAGCATAGAGGGGGTGATTTATGCTTTAAAATGCCCATGCCCCCTAATATATGTAGAAAAAAAAACATTCGCCCCTTTAGGAGCCCGAGTTCTTGAACATGTGAACGATATTGCTCGAAACAAGGATAGACCAGTAGAAAGACATATGATACAAAAACATGCTGGTAAGGATGACCTCTTAAGACTCTTGGATTATTGACAAACATGATCTGGGTCCTAGAAAAGGAGACCTAGATAAATGTATTTTGAAACTCGAAGCAAAATGGATTTTCTGTTTAGGCTCAAGAGCACCTTATGGTTCAAATGAAGGATTTACCTTCCATCCTTTTGTGTGTGATTAGAGATTCTGTGCTTTTTGTTTAATTTTGCTCCATAAATGCTATATAATGGTATGAAATGTAATTGTGGTCCTTAATTAGTGGGGCATTAACAGTGTTTGAGAGCACCAGCAGTGTCTATTGTGTCGTGGAATAATGTGCTGCTGTGGTATTGTTTTTTTGTCTGTTGAGGTACTGGGCATGTGCAGTTTTTTGTCTACAAGATGGTCTATGTTGAGGAATTGAGCATGTGCGGGGGGCCATTTTAATGGCCATCTCTATTTATAGAGTGCCATTTTGCCAAACGATAGGTGCCATTTTGTCACCATGTGCAGCTGAGCACAACTTCCAGCCACTATGTGACCTATTTTAATTCTTTATACTCCTAACGAAGCTCTGTTTTCTGGAGTGAAACATGTAGAGTTTCTTTTTTTCTTTGGGAGCACTTTTTGAATGCACATGGTATTTACTCCTCTCCCCCCTTTTTTTGGAGAGGTGTGTACTGTGTTTTATAGTGCAGCATTTGCATTCCTCAAGACAGTGAGGTATTTTTGGTGGATATGGTGACGTATGGGGCTTATCCATGGGAGGCTGACATTTAAGCCCGTGGATGAGTGTACCTGTATTACATATCTGTAGCAAGATAGATTATACTATCAAATTAGTTTTGTCCATGGGGTAACTCCATTTCCTAAACAGAGATATATTCTAGCTGATAGGTTTATGATCAAACTACAGTGCCTTTTTGTATGCCGTCACTTCATCAACCATTTGGATGTAAGGTAAATAACTGCAATGGTGTCCAGTTATATTGTTGTGCGTAGTACATTCCACACCAATAGGCATTAATTACAGCTGAGCATACATTTTTTATATATTTGAATAAAGGTTATTTATTTTAGATTCATCAATTGGCCAGATGGTGCGTAGGGAAATGCACCCTCGTCCGGTGTAGATTTGTTATTTGCCAAAGATGATGATTTACAATTAGGGCTTAGTTCAATAGTAAAAATGCTTTTGGCATCCTGCAGCTCCTGGCCCCCATTGACCTGACAGGGGGTAAGGGAAGAGAGAGCTGAGCAGCACATGAAGGAGCCCCGGGAAGGGGAGAAGGGAAGAGTGTTCACGCCAGGATCTATATTATCCAGTATGTCATCCAACATGGCTGTTGATATAAGATCTCTGCAGGAAAACATCCCAGAAGAAGAAAAAAAGGGAAAAAAAAGTATGGAACACAGGTGCCAGCAGGGAGCTAGTTCCTACTCCTACATTAGGCAGAAAAAAACTGGATTGCCTATAGCACAGAGGGAGTTGTATGCCAGGTGGGACTGCCCATAGGCGGTGCAGTTTTTTTCTGCCTAGTGTCCTACTCCTCTGGTTGGCAATATAACTCTATGGTCATGAATAAGAAGCAGTTGTGTCCATCAATAATAGGAGGAAATCATGTTAGGGATTGACACATCTCCCAGGCTTCTTTCTTACACCTGTCAACATCTGATTCACTCCAGCTTTTGCACGGCTCCGTCAGGCAATTTAGGTTTCATTTTAGGTTCACAGTCAGTGCTTTGCAGCTTGGGGGACAGGTCAGGTCTGTTAGAGCTAAATGTTCGTGCAAACTGCAAAACTGTACGTGGAGACTGACTTGCATTAGGCTTGGACAGCCTGTTAGTTAGGATTACTTATGTGTAATAAGAGCTGAGACATGACTAGGTTTTATTTTGTTGAAGTTAATACACACGCCAGGGAGTATTATACGCGCTATATATATCCACAGTGGTCAGATTTTGAAGTAGGAAATTAAAGCAGAGCTCCAGTTTCACTTGAAAAAAATTAAATGTCAGCAGCTACAAAAACTGACTTTTAAAAAACAGCCACTCACCTGTCCTATGATCCAGCGGTGTGTTCATACCAGCCAGGTCTACAGGTTGTCCTCTCTCCCCGGCGCCGACATCTTAAGTGTGGGCACCCGGCTGTGACAGCTTGCAACCTCACAGCTGGGTGCTCACTGAACATGCAGGAATAGTGCTGCATATTGTGAATGGTCCCGAAGACTATGGGGAATGGGGGGTGTGTGTGACATTTTATGCTTCCGATCGCCTATGCAGTCAGAGTGGAAGTGGGTACCTGTCAAAACCAGTTGCCTGCAGCCCCCTAACTCCCCCTGCTCCCCAAAAGTGCCAATTCCTCATGGGAAGTGGGGGACCAGTCCTTAAAACAGAAGTCCCTTGAGTGGAGTTCCGCTTTAAATCTGGTTAAGATTCTGGAGTGGGTTGAGGAGATGGATCATATTGAACATATGGAGTCGCTCTTGGCTCAGGAATTGGGCACTTTCGAACGCTGTTGTCAGACCTGGCTCCACTGGAATATGTACAGGGAGTCCTCTGCACTCTGTGCTCTCTTGACTGCTTGAACGGGAGTTATCTCTTTCCTTCCTTTCTGGTTTGTTATCCCTCTGGGCGCCTTTCCTCAGGCGGGTCTATTCTTCTATTTCTTTTCTTCCTCTTCCCTCCCTTCCCTTTTTTTTTCTCTTCTTTCCTGGGCGCTTGTTTGCTGGAGGGAGGAGGGTGTGTGGACCGCTGACAGGGGGTTCCATCTCTCCTTCCCCTGGGCTGAAATTTCTCTTTATGGTGCCTCCTCTCGCAGGTTTTGCTTTTTTTTGTTACACATTGTGTCTTTATCACTTGTACCCTTTGGGGGCATGACCCTATTGTACAACCAGGCTACCTGCAATGTGACCTTGGATTTTGTCCTTGACGATACTTAGCAATCCAATCACCTGAAGGCAGCGTCATAGTCTATTACTACAGCTTTGTGTTAAGTACTGTACAATAAAGATAATGGAAGTTTGACTTACCTCTAAATTCCTTATATGGGAGGACAGGATAGAAAGCTGTAGTCATACACCATGGGTTATGTGCAGGTTATCAGGTGACTGAACACTAGCAAAACAAAAAAAACAAAAAACATTCTGCTAGGGCCACCCCCTGATGACATCATATATGACAAAATGCGTAGAGTGCAGCTTTCGGGAGCAACATCAGCCCATAGGAACAGTATGCAATTTGTGCTATATATGCTGTGAAGCCTTTTGGCCCTTGTACTTTGTGTTTAATTATAAGCATAAACTTTTAAATGCGGTATTTACACTATGTAAGTGCTTCCTGCCTTTGGTCTCCGTGGTTGGGTGTTCGGAGCAGTGGTGATTCATTAGCTGAGGGATGGCCTCACTGACCCTACATGAGCTGTGTAGCCATTTACTTAGAAATGATCATGGTCATCTCATAGGCAGCTGCCTTTTCTTGCTCCTTTCCATGGGTGGATTGGTATCCATTAGAGCACTGGGTTTGCGGCATGGTGCAGATTTGTTAGATTTCTTTTTATACACACACTTGGATAAAGTTTCCTCTCTTTATGATTTGATGACTTTTCCTTTTGTGTATAAATGGTTTTCAGAGAATAGGATAAAATAGTGCAGCACTTAAAAATAGGAATCAGCAGTAAAAGGGATATTAAACATCAAATAATATAATTGTAAATAAAAGTTCAATATGAATGACAGTCTGTGTGAATATATGATGCCATGCAACTGGTTAAAATTCGGTGGTGTTGCTCCAAGAAATACGGTAAAATTACACACTCACCATATGCGCAATATACGCATTAAGTATCACATCCAGGGTCTCCTCATCAAGTAGAGGTCTGGTCAGGGGCGTAGGTAATACTCCCTCAGGGTTATGGTAAAAAAAAAAAAAAAAAAAATGGTAGAAGTTTAAACAGATCCAGGTAACCAGAGGTCCCTTTAAGGGATGGGTAGGTGAGGATGCCTGCTTACATGGAACTCCCTTCTCTGGATATAGATGATAGGTGGATGACTGGATCACAAAGAACAGGCTCTGCAAATAAATGCTCCTCAGGGGAGTCAGGGAAGGGTGCCCATAGTGTAGTATTTCAAAAATAGTATTTATTGGTAAAATGAGTGTTTGCAAATAAAAAACAAGCAGTAAAAACAAAATAACAGTGTCACGGTGTAAGGTCAGGTTCAGAGACCAATTGCTACAGCAGTTGTAAGGCTTACCTGAAACAAGCAGGGTTGATACACCAGTGGATCACCCTGGGAATGATGCAGGCTCACCTGAGGTGCGGGGTCTAAGTATTAACCGGTTTTCCCCAGAGCTCCTAATGGTGGAGATGGAATTGGCTGCGTGTTAATACCAGGTCGCAGATCTCAGGCTCACCCCACCAGGGAATGAACCAGCTGGAAACCGATAGCGGATCAAACAGTTTAGGGATCAGACAGTAGCGGAGTCGGTCACAAGCCAAGGGTCGGTCACAAGTGGTAGCAGATGAGGATGAGATGAAATCGTAGTCAGTAACAAAGCCAAAAGGTCGGTAGCAAAGATGTAGACGGCAGCAGGACAGAGAAGTGGGATATTGGCTGGAAGGCACAATAATCTGGCAAGGAGGAAGTGCAAGGACATGGCCTTTATAGGAAGTTCATGGGAGGAGCAAGGAGTTCAAGGTTCATGACAAGCAGGGCCAAGGCAGGATCATCCAAAGAATTGTCAAGGGAGCTGTCCAGCATTCCAGGTGGCTCAGTGAGAAGAAACATTGCCTCACACTGCAGAAGGCCCAGGTTCAAGTCCAGGCCCTGACAGTACTCCCCTCCTCCCAGGATGTCATCTGGACGTCTTAGGGCCAGGTTTGTGAGAAAACCTCTGGTGGAATTCTCTTGTCAATCTAGAGGCGTGAACATTCTCCTCAGGCTCCCAAGAATTTTTCTTCTGGCCCATATCCTTCCCATTGAACCAGATATTGTAATTTGTTCCTAAAGATCCTGGAGTCAAGAATTTTCTCCACCACATATTCTCCTTCACCCTGTACCTCAACAGGTGGAGGAGGTGGAAGAATTCTTCCAGGGAAAGAATTTTCCTGAAACGGTTTAAGTAGTGATATGTGAAAAACTGTGAATTTTCATACTGTCCGGAAGTTTTAGGTGAAAGGTGACTGGGTTGATTTGAGCAGAAATTTGAAAAGGACCCACAAACCTTTGACCCAACTTAGCAGATGGCACATGTACCTTCAAATTCTTTGTTGATAACCAACCCTTGTCACCCACGTGAAACGTAGGAAGTGCTCTCTGGTGTCTGTCAGCAGCCTTTTTGTAATATTTCTGAGCTTCCCTCAAAGTCTCAATCAATTTATACTGAATCTCCTGCAATCTAGTTAGTCTGTTGGTAACAGCAGGAATTGGAGTTGTGATAGGGAGATCAGGAATAAAAACTGGATGATAACCGGTGTTTAAGTAAAAGGGACTTTGAGAAGTGGAACTATGTTTAGAGTTGTATGCAAACTCTGCAGTGGGAAGACAGTCCACCCAGTCATCCTGAAGATAAGTGACAAAGCATCGAAGATACTGTTCCATTGTTTGATTAGTTCTCTCAGTCTGACCATTAGACTGAGGATGAAAAGCAGAGGACAGATTGATTGTAACACCCAAGGCTGAGCAAAAGCTCTTCCAGAATTTTGAAGTAAACTGCACACCTCTGTCAGATACCACATCATCAGGGATTCCATGCAGTTTAAAGATTTCTCAAACCATCAGTTCTGCAGTCTGTTCAGCAGTGGGCACCCCCTTAACTGGAACAAAATGGGCCATTTTTGTGAGACGGTCCACAACTACCAAAATGGTGGTCATTCCTTTTGAGGGAGGTAAATCCACCACAAAATCCATAGAAATAGACCCCCATGGTCTTGATGGAACAGGGAGTGGCTGAAGCAACCCCAAAGGAGAGGCTCGGGGAATTTTATTGTGCGCACAGGTCAAGCATGAGGCCACATAACGTTTGACATCTTTCTTGCACCCAGGCCACCAAAAGGTATGTGATAACAGTTCTTCAGTCTTAGAAACTCCAAAATGCCCAGCAAGTTTGGAATCATGAACCAACTTGAGAGCTTCCACCCAAACAGTTTCAGGTACGTAAAGTTGATGTCCTTGAATCCAAAATCCATTCTTATAAGTCAGGTTAATGTCCTCAGGTGGATGATTGAGAAGTGGGTCATTCTCATACCCCTCTTTAAGAAGATTCAAAAATGCCTTAGGACTTGTGGCCCCCTAGAAAGTTCTTTTGGGGCAAGATTGTGCATTCAGAGTTGTTCTCCTGGAGAGGCCCAGACGACATCCGTGATAAGGCATCAGCCTTACCATTTCTTGACCCAGGTCAATATGAGATAAAATTGAACCTGGAAAAGAACAGTGACCAACATGCTTGCCTAGAAGACAATCTCTTGGCAGAACGGATGAATTCTAGATTTTTATGATCAGTGAAGACAATCACAGGATGCTTAGCCCCTTCCAACAGATGCCTCCATTCGGAAAAAGCTTCCTTAATAGCCAGCAACTCCTTATTCCCAATGTCGTAGTTCTTTTCAGCTGATGACATCAAATGAGAAAAATATGCACAGGGATGAAGCTGCATTTTTTCTCCTAGTCGTTGAGAAATGATAGCTCCCACGGCGGAGTCTGAGGCATCCACTTCCACAATAAAAGGTAGCTCAGGATCTGGATATACCAATATTGGTGCAGAAGTGAAAAGAGTCTTTAGCTTATTAAAAGCAGTTTGCGCCTCAGCTGACCATGCAAAGGGTACTCCTTTCTTTGTCAGCTGTGAAATTTGTGCTATCACTTTAGAGAAGTTTCTTATGAATTTCCTATAAAAGTTGGCAAATCCGATAAATCTTTGTATTTCCTTAACGTTTCCCGGGGCAGTCCAATCCACCACTGCCGTGATCTTTTCGGGATCCATGCTCACTCCTTCTGAAGAAATGATATATCCCAAGAACTGAATCTGGGTTTGTTCAAATTCACACTTCTCCAGTTTGATGTAAAGTCGGTTCATCCTTAACCTTTTGAATACAGTGCAGACATGCTTACGATGCTCCTCCTGGTTGTCCGAAAAGATGAGAATATCGTCCAGATAAGCAATGACAAACTGGTCCAACAGATCTCGAAAAACATCATTGATGAAGTGTTGAAAAGTCACGGGAGCATTGCATAGGCCAAAAGGCATAACTAGGGACTCAAAGTGTCCGTATCTGGTTCTAAAGGCAGTCTTCCATTCGTCTCCTTGAAGCATGCGTACCAGGTTATATGCCCCCCGTAAGTCAAGTTTTGTGAAGACTTTGGCAGAGTGAAGTCTTTCCAACATTTCTGCGATTAAAGGGAGTGGGTAACGATTCTTAACAGTGATTTTATTCAAGCCCCTGAAATCAATGCATGGACTCAAAGTGGAGTCCTTTTTCTCAACAAAGAACAGGGCTGCCCCTGCAGGAGATGTTGAGGGTCTGATAAAGCCCTTCTCCAAATTCTCATCAAGCCACTCCCTTAGCGCCTTTAATTCAGGTTCTGATAAATTGAAAATGCGGCTGAATGGTATTTCTGCTCCTGCAAGCAGTTCAATGGGACAATCATATGGACGATGGGGAGGTAATTGATCCACATGCTTTTTATCACAGACGTCTCGAAACTCATGATATTGTGGAGGCAGGTTGTCATATGACTGTGTAGTTACCATATCAGCCTGTGATTCCCTGATTGGTAGACAACTTGTAGCACATGGTTTCCTACAATGTTCCTCACAATGGGAGGATGTAAAATTTATGGTCTGTGCTCCCCAGTTGATGGAGGGATTATGGGTAGAAAACCAAGGGATGCCCAAGATGACAGGAAATTTAGGTGATGTAATCAGCTGAAAGCTTATGGTCTCAAAATGGTCAGCCTAACATTGGAGTACTAGAGGAACCGTTTCATGAGTAACTGGTCCTGATGATAAAGGTGAACCATCAACTGTCTCCATATCAATAGGGGCGGATTTGTTTCTCCTGAGAATATTGTTATTGTGGGCAAACTCTATGTCCATAAAGTTTCCCCCAGCCCCAGAGTCCAGCATAGCAGAACATAGCAGGAAGGAATTCCATGGCCCTCAGTGAAAAGTTTGATAGGGACAACAAAATGAGACTGTTTAGGACCAACTTTATCGATCAATGGGGAGATAGACTGGGTAATTGAATTTATGCGTTCAGGCAGGATAACATCAGTTGCAGCAATTGTTCTTTTGACTTTATTGGGACAATTAACTGCGTAATGCCCAGAGTCCCCACAATATAAACATAAATTCTCCAAACGTCTTCTCTCTTTCTCTTGAGTAGAAATGGATCTTTTAATAGCATCTACCTGTATAGGTTCAGGTGTGTTAGAATCTGAAGAAATGTTTAGATCCTTCTGACTGAACTGATTAGCAGAGAAACGTATGCTACCATTACTTCCAAACATTCCCAATCTCTCCTTTCTTCTTTCTGTAAGTCTCTGGTCAATCCGAATGCATAATTGGATGAACTCCTCAAGATCGTTAGGAGTCTCTACTCTGGCGAGCTCATCCTTCACCTGTTCAGAGAGCCGCTGCCGGAACTGACTCTTTTGCGCTGCTGGGTTCCAGGTGGTATCTGAGATCCATCGTCGAAATTCAGTTCAATTCAGTATACTCCACAACAGGGCGTCTACCCTGCCGCAAACTATGCAGCTTTGCTTCAGCGGTAGCGCAGCGGTTGGGATCATCAAAGACCTGGTTCATTGACGTCACAAAAGTCTGAAAACTATTTAAAATTGCATTGTTTTGCTCTATATAAGGGGGGGCCCAAGCTAGGGCTTCCTCAGTCAGGAGGTTTATAACAAACAATACCTTCTGCCTCCCAGTATTAAATGCAGTAGGTTGCATCTGGAAATAAATGCGGCATTGGTTAAGTAAACCCCTGTAGTGGCGGCGGTCTCCATTGAACTTGAGTGGCAGAGGCATGTGTGTATTAGCAACATCGCGGGAACACAATTCCAGCAATCGTGTCTGCAGAGCATGGATCTCTTCCTGTTGCCCCTCTACTACACTTTGCAGTTCAGAAAATTTCTTTTGGTAGGTAACACTAAAGTCTTGCAGCTCTGAAATTTGCTGCCTGACAGGAGCCATGGCATTTGCTATTGCGTCCTCCATGTTTGCGCCAGATTATTCTGTCACGGTGTAAGGTCAGGTTCAGAGACCAATTGCTACAGCAGTTGTAAGGCTTACCTGAAACCAGCAGGGTTGGTACACCAGTGGATCACCCTGGGAATGACGCAGGCTCACCTGAGGTGCGGGGTCTAAGTATTAACCGGTTTTCCCCAGAGCTCCTAATGGTGGAGATGGAATTGGCTGCGTGTTAATACCAGGTTGCAGATCTCAGGCTCACTCCACCAGGGAATGAACCAGCTGGAAACAGATAGCGGATCAAACCATTTAGGGATCAGACAGTAGCGGAGTCGGTCACAAACCAAGGGTCGGTCACAAGTGGTAGCAGATGAGGATGAGACGAAATCGTAGGTCAGTAACAAAGCCAAAGGTCGGTAGCGAAGATGTAGACGGCAGCAGGACAGAGAAGCGGGATATTGGCTGGAAGGCACAATAATCTGGCAAGGAGGAAGTGCAAGGACATGGCCTTTATAGGAAGTTCATGGGAGGAGCAAGGAGTTCAAGGTTCAAGACAAACAAGATCATCCAAAGAATTGTCAAGGGAGCTGTCCAGCATTCCAGGTGGCTCAGTGGGAAAAAACATTGCCTCCCACCGCAGAAGGCCCGGGTTCAAGTCCAGGCCCTGACAAACAGCTTCAGGACTGCAGAAATGAACTAACCCTCCAGAGTCTAAGATGGCTGCCGGGCCTCCACGTGGCACCGGCGGCGTGACGTCACGTCGTCCTGGCCCCTAACGCGTTTTGTACGCATGCACTTCTTCAGAGGAAGATACCATAACGTAACATAGGGCTTTATATAGGCAAGACGGCGCATGCGTATTATCTTGCTGAAGCCTAAGAAAATATTACACATGCGTGCGCCCATGCGCCATTTTGCTATAGATTTTTTTAAAAGCCTAAATATATGCACATTTGTGCGCCATTTTGCCATAGGTTTTTTAGATGCCTAAAATATGCAAACGTAGAAAGCTTACATTGTGTTTAAACGTAATGATTTTACAGGTATGTTAATGTTTATATGGCAAGTATAACAATAAGAATATCACAAATATAGCACTAGTATAAAATACAAGTGCCAAAGGTGTTTGCTCTAATTAATTTAAATTCACCGTAAAATATAGCGATAAGTAAAACGGCATTAAAATTGTATATATCAATATCAACAAAAAGTAATTGCAATGTAATTGCTATTGATGTATTTGGGATAAAATTATATACGAAGGATATATTATTTCTGTAAAAATTACATAAATAAAAAATGAAAATAAAAAATAAAAATGTCAAAAGATTAAGATGACAATAAAACACCTGTTGTAGTTAAATAATAAAAAGTATCAAAAATTATGTCCATAGTGAAAATTATATTATATAGATAAAAATATTATGGTATTATATAAAAAAAAAATCAGACATTGTGGTGGCCCGGTGGCCATCTTAGATTCTGGAGGGTTAGTTCATCTCTGCAGTCCTGACACTGTTATTTTGTTTTTACTGCTTGTTTTTTGTTTGCAAACACTCGTTTTACCAATAAATACTATTTTTGAAATACTACACTATGGGCACCCTTCCCTGACTCCCCTGAGGAGCATTTATTTGCAGAGCCTGTTCTTTGTGATCCAGTCATCCACCTATCATCTATATCCAGAGAAGGGAGATCCCTGTAAGCAGGCATCCTCACCTACCCATCCCTTAAAGGGACATATGGTTACCTGGATCCGTTAAAACTTCTACCCGGCACTTTTGACCATAACCCTGAGGGAGTATTACCTACGCCCCTGACCAGACCTCTACTTGATGAGGAGACACTGGATGTGATACTTAATGTGTATATTAATTATGCAGCTGGTGAGTGCGTAATTTTACCGTATTTCTTGGAGCATTACTACTGAATTTTAACCAGTTGCATGGCACCTTATATTCACACAGACTGTCATGCATATTGAACTTTTATTTACAATGATATTATTAGTTTGATGTTTAATATCCCTTTTTCTGCTGATTCATATTTTCAAGCGCTGCACTATTTTATCTTATTTTAGTATTGTAAGGTTTTATGTTGGTTACCTTGAGTGTTCAGCTACTGACTGGACAGCGCTCACTTTCACATTATTACTATTTATGGTTTTCAGAGAATGTTAAACAATACTTTTTAAATTTTCTTATGCTATGTTTTGAAAATATTTCAGCACGTGGATCGAATATCACTTTATAAACCACAGGTTTTATGCTGCAGAGGGTTGAGACACCGTTTATTACCGTTTTTTTTTGTTTTTGTGTTAAGGTTTTTGAGAATATGTAAGCACGTGTGAATTGTGTATCACCAAACACAAAAATATAGTTTATGGGGCTTATTATCACAAGCTCTGTTGGTGATAGCAGCTATACTATATAGTTATATACCTAAGCGCACAGAATTTTTCTTTTTTATTCTGAGAAAGCCTGGCAAAATGGGAAGTACTAGTAGAAAGGGGAGGGGGCTGGCAAAAGGAGCCCAGATCTGGATGAGGAGGAGAACACCCCAGCAGGCCACCCCAGGGAGGGGGGGGGGGAATTTACTGAGTTTGCAGGAGTTGTGGGTAACACTCCCAAAGAAAGATCTGCGTGCCACTGAAGTGTGGGGGCTGTCAGCCAAGGTGACATTGACATCAGGTGCTTGATCATATGTGTCCTAGTAAGATGTTGAACTGAGACTGCCGACCCAGCATGTAGGTAAAAGGTCTGTGCGCTTGCTAGCCAGGCTGGGGTTACTACGAGGACCTATATTCTCCAGACTGTCACCCAGCCTGGCTGGTCATTGAAGATCTCTGCAAAGAGAGGATTAAAAAATCCAAAGGAAAGGATAAAAAGCAAAAAAGTTACAGAACCACAGGTCCCAGCAGGGAGCAAGGTCCTTCCTAGGCAGAAAAAAAAAAATCTGAGCTGCCCATAGCAGAGAAGAGGTATACTACAAACTGCTACAACTGTGTTGTTTTTTTCTGCCTAGTGTCCTACTCCTGAAGGTAACACTGGGGTTTATTTACTAAAAGTAAATATACTGTGCACTGCCAGTGCAACACAACTGCACCTGCAAGTGCGCTTCAAGTGCACTGCAAGTTCAGTTGCTTTAGATCTGAGGGGAAGCTCTGAAATAAGGCTCTGCTAATTCTTTCATCCAATCGTGTGCAAGCAAAAATGCTGGGGGGTTTTTTGTTTTGTTTTTTTTTTAGTTTTCCGTGCATTATTCCCTTCAGATCTAGAGCAACTGTACTTTCAGTGCACTTGCAGTGCTCTTCCAACTGCACTCAGAGTGCACAGCCTATTTGCCTTTAGTAAATCAACCCCACTATAACCCTATGGTCAAGAATGTGAAGTGCCGTTTCCATCAAAGAACAAAAGAGAAATTTGCTCTTTATCCCCAGTTGCCATCTTGTAAAGGGCCTACATGCCACACCTGACCATTTTACTATTAATTATTTGAAGAATTTTGTTTGGGGAGGGGGAATTGTCCCATTTTTTGCAACCAGTCGCTCATTTTGAATTTTTGCAGCTTTGATTTCCTTTTTACATATTTCTTTCTATTATTTTTAACTGATGATAGTGTTCATTTGTATATTTTCAAAATTCTCTTTTCTTATTTACTTTTTTTCTAACTTTGAGCCGTAAATGTAAACCACATAGGTTTTATTTTTAGCCTTTTAAACTTTTTACCTATGGAAATATATTTTACATGTGTTTACATGCAGTGATTTGGAGAATTCCCATATCTGTTCTGTGTTCTTTTAATGAGAACAACATTCCCTCTCAGTCTAAATCTTGGACAACAGTCCTTAGCCTTGGAAAATGTGTTCTTAAAATTATGAAAAATATCCAATAAACTCAAATTTCATCATAAATTTAGGCCAGAATGTATTTTGCTACAGATCTTTGGTAAAAAATCCCAATAAGTGTATATTAATTGGTTTGGGTGAAAGTTATAGCGTCTACAAGCTATGGTATAGACTGGAATTTACACAGCTTTAACTTTGACTGCCTATCGCATATCTTGAGGTGCTAAAATACCAGAGCGGTACAAACACACTCAAATTACCCCTTTTTGGAAAGTAGACACCCTAAGCTATTTGCCGAGAGGCATGTTGAGTCCATGGAAGATTATTTTTCAAAAGTTTATGGAATGACAATTTTTTCTTTTTAAACACAAAGTTGTCACCTAAATGATAGTTACATAGTTAGTATGGCTGAAAAAAGACAAAAGTCCATCCAGTTCAACCATTAAATGAAAAAAAAAAGTTATAATCCTATACCTACTAATCCAGAGGAAGGCAAAAAAACCCAGCAAAGCATGAAACAATTTGCTCCTGCAGGGAAAAATAAAATCCTTCCTGATCCCCCGAGAGACAATCAGATATTCCCTGGATCAACTTTACCTATAAATGTTAGTATCCAGTTATATTCTGTGTATCCAAGAATGAATCCACTGAGCTGACCAGAACCAACTCTTGAGGGAGTCTATTCCACATTTTGACAGCTCTCACTGTGAAGAAACCTTTCCGTGTTTGGAGATTAAATTTATTTTCCTTCAGACATAAAGAGTGCCCCCTTGTCCTCTGTAATTCATCAGGGTGAATAGCTCTACACCGAGTTCACTATATGAACCACTGATGTATTTATACATGTTGATCATATCCCCCCTTAATCTCCTTCTCAAGAGAGAATAAATTCAGTTCCTCTAATCTTTCCTCATAGCTGAGCTCCTACATGCCTTTTATCAGTCTGGTTGCCTTTCTCCAGTTCCCCAGTGTTCGTTTTGTGAACTGGTGCCCAAAACTGAACTGTGTATTCCAGATGAGGTCTTACTAATGATTTGTACAGGGGTAAAATGATATCTCTCTCTCTGGAGTCTATACCTCTTTTAATACAAGAGAGTATTTTGCTTGCTTTAGAAACCAAAACTTGGTATTAAGCTTGTGATCTACCAGAACCCCCAGATCCGTCTCCACCATTGATTCCCCCAGTTGTACCCCCCCCCCCAGTATGTATTACGCATGGATATTCTTAGCCCCCAAGTGCATAACCTTACATTTATCAACATTAAACCTCATTTGCCACATAGCTGTCCAATTAAACAGTGCATTGCGGTCGGCTTGTAAGTTGAAGACATTCTGTAAGGATGCTATTCCACTGCACAGCTTGGTGCCCTCTGCAAAGACTGAAATGGTACTTTTAATCCCAGACCCTATATCATTTATAAATATATTAAAAAGTAAGGCTGCGTTCACACTAGCGTTGTGTGCAGGCACAGAGAGGCGTTGTTGCTGTTCTAACGGGAGCGTTTGCGTCGCGTTGCGGCAAAACAGACGCCTCTGGTCGAGTCAGGAGGCGTTGAAGCCTCCTATTCTAGTCTATGGCGCCGCTTCGCAAATGCCCAACCGGCGTTTGCCGTGCAGTTGCGGGGCGTTTGCGGAGCGGTAACACCATTCAAACTGCATTATAGGCGTTTGTGGGGTGTTTTTAAACGCTTGGCAAATGCCTAGCATTTGCCTAGCTCCACAAACGCCGGACCAACACTTGCCAAACGCTATAGGGGCGTTTGGCAAATGTTGGTAAAACAGCCAAGTGTGAACGAGCCCTAAGGGTCCCAACACTGAACCTTGGGGCACACCACTGACAACCGTAGACCATTCAGAGTATGAATCATTAACCACTACTCTTTGAATACCATCTTTTTGCTCACACGTTCCATGGTTATATGTGGAATTACAACCCGAAAAAAACCCATTTTGCTACTTTTACCGAGTATGGGCATACCACATGTGCAAGACTTTTTGGGAGTCTAGCCACATACAGGAGCCCAAACTTGTGCAGAGATTTTCAAACACATTTTTTGAAAAAAGCACAAATACACTTTTTTTTTATTCTATTGCACAAAAACACAATATATTGGCAAATTGTTTGGTAAAATATATAAGATGATGTTATGCCAAAGTAAATAGATAACATGACATGCCTTAAAATTGCACACGCCTTGTGCAACAGTCAAACTATTTACATTTTTAAAATCCATAGGCAACGCTTTAAAAGCATTTACAGGCTATCACTTTAGATTTACACAGGAGGTCTAGTACTAGAATTACTGCCCTCGATCTGACATTTGCAGTGATACCTCACATGCATGGTGCAACTGCTTTTTACATACAGACACGGGGCCGAAGCTTGCATACGCCATTGCAGGAGGAACGAGGGTGCTTTAACCACTTGCCCTCCAGAGGTTTTACCCCCCTTCCTGACCAGGCCATTTTTTGCGATACGGCTTTGTGTTACTTTGAGAATTGTGAGGTCATGCAACATTGCACCCAAATTAAGGTTACGTCCTTTTTTTCCCCACAACTAGAGCTTTCTTTTGGTGGTATTTGAATGCCTGTGCAGTTTTTATTTTTTTGCGCTATAAACAAAAAAAGACTGGCAATTTAAAAAAAAACTATATTGTTGACTTTTTGCTATTAACATGGACGTCCTCCCAGAATTGCGCCCCCTGGGGCACGCACTGCACGCGATCTGAAATGTGTCCTTCGGCCATGATCACATGGCTACGGAACGGGCCAATCACAGCCTCTTTTGCCATGTGACCCATCACAGCTGATTACCAGGTAAATAGGAAATCCAGGTTATCGGCAGTCCTTTCCTCCCACTGACAGCACGCGAGGAGAGCCGCTAAGCGGCGTTTCGACATTTTGTATTGGGAAATTTACACTGATCATTAGGGCACTGATCTTCAGTGTCCTGGTGATCAGTGTAGCCCTCTCGGTGCGGCATGTCGAAACCTAACAGTGCCCATCAGTGCTGCCCATCAGTACCGCCCATAGTGAAGCCCATCAGTAAAGGAGAAAAATTACTTATTTACAAAACGCTTTATAACGGACCCAAGTGGTGATCAAATACCACCAAAAGAAAGCTCTACATGTCTCAAAAAAATTAAAACTTAATTTGGGTACAGTGTTGCATGACTGCACAATTGTCATTCAAAATATGAGAGTGCTGAAAGCTGAAAATTGGTCTGGGCAAGAAGAGGGTAAAAGCGCCCAGTAGGCAAGTGGTTAAGGACCCGTGGGTGTATACCATCTGGTCCAGCTCTTGTCCATAATGGGCATAGTATTGACACAGCCCCAGATGATCCACATTGGCTCACAATTGATATGATCCAGAAATATTTAGAGTCAGAATATAAGTCAGATTTTATTTAAAAGGTTGTAAGTATAAACAAAACAAAAACAGAAATTAAACCCTCGCCATCCAGGCACTAAAACACAGGAGATTCCTATCTCATCGGTGAAGGGCTTATCCCTTTCACCAACAAAATCAAAACAGTATGCAAACCTTTTCCTTTCTTGCACAACGCAAACTTTCATCCACAGCTCACTCAGATATGGCTCTCTGAGTACCAGGGCAGGAGTAACTTCTTGCTCCAGTCCTGCCTGATTTATACCACCTGCTGGTGGTCATCCGTGGACCACAAAATCCGGTCCGGAAACACCTCTGCCATAGTAGTCTGGAAAACCAGCAGTGGCCTCCACCTTAATGTGCTAGATATGACCGCATGCGAGGTGACACATAGGCCCTGATTCACTAAGATGTGAGTCTATCAGCAGAGTCTGACCATTCAGGCAGACTCCGGTCAATCAATCAGTCGTCTGACCAGCGTCTAGCAAGCTCATTAACGAGCGTCTACTGACTACTTTGCTATTACTAAATGTGGTATCCCGTCTGGCACATGTTTATGTGCAATACCGGATATGTTCGCTAGATGGCGCACAAGCGCGGGCTTTATTAATATTGGCGTTTTTATGATGGCAAAAGAGAATTCTTAGAATGTAATAAATAGTACACCTGTATTAGAATTTTCTATTTTCTTCTATTTCTTTTTTTTGCTGTGTCTCCAAAATGATCAGGAAACTAATGCATTTACTAATGAATGTCATACATTC
Organism: Staurois parvus; assembly: GCF_062004578.1. Lineage (NCBI taxonomy): Eukaryota > Metazoa > Chordata > Amphibia > Anura > Ranidae > Staurois > Staurois parvus. The sequence continues at coordinate 51,848 of NW_028318984.1, forward strand.
TGTATTCAAATGTTAAACATTTTCACACTTATATCTCAAATAATTTATATACTTCTAATTTCCCAATATAATTATATATCTTCATTCTCTTTAATCACATAACTATTCTATGTTAAAGACAAGAGCAGCGCTATAAATGCATGTGATCAATAATGAACGCATGTAAAAACCAAAAAGTGCAAAGAATTGCAACAATGATGTAATATTGTAAATGGTGCTAAAATAAGCTCATAGAATCATTCCTGAATAATGGAATGTCCTTCGTGTGAGAGTACCAACTCAGAGAGTGCCTATGAATGGCACGTGTGGTCTCTCCGTGACGGACAGTAGTGCATGAACTCGTGAAAGGTAAACCACCCTTGGGACTGGTCTACACTCACCAGAACAAAAGTATTAATGTGCATGGGTTATACACATCACACATCTGGGGGTGCAGCGGTATGCTGGCAGCTATGGGTTAGTCATCCAGCTCAATCCATCCATCAGGGTGGGTGCCCAAATGGTCCTGGGGAGGAATTAGCTCAGCCACAGGAGCCAGAAAGGTGCTCAATAGTGTAGTACACTGTCACAGGGGTGGATGACCTTTCACGAGTTCATGCACTACTGTTCGTGGTTATATTTATCTTGTGTAATACCATTTTACTAGTCTATATCATTTGACCAGCGCTCGCTCTATCATTTTTAAACAATGTAACTATTCTACATTATAGCTCAAACTGTGTCTCCCACAGTGGTTTAGTGGTTAGCGCTCAGAACTTACAGCACTTGGGTCATGGGTTCTAATCCCAGTCATGGCTACATCCTAAAAAATGGAGATCAATTTTCTGGGTTGTGTCAGTGCCAGGAATATTGATCAATTATGATTTTGCCTAATGACTAGAAAGCGGATGAATGTTACCTATGTACTGTTCTTCTGCCAGTTAGGAAATGTGCAAGTTTCATGCCGTGTATATTTCATTGTAACATTTTTCTCTTTTAAATCTGTCTCCTTATACAACTTGACCCCCTCCCCCACCCCGTCATCACCTGTCCCATATGTAAATCTATGGATCACCGCCCCACTCTTTAACTATCTATTTACTGATCAAATGAATGTGTCTCATTTTCTATCAGCTACAGCTCAGATCTCACATTATTATACAATTGCTGATTGTATTTCACCACTAGTCTGATTGAATTCACAATTCCTGGTCAGTCCCGTTCCCTGACCTCTAATAACCTTTAGGGCCAGTTCACACTACATGTGTTTCAGTTGCTTTTTCGGCATCACAAACGCACAGAAAGAAGGTTATGTGGTTGTCAATGTCATAGTTCACATCAGCGCTTGCATTTTCAGTGCATTGCAGGTGCTGTAAACAAAGTTGACCACGCTGCATTGTTTCTGCACAGAACTGTACTGGAACACATTGAAACGTCCTTGAATGTACTAAAACGCACATGTCCCTAACTACATTGAATACAAAGAAAATAGAAAAAAATAAGTGGAAGGGATACAAAAATGCAATGTAAACATGTACAAAACGCATCCAAAATGTACTGGAACACACTAAACATGCATGCCAAAAGGGCATGAATAAAACCCATCAGGAACACATCTAGACTGTTTCTATAGTGTGAACCGGTCCTTAGGACTTGTTCCCACCATTGGTGGTGCAGAAACGCATGCAAGAACACACATTTTCCAGCACAGCAAAGAAATGCAATGCCCTATGTAGATGTGCGCAGGTACCATGATGAAAACGTTGTTGCACCTACACACGTCTATTAACTTCTTGCCGACCGCGCATAGCCGAATGACGGCTTCACCGCGGCCGGCCAGTTCTGAGTGGACGTCATATGACGTCCTCCCAGAACGCGCTCTCCTGCGCGCCCCAGGGGGCGCGCACCCGGCGATCTCCGTGATCGCTGTGTCCTACGGACACAGCTGATCACGTGCTGTGGTGAAAGGCCGATCCCACCGGCCTTTTACCGCGTGATCAGCGGTGTCCAATGACACGCTGATCACAGGGAAATGCAAGTGCCGGTTCTCGGCTGCACTTTCCTCACGCTGTCAGATCGTGAGGAAAGTACTGCCGAGAACCGGCAGTTGTCAGAGCGGGGATCGGCACCGATCATCAGGGCACTGATGATCAGTGCCCTGATGATCGGTGCCCAGCAGTGAAACCCGCATGTTCCGCCCAGCAGTGCGCCCATTAGCCCCGCCCACCCGTTCCCAGCAGTGCCCCCACCTGTGCCCAGCAGTGCCCCCACCTGTGCCCAGCAGTGCCCCCACCTGTGCCACTCTGCAGTGCCACCTACCTGTGCCCAGAAGTGCCACCTACATGTGCCCAGCAGTGCCACCCACCTGTGCCCACCCACCAGTGCTGCCCACCTGTGCCCACCCACCAGTGCTGCCCACCAGTGCCACCCACCTGTGCCCACCCACCAGTGCTGCCCACCAGTGCCACCCACCAGTGCAGCCCAGCAGTGCTGCCAGTCAGTGCCACCAGTCAGTGCCCAGGGGTTGTGCCAGTCAGTGCCCAGAAGTGATGCCAGTCAGTGCCGTCTATCAGTACCCATCATCAGTGTCACCTATCAGTGCCGCCTATCAGTGCTGCATATCAGTGCCGCCTATCCGTGACCCCTAATTAGTGCTGTCTATCAGTACCGCCTATCCGTGCCACCTCATTAGTACTGCCTATCAGTGCCCTTTAGTGCTGCCTATCAGTGCCCATCAGTGCCGCCTATCAGTGCCCATCAGTGCCGCCTCATCAACGCAAATCAGTGAAGGAGAAAAAATACCTGTTTGAAAAATTTTATAAAAGAAACAAATAAACTTTTTTTTTTTTTCAAATTTTTTGCACATTTTTAATTTATAGCGCAAAAAGTAAAGCGCCCAGTGGCGATTAAATACCACCAAAAGAAAGCTCTATTTGTGAGAAAAAAATGATCAAAATTTCATATGGGTACAATGTTGCATGACCGCGCAATTGTCAATCAAAGTGCGGCAGCGCTGAAAGCTGAAAATTGGCCTGGTAAGGAAGGGGGTATAAGTGCCTGGTAGGCAAGTGGTTAAAAACAGCCCCATTCACAGCCACAAATACGCATGGCACCACACTACTGTGCGGTTAGGTGCGACACACTTGGAAAATAACATAAAAATAAGCCAACATGGCTAAAACATATCTTGAAAATATGGGGACTCTAATATCCGGCGACAGTCCGTTCACGAACGAGAAGCAATTCTGCACCACTAAAACCAACATAGAGGAAAGGGATGGTCAAATTGCTGTGCTGCTTCCAAACCACCTCTGGCATGCCAGGGTCATTATGCAGGTCCTCGATGCCAGTTCTTGCCTGCGGCCACAAAATATCCACTGTCCACAAGTGAAGGTGAGTGGAGGACGTGAAGGTGGATTTCTACCAGCTTCAACCGCAAGCAGTACCACTCCTGAAAAATGAGAGCAAATAATCATTGACACATCATCATGACAGTCAATTCTCAGTGCAGGCTATCTAGAGTGTCTTTCCTTTTTAACCATTTCAAGAGTTCAAGGAAACATTCTTGGAGCATCTACTGTGTTTGGAAAGGCCAAAGGTCCCCCCCTCCCCCAGGCACACTAATGCTTATGCAGGCCATAAACGGGGAGAAAAACGGCCGATTTTTCTTTTAAAAAATGAAAAATCGGTTGTTCAAGCGGCCGACGTTACCAGCAATGGTAAAAAAAAAAAAAAAAAAAAAAAAAATCGGCCGATTTTCATCCCGTCTACAGCCGGCAAAAAGTGTCCCTGCAGAGAGCTCCGCTATTTCTTTGACAGTTCTTTGACATTTATAGCGGTTGCAACAATGTATTTGTATCCATTTAGGATACAGATGTTTTTATTCGGAAACAAATAGATACAATGTTGCAACCGCTGTAAATGTCAAGGAACTGTCAAAGAAATAGCGGAGCTCTCTGCAGGGACACTTTTTGCCATACTGGAATTCCTCTCATTTTTCATCCTTCTTCTTCCTCTTCTTCTTCTTCATCATCATCCTCTTCTACTTCTTCTTCATCATCCTCTTCTTCATCATCATCATCTTCATCATCATCATCCTCTTCATCATCATCCTCTTCTTCATCATCCTCTTCTTCATCATCCTCTTCTTCTTCATCATCATCCTCTTCTTCATCCTAATCATCTTCTTCTTCATCCTAATCTTCTTCTTCTTCTTCATCATCCTCTTCTTCTTCATCATCATCCTCTTCTTCTTCATCATCATCCTCTTCTTCTTCTTCTTCTTTTTGTCTTCCTCTTGCAGGTCACTGCTCATGTGCAGATTTTTTATCAGTAAAAAATCGTCCGATTTGCCCATCATTGCCGCGAATATCGGCCGATCGGCAAATTCGGACGTTTTTTTTTCCAACTTTACCGAAAAAAAAAATCTGCCAAAATACCGAAAAACGGCCGAACAAATAGCCCACTAACGATCCGAAAATCGGCCGATTTTATTTTCGGCCGAAAAATCGGCCGATTTTCGACCCATCTATGGCCTGCATAAGATATGGTGTGGCCCTAGGGTCAATGTGTGTTTAGAATACTTCCAAAATGCACATACAAAAACACTACATCCAAATGCATGTTGCATTTCTATAGCATGTTAAACAGAAGAAAAATGCACTTACATAATGTTAACATGCGCAAGTAAAAATAGACAAAATCCACATCCTTTTATTCTGGCTTCACATACATGCATTGTGGTCTAACACCGCACTCCTGGGCAAATCACATGCAATTTGTGTGCGTTGCAATTAGAGACAAACATTTTGCACACCTCAAATTGCACCGCATCCGGGCCAAAAATGTGCAGGACCCTTTTTCAGGGTATGCACATGGGTGTGAATAGGCATGCAATCCAATTTGGCAAATCGCAATACGCTTTGTGTACCAATTTTGGTGTGTTGGTAACTTCACCTAGAAAGCCGCAGCAGGTGGCATGAAGGGGTTGCGGTTGTGATGCGGTGCAGCGCTTGCACAGAAAACACTGCAAATTTCACATCGCATCTGTGTGAAACCAGAATGTGCCAATATGTGGCTTGACAAAACACAGTGGTCAGTGCAGATTATTTTCAATCCATGTTTTTTTAAACTTTTCATTCACTGGTTTAACTCAGGTGATCGTTAATCACAATTATCTCCGGAGATCACATGCAGCCCCTCAACCATCTACACATATCTCTGTAAATCTATACAGATCTCCTTGAAAAAATGTCTCCTCTCTTCTTCGGAAAACAATTGTCCTCCACCTCATAAACAGGGGGACAGAGAAGACTTCTCCTTGATAACTAAAATCAGATTAATTATCTGTGCTTAATAAACATACACCAATACTGCAAATGCATTGTACTGTCCAAGGCATTGCACACTAATGCATACATAATGTAATACACTGTACAATGTAATACCGTGTACACCAACACATTGTAGACTGTAATGCACTGTACACTGTCATGCAGGATGGAGCAACGCATTGCACACTGTGATACCGTGTACACCCACACATTGTAGACTGTAATGCACTGTACACTGTCATGCAGGCTGGAGCTACGCATTGCACACTGTGATACGCTGTCCACTGTCATGCAGAATCCAGCAACGCATTGCACACTGTAATACCATGTACACCAACACATTGTAGAATGTAATGCATTATACGCAGTATACATGTCCAGATATTCAAAGATTAGCCATGAAGGCCTAGCTGGTTACCTATTTGGCGACCGCAGATAGCCGAATAACGCTACACTGCATCCAGGCAGCTCTGGGAGGGTGTCATATGACATCCTGGCAGAACGCGCTCTCCATGATTGCTGTGTCCTAAGGACACAGCTGATCACGTGATGTGGTAAAGGCCAATCACAGCGGCTTTTTACCATGTGATCAGCCATGTCCAATGACACGCTGATCACCGGGAAATGCATTTGCCGGGTCTTGGCTGCACTTTCATCACGCTGTCAGAATGTGTGGAAAGTACTGCCGAGAACCAGCAGTTATCAAAGCAGGGGTCGGCCCCGATGATCAGTGCCCACCAGTGCCACCCAACAGTTCCGCCCACCTGTGGCCAGCAGTGCCACCCACCAGTGCTGCCTCATCAACGCACATCAGTGTTGCTAAATTACCAGTTTACCAAATGTTATAATATAAACAGACTTTTATTCATTATGAGCTATTTTGTGGTTTATCGAGCAAAAAGTAAAAAACTCACAGCAGCAAGTCAATACCACCCAAAGAAAGCTCTATTTGTCTGAAAAAACTGATACAAATTTAAGATGGGTACAATGTGGCATGACCGCACAATTGTCATTCAAAGTGTAACAGTGCAGAAAGATGAAAATTGGCCAGGACAGGAAGGGGGTATGAGTACCCAGTAGGCAAGTGGTTAATATCATTGACCCATCAATACCCAGGAGCTAATGTACAGATAAGTAGCATGTGCACCAAGTGAGATTCTGCTAGGCCCCACCCACAAAATTGCAATTACCTGTCCCTCACATGTTATAAACATATTTGCAATGGCCACACTTACTTTACATATAAGGATCATCTCCTCAGTTGAGAACTGTGCTCTCGCCATGTCCGAATGCCAATAAAGTTATCAAAATTTTCAACCAACACAAAACCTCCAACCACTTGTCATCCACTTACACTCCCCACAACCACTTCCGGGTGCGCGCGCACGTGATGACGGACTTCCAGGATAGCCGTTCATGCGCCATGCGGACACCTGTTTGGTGCTTATTTGTTTGCAATCGCGCATTTCTATGCACGGCTATGATAGCTTTCGCAAATGTGTGTTTCTTATTGATTTGTTTTTTTTAACCTTGGCTAATATTTGTTGCCAAAGGCCAAAAATCAACAAAGTGTGGACTATTTTATTACTGTAAATCGAATTGTAGAAAACCTGTAGCTGGCTGCACAGTGAATGTGACATTCATTAGTACATAACAATATTGTGGTGCAAGTGGGTTTTTTTTTTTTTTGGGTTTTGAAAAAGCCAGTTTGCACACACTTGCATATTCACGCTCTTACAAGCTACATTTGAGCAGATTATATAAGTATACAAAGTAACTATTAAGGTTGTTCATATATTGAACATAAAAAAAAACACAAAAACATCGGTGAAACATTTATTGATCAAATATATCTTCATTTATTTGGTCAGCAGCAACAAGTAGGTACAGTCAATATCTTGGTGAGTCACAAAAATAGGATTCACGTGGCAAAAATAAAACACTCCTGCTCATAAGAGCTTACAATCTAAAGATACTTCTAGTGAACTGTGTGTGCTCAGGTTATAGCAGGAAACAAAGGGGAAGATGAATCAAGTAACATTGTCGTGCACATAGGATTTACTTACACAATCACTTAGTATGAAGATCCATTCACATAAAAAAGTCTACAGATCAAAATATCAAGAAAACAAAGCATGGGAAAAAAAAACCCTCCCACCTCTACAAATCCCCTCCCACCTCTACAAATCCCCTACACATACATTTGTCAGCAGGTTTGTCAGAAAAATGCATTGGAGTCTAAATAAGCAAGCAAAATTAAAACAAGAGCACATTTTAAACAAAACGATTGACATGTGTGAGGCTTTCAATGCAAAGAGAAAAAACACAATCATTGTGCAATCACACACAAACACTTTACAAGGCCAAAAATATGCAAACATTTCCAGCCCACTTCCAAACACAGCCTGAGTGGTGTCTGGGGCAATTCAGCACAAAATCTCTTCTTCCCCCAAACCACCCGGCCTAGTAACAGGCCGAATTACTCACTACTGCACGTCTTTATATAAGCTAGGTTGTATTTGGAGCGTGCCAAACAAGGCCCCACACCCAATGAAGCCACACCCACCACTGACCTTAATTTGGTCAGTGAAAGTGTTTTCACCTGATGAATCTGCTTCCTACCTGCATTAACCCTTGGTATACAGGCCCCACAAATCAGAAAGAAATATACAGTGAAATGTATGTGTGCAGCATACAACAGAACATTGAGCAGGGATGTAAAAGGGAACCCCAATTGGATCCGTTATTGCTACTATGGTCACAATTCCCTCCAGATTCTCGCATGAGTTAAGACAGTCACATGACCACATCTTGTATGCAATACTGAAAATGACAAATCGATTTGACTAGTATGGTGAATTTCCCATCAATTGGCAAAACACTCCAGAAATCAAACTTCACCAAACATTACACTCTGGGCAAAGCTGATTTACAAATCCTGCGACTTACAGTAAAATTGACCATTTCAATGCAATTTTCAAGACATCTGACACAGATCTCTATGCAAATTGCCACTAAAGTAGTACATGTACTACTATATACTACATACTATATGTACTATAGAAATCAATGTTTGAAACACACCCATGTGGTCGCTCTAATAGCATACAATAGGGTGCGACTTTGCAGACTCTCTCTCTCTGTCAGCTCTTTGCTTGCCAAATCCTTCACAAAAGTGGATGGAGTGTAAACCATCATTATCAAATCTATTAGTGCTCCAGGCCCTTATCTTACCCCATTGTATGACATTCACATAAGGTGCAGCTTTGAAGGTGTTTCGACAGACAAGGCCTCATTCTAATTCACATTTTAGGGATCATTTAGACAGAAAGCAAAGATGTTGCCAGAACATCTATTTGAAGACAGCCACACACGGAGATCATGCTACTTCCTCGCCGTGGTTGGGATTCAAACCGACAACCCTAGAGTTGTGAGGCAGTAGTGCTAACCACTAATCCACGGAGCTACATTGCTAATCCAGCCTGTATTTCTGTGCTGTGAATCAATCTTAGGTCCCTGGGCAAGGTCAGTGTAACTAGCCAGATATCTCCAATGTGACACAAATGTTGTGCTATGTTGCCAATTCAGATGTATGTTGGTTCTATGTATCCCAATACAAAGGATTGCAATACTAATACAGGCGTACCTCGGTTTACCAATGCCTCAGGGAACGTCATATTTGGGGTACAAATGCCAAACCATTTCAGTTAATCGGTCTGTTTACAAATGTTTGAATAATTTGGTATGGGCATGTGGCCTGGTATGGTTCAGGAGGGGGGGAGGCGCTCGCTTGTCCCCCCCCCCCTTTCCTGACCTGCTGGGCTGCATGCTCAGATAAGTATCTGTTATGGATTTTGGGGGGTGCCCCATGCTGTTTTTTATTTAATTTCAGCGTGGAGTTACCCCTTAACATCCATACGAGACCCGAAGGGCTTAGTATGGATGGGAGGGGGGACCCCACGCCGGGTTTTTTACAAATTGTTTATAATTCCCTGCAATACTTTTACATCAACTGTCAGTGGGGAACTCCGCCGACAGCTGAAACATGAGCGCTGCATTGGTTTTCGCTACTAAAATGCTGCATGAGTTGATAACATAACTCATGCGGGATTGTAGGAGCGACAGCCATGTGTTAATGTTTCAACTGTCAGCGGGGTTCCCCACTGACAGCTGAATGTAAAAAAAAAAAAAAAAAAAAAAAAAAAAAAAAGCGTGGGGTCCCCCCTCACATCCGTACCAAGCCCTTCGGATCTGGTATGGATATTAAGGGGGAACTCCACACTGAAATAAAAAAAAAACAGCTTGGGGATCCCCCCAAAATCCATACCAGACCCTTATCCGAGCATGCAGCCCGGCAGGTCAGGAAAGGGGGGGGGGACGAGCGAGCGCCCCCCCTCCTGAACTATACCAGGCCACATGCCCTCAACATGGGGGGGTGCTTTGGGGAAGGGGGGCTCCCCCCCAAAGCACCTTGTCCCCATGTTAATGGGGACAAGGGCCTCTTTCGTTATTGGGATAATTGGTCGGCCATTTTTTGGGATTTTAGCATATTTTGTTTACCAGTAAAGTTGAAAATTTTTTGTTCCAAATTTACTGATAAAAAAAATGTGCCAAAATCCCGAAAAACAGCTGACCAATTAACCCACTAACGGCCCGAAAATCGTTCGATTTTTTTTTCGGCAGAAAAATCGGCCGATTTTAGACCCATCTATGGCCTGCTTTACATGGGTCTAAAATCGTCCGAAAAAAAAATCGGCTGATTTTCGGCCCGTTAGTGGGTTAATTGGTCAGCCATTTTGGGGGATTTTGCAACTTTCTTTAATTGGTAAATTTGGATAAAAATTGGCCGATTTTGCAGATCGGCCGATTTTAGCTGCAATGATCGGCAAATTGGCTGATCTTTTAACAGATAAAAAATCTGCACATGAGCCATGACCTGCAAGAAAAAGAATAAAAAAAAAAGAATAAGAAAAAGAAAAATGCAGGCCATAGATGGGGCGAAAACTGACCGTTTAAAAAAAAAAAAAAAAAAAAAAAAAAAAAAAAAAATCGGTTGTTCAATGGGCCCACGTTACCACCAATGGTAAAAAAATTGTTAGATTTTCGCCCCGTCTATGGCCAGCAAATATAATAGCAAAGTAATTACTTCTGTCCCTGCAGAGAGCTGCGCTATTATATTTGACATTAGTCAAATATAAAGGTTGCAACATTGTATCTATTTGTATCCGAATAAAAACATCTATATCCGGAATGGATACAAATAGATACAATGTTGCAGTCTCTATACTTTTTAATGTCAAATAGCGGAGCTCTCTGCAGGGACAGAAGGAATGTTTCAGCTGTCATCGGCGTTTCCCACTGACAGCTGAATTTCAAATTATTTCCGTGAATTAAATAAACAATAAAAAAAAACAGCGTGGGTCCCCCCTCTCATCCATACCAAGCCCTTCAGGTCTGGTATGGATATTAAGGGGGAACTCCACATTGAAATTTAAAAAAAAAAAAAAACAGCGTGGGTCCCCCTCAATATCCATACCAGACCCTTATCCGAGAATGCAGCCCGGCAGGTCAGGAAAGGGGGGGGGACGAGCGAGCGCCCCCCCCTCCTGAACCATACCAGGCCACATGCCCTCAACATGGGGGAGTGCTTTGGGGCAGGGGGGGCTCCCCCCCCAAAGCACCTTGTCCCCATGTTGATGAGGACAAGGGCCTCTTCCCCACAACCCTGGCCGGTGGGGGTCTGCGGGCGGGGGGCTTATCAGAATCTGGAAGCCCCCTTTAACAAGGGCCCCCCCCCCTACGTGAACGAGTCTGCGGTACATGGTCCCGCAGACTTATTCACAAAAAAACTAAGTGTGGTGTAAAAAAAAAAAACACAGTACAGGGTCTTTGACAAGTCCTTTAATAAAACAATGTCCCCCGAAGTAGATCCAACGTCAATCACGGCGGCGGCGGCAGGGACCCGAAAAAAGAAAAAAAAAAAAAAAAAAAAAAAGGTTCAGCTCCCGTCCAAGGCTTCCAGCCTTGTGAAGAAGAGGCTAGCTGACATTTCTTATATAGGTATGGGGCGGGGCCAGCCGGGGACATCATCCGAGTGACCCGCCCCATGTCACATGCTTGCTGTTCCCGGCTGGCCCCGCCCCATAGCTATATAAGAAATGTCAGACTGTCTCCTGCATTCAGGTAGTTAGCCTCAGTGGAGAGACAGGGTGACATTTCCCAAATAGGTAAGGGGTGGGGATGATGTGCCCGGCTGGCCCCGCCCCATACCTATATAAGAAATGTCAGCTAGCCTCTTCTTCACAAGGCTGGAAGCCTCCAACGGGAGCGGAACCTTTTTTTTTTTTTTTTTTTTTCTTTTTTCGGGTCCCTGCCACCGCCGCCGTGATTGACGTTGGATCTACTTCGGGGGACATTGTTTTAATAAAAGGACTTGTCAAAGACCCTGTACTGTGTTTTTTTTACACCACACTTAGTTTTTTTGTGAATAAGTCTGCGGGACCATGTACCGCAGACTCGTTCACGTAGGGGGGGGGCCGGGATCTGGGGGCCCCCTTGTTAAAGGGGGCTTCCAGATTCTGATAAGCCCCCCGCCCGCAGACCCCCACAACCACCGGCCAGGGTTGTGGGGAAGAGGCCCTTGTCCTCATCAACATGGGGACAAGGTGCTTTGGGGGGGGGGAGCCCCCCCTGCCCCAAAGCACCCCCCCATGTTGAGGGCATGTGGCCTGGTATGGTTCAGGAGGGGGGGGGCGCTCGCTCGTCCCCCCCCTTTCGTGACCTGCCGGGCTGCATGCTCGGATAAGGGTCCGATATGGATATTGAGGGGGACCCACGCTGTTTTTATTTTTAATTTCAGCGTGGAGTTCCCCCTTAATATCCATACAACACCCGAAGGGCTTAGTATGGATGGGAGGGGGGACCCCACGCCGGTTATTTAAAAAACGGTTTATAAATCCCTGCAATACTTTGACATTCAACTGTCAGTGGGGAACTCCGCCGACAGCTGAAACATGAGCGCTGCATTGGTTTTCACTACTAAAACGCCGCATGAGTTGATAACATAACTCATGCGGGATTGTAGGAGTGACAGCCATGTGTTAATGTTTCAGCTGTCAGCGGGGTTCCCCACTGACAGCTGAATGTAAAATAATTTCCTTTATTGCATAAATGATAAAAAAAAGCGTGGGGTCCCCCCTCTCATCCATACCAAGCCCTTCAGATCTGGTATGGATATTAAGGGGGAACTCCACGACGAAATTAAAAAAAAAAAAACAGCGTGGGTCCCCCTCAATATCCATACCAGACCCTTATCCGAGCATGCAGCCCGGCAGGTCAGGAAAGGGGGGGGGGCGAGCGCCCCCCCCCCTCCTGAACCATACCAGGCCACATGCCCTCAACATGGGGGGGTGCTTTGGGGCAGGGGGGGCTCCCCCCCCAAAGCACCTTGTCCCCATGTTGATGAGGACAAGGGCCTCTTCCCCACAACCCTGGCCGGTGGTTGTGGGGGTCTGCGGGCGGGGGGCTTATCAGAATCTGGAAGCCCCCTTTAACAAGGGGGCCCCCAGATCCCGCCCCCCCCCTACGTGAACGAGTCTGCGGTACATGGTCCAGCAGACTTATTCACAAAAAAACTAAGTGTGGTGTAAAAAAAACACAGTACAGGGTCTTTGACAAGTCCTTCATTAAAACAATGTCCCCCGAAGTAGATCCAACGTCAATCACGGCGTCAATCACGTCCTGATGAAGTCACGAGGTACGTGACGCAACGCGTCGACGGCAATAGCGTGGTGACGCACTTCCGGCGTGACGCCATCTTGGTGCACCTTTTTGATCCTGCTTACACCCAGCATTGCATCTCCATACAAGCCGTTTTTATGTAAGTGGATTACCTTCCTTTCTTTGTTTGTTGCCTTATTCAAATAAAGCGGTAATACACTATGAGGATTATGTTTATCTCCTCATTTATGGGCATATGAGCGGCTGTGATATCGGAGGAGAGTGCCTTCTATTCATCCACTGACTTGGAGGAAACCTGTCCCTGTTCATTCATACATCTAAAGAGTCTGTATTGGAGGATTTCGTGGTGATCTACATTACGCTTTATGGCCCTGTAGGGTCGTGGAGTGGAGGTGAGAGGCCACTGCAGCAAGACTGCCCGGGGTCACCTTCTTTGGAGTGTGCTGTGATTCACTTACACCCCTGTATGAATTATGGACACCTTAGCCTGCACTTAAACCACTTATCACTGCTATTAGTCTTATAAGGGCTATTGTGTTTTTTTGTATCCCCAGGCGATCCTGGGTCATGTTATCATTTTATTTTACTATCTGGATATATACTATATTTTGTCTTTAGTTTTTTTAGCGCTGCATCAACTTTATATTCTATTCATATTACCCTTTTTTGGTGCGGGATAGATGCTGGCTGCTTTTTAGTTTCTTTATCCACCACTTACCATAAGAGCGCAGGAGGACTTTATGTGATTCAGTTTATTAAACACAATAGACGTGACCGAGTGTCGGCTGTCAGAGGAATCCACAGTAAGGGCTCGTTCACACTAGGCTGTTTTGCCAACGCTTGCCAAACGCCCCAATAGCGTTTGGCAAGCGTTGGTCCGGCGTTTGCGGAGCGTTTTTTAACGCTCGGCAAACGCTCCGCAAACGCAGCATGCGCGGTTTAGCGGCGGTTGCTAGGCATTTGCCGAGCGTTAATAACGCCCCACAAACGCCTATAATGCAGTTTGAGTGGTGTTACCGCGTCGCAAACGCCCCGCAAACGCCGGCCGGGCGTTTGCGGAGCGGCACCATAGACGAGAATAGGAGGCTTCAAAGCCTCCTGACTCGTCCAGAGGCGTCCGTTTTGCCACGACGCAAACGCTCCCGTTAGAACAGCACCATGTGCTGTAATGTGCAGAATTGGCAGAGGCGTTTGGGAAGCGGTAAAAACGCTTCCCAAACGCCTCTCTGCCGCCTGCACACAAGGCTAGTGTGAACGTAGCCTTAGATTCACTATTAGTCAGTGGCTAAAAAACAAACGCCCATGTCAGAAGTCTAAAATGTGTTCTGCACATGCTCAGTTGTATCTGCCAAAGACACTGCACGGGCGTCTAGATTTTTACTGTGTCGATTTCCTTCAAAAAAACGATTTTTAACACATTCTTAATTCTTTTTGAAATAGCAGATATTGTTTAAAGTGAAGTTATGATATTTGGCAAAGCAAATTTCTAACTGAACATGTCTCTGCAGTGATTTTTCATGGTGTTAGACTTGCTTCTTAGCAAGTCTGCTTTGTGAGTCTGATTCCGGGCGTGTGTCTTTTTGTGAATTAGATTGGACATCTGCTTATGGGCGCTGGTCGATAGTGAATTAGGTTGCAGGGTAAAAAATAGACAGACGCCCCTGAAAATTGGGCTTAAGCCCATGAATATGCGCCCACGCCCAATAGTGAATCAGGGCCATAGCGTCCATTGATCACCTCGCCTTTCATACTGCCACTATATATATATATATATATATATATATATATGATTTGCGCTCCCGTGGTTTTCACTCCCTTCCCAGATAGCGTCAGATTACCTGTTAGTACACCAGTAATCACATTTAACCCCTTGATTGCCAGGAACACGCTCATACACAATAAACCTCCATTGCAACTATAGTGTCTGAACGAATCAATACCTTTGATCAGATCAGCACTATACCAGCGTTCACATTAGTATAGTGT
Organism: Staurois parvus; assembly: GCF_062004578.1. NCBI lineage: Eukaryota > Metazoa > Chordata > Amphibia > Anura > Ranidae > Staurois > Staurois parvus. Next base: position 66,886 of record NW_028318984.1, read on the forward strand.
CTCCAAAAACACAGCGTTAGCGGGATCAGTGGCAGCACCTGCCAGCACCTGCATTTAGCCCCTACGCTTACCCCCCTTCTCCCCCCAAAGTGCAGTGTCAGTAGGTCACTGTCATTTGATACATTGCACACAAAACAGCAGTGTTTGCAGAATCAGACCTGATCTCTGTTAGCCGTTGCCGGTAAATTTTGATGACTCTCACATGCAGCAGAGTACCAGCACTAGTACCGCTGTACCTTTTGGTAAACTGGCAAGCACCAGCAGCCTAGTACATCCTGGTCTTTCACATACCAGCACTGCAGTATCACGTGGTGATGTGGCGAGTCCCATAAGTGCAGTACAAGCTGGTGTGGTGGCGAGAACAAGTATTGTCCTGCAACCACCAAGAATTTGCACACAGGCCCATAGAGCTCCTAGAATCCTTCCGGATCTGCTTGCAAATCCCGATTGGCAACCCACATATTCTGCAGCACCTGTACTTCCCCCATTCACTGCCCAACCCGGAATTCAGATGGAGACAGCAAATTTAACTACTCCCCTTGATTTTGTGGAGCTGTTTTTCATGGAAGATCTGTATGCATTGATAGTGAATCAAAGAAATTTATATGCACAACAGTTTATCGCTGCCAACACAAATTCAAACCTTGCCAGACCATTCGCATGGAAACCCATTATGGTTTCTGAATGTAAATTTTTTCAAGTCCTAACCCTCAACATGGGCATTACTAAAAAAAATGAAATGCGGTTGTATTGGTCCACAGACCCGATTCATCATATCCCGTGTTCTCTGCTGTCATGGCCAGGCATAGATATGACAGTATAATGTGTTTTATGCATTTCAACAACAACACACTCTGTCGTCCTTGGGGTGACCATGAATTTGACCGTCTCCACAAAATTTGGCCCCTTGTAAATCACCTTAACCAAAACTTTACAGATGTCTATACTCCCTAGCAAAACATCTGTGTTGATGAGTCACTCATTAATTTTTCTGGCCACCTTCCATTCAAACAATTTCTCCCCAGCAAGCGTGCCAGATATGGGGTCAAGATGTAGAAGACCTGTGAAAAGGCAACAGGCTATACCTATAAGTTTCGGATTAACGAGAGAAAAGACATGTGGAGCCCCCCGGATGCCCAGACTACATGGGGAGTAATGGCAAGATAGTTTTGGACTTGGTGTCATCCTTTTTCCATATGGGGTACCACTTATGTGTGGACAATTTTTATTCAAGCGTGCCACTATTTAGACTTTTGTACAATCTTGGAATTGGTGCATGTGGCACCGTGCGACCTAATGTTTGCCCACCATTAGAAGAGGGTGGATGCAGAGCGGTATATTCTAATGGTGGGCATATCACACACTTTTTCTGGCAGAGATTTCTTCTGTTTTATTCCATTCAGCACACAGGCTGAATAAAAAAAAAAAAAAAAAAAAAGAGAACATAGCATATATACCCAACAAGGACAAGTGATGTACTGGTACAACACTGGACTCAGAATGCTTTTACCAGGATGTTGCCTACAGCTGCAGGCATCATCCTAGTATCGTCAGACAGCGATTGGCTTTCATGTAAAAGCAATCCTAGTGGCCAATTAGCTGCAGGATTGCTTTTAAAAGCAGCAGAAGACTATGCAACCCCTCCCCCGCTGCCTTCCATGGCCTTCTCGGGGAGTCCCGTGCATCTGGGGAAACGGAGAATGCAGCCGGTGTTTCTGCCAGCTGACCATAGAACTCATTGGAGGCTGGAATGGTGCCAACCATCTCTATAGTCTAACAAAATCGGAAGCTAAATACATTTTATCACTTCAGTTTCACAGGATATAAACAGTGCCATTTGTAAATTGGGAAAGCAACTGATCACACTGATCTTGGTGAGATTAGATAATGTAAGGGCAGAGGAGAGATCTAGAGTCTGCTAGACCCAGATTTCTCAAAAAAGAATATATGACAAGGCCCATATCGGATATTTGCATTCCCTGTGATGGCACTAAAAGTGATTTAGAAAAAAAAAAAAAAAAAATGAAAAGGACAGTGTAAAAATAACTTTAAAAATATGCCCTGTGCCGGTATGTAAACAACGGTTGCACCATGCATGTGATGTATTGCCGTAAACGTCAGATCAAGGGCAGTAATTCTAACACTAGACCACCTCTGTAAATCTAAAATGGTAGCCTGTAAAGGCTTTTAAAAGCATTGCCTATGGATAGTAAAAATGTATGCAGTTTGTCGCCATTGCACAGGCCATGCGCAGTTTTAAAGCATGTCATGTTTGATATCTATTTACTCGGCATACCATCATCTTTTATATTTTACCAAATAATTGGCCAATATATTGTGTTTTTGAAAAATCACTGCGCGAGCACTGTGTGACATAAGAAATTGCAGCACCCACCATTTTATTTACTAGGGCGTCTGCTTTAAAAAAGTATATATAATGTTTGGGGGTTCAAAGTAATTTCATAGCAAAAAATACTGAATTTTCCATGTGAACAAAAAGTGTCAGAAAAGGCTTCGTCTTCAGGTGGTTAGAAGAGTGAATGATGTGTGGTATAAACTAATGCTGGGTATAAAATGCCCGCACCCCCAAAACGACCCCTTTTTGGAAAGTAGACATCCCAAAATATTTGCCGAGAGGCATGTTGAGTCAATAGAATAATTTTTTTTACTACAAGTTTTTGGAAAATGACAAGAAAATGTATTTTTTTTTTTTTTTTTTTTTTTTACACAAAGATTGTCACTTAAATGGATTTATTGCTCACACATGCCGTGCCCCAAAATACATTCTGCTACTTCTCCCAAGTATGGGGGTACCAAATGTGAGAGACGTTTTGGAAGTCTAGCCAAGTACAGAACCCCAAAATCCAATAAGCACCATCAGGCTTTTAAAGGGCTTTATTTCCTTATTACACTTCCTGACTACCTATCACAGTTTTGGAGGTCCTGAAATGCCAAGATAACAGCATACTCACCATGCCTACTTTCCAAAAAGGGGTGCTATCCTGGCATTTCAGGGCCTCTGAAACTGTGATAGGTAGTGAAGAAGTGAAATGAGGAAGTTACACACCTTCAGGCTTTCAAAGTGTTCATTGGATTTCGGGCTCCTGTATGTGGCTAGGCTTCCCAAAACGTCTCACACATGTGGTATCCCCATACTCAGTAGAAGTAGCAGAATGCATTTTGGGCTGTAATTCCACATAAACCCATGGCTTGTATAGGAAATATATAATTTAAATGACAACTTTGTGTAAAAAAAAATGTTTTTGGCATTTTCCAAAAACCTGAGGAAAAAAAAAAAATCTTCCATGGACTCAATATGCCTCTCAGCAGAGCTTAGGGTGTCTACTTTCCAAAAAGGGGTCATTTAGGGTGTTTGTACTGTCCTGATATTTTAGCAATTTTTTTAAATTCTATTATCTATACCATAGTTTGTAGATGCTAGAACTTTCACACAAAGCAATCAATATACATTTATTGGGATTTTTTTTACCAAAGACATGTAGCAGAATACATTTTGGCCTAAATTTATGACGAAATTAGGAGTTTAGATATTTTTTATGACAGAAATAAAAAAATATATTTTTTTTTTCAAAACTGTTTATAGCTCCAAAAATAAAAAAGCACACAGGTGATCAAATACCACCAAAAGAAATCTCTATTTGTGTGAAAAAAAGGGCGTAAATTTAATTAATATACCGTATTGCATGACCGCGCAATTGTCAGTTAAACTAGTGCAGTGCTGTATCGCAAAAAATGGCGTAAATTGCAATATCTATACCATAGTTTGTAGACGCTATAACTTTCAAACAAGGCAATCAATATACACTTATTGGGATTTTTTTTTTTTTACCAAAAACATGTAGCAGAATACATTTTGACCTAAATTTATGACCAACTTTGAGTTTATTATATATTTTTTTATAGCCAAAAGTAAAAAATATTGTCAACATTTTTGGTCTTATTGTTTATAGCGCAAAAAATAAAAAGTGCACAGGTGACCAAATACCACCAAAAGAAAGCTCTTTTTGTGCAAAAAAAAAAGACAAAATTTTGTTTGGGTACAGCATTGCATGACCGCACAATCATCATTTGAAATAGTTGAAATAGTGCAACACCGAATAGCAAAAAGAGGCCTGGTCATTAACCACTTCAAGTCCAAACACTTTCACGCCCTTCCAGTCCAGGCCAATTTTCAGCTTTCAGTGCTATCACACTTAGAATGACAATTGTGCTGTCATACAACACTGTACCCATATGAAATTAGCATTTTTTAAGGCAGATAAAACTTTTATTTTGGTGGTATTTATTAACCACTGGGATTTTTTATTTTTTGCTATATAAATGAAAAAAAACAATTTTGAAAAAATTTAAATGTTTTTCTTATAAAATTTAGCAAATAATCTTTCTTTATAAATCGTGGCCAAAATGTATTAATCTTTTTAGTAAAAAAAAAAAAAAACAAAATTAGTTTATAACCAAAAATTATAATTTTTCCCAAAAAATTTTTACATTTTTATTTTAGTTTTTATATTATTATTTATGGGGGTTTTTTTTACAATGATTGCTTTTACACCCATAAAGGCTGTAAAAAGCAATCATGTTTCCTTCTCTCTGGCATTCCTGCTGCCATTGAGAGATACTGTGTGAGCTGTGATTGGTCACAGTTTGTTACATGGTACAAGGCTGTTGTGAATAGCCTTGTACCATGTGACCTCTGTGATCCTTCACAGATTTCACAAGTAGTAAGCATTGATATCGGGAAGTGACATCTTGTTTACTACTATTCATGTGATCACTGATTGGCTAATCAGTGATCACATGAATTGGGACCTCACACAGATGTCCCGTACATCGATCTGTGTTCTGCTGTGTCCGGAGGACACAGCAGGCACCATTCACGGTGCCACGCACTCCCAGGGAGCACGCACAGGCAATGGATGCGGGACGACATTTAGAAACGTCCACCCGCATCGGCAGCACTCCCTTCTGGCCGTTTATCAGCAATGGGCTGGACGGGAAGAGGTTAAGGGGGGTAAATCCTCTGGAGGGCAAGTGGCTAATGAATGGCATAGTACCACTGGATTGGCAAGAGGCCAATGTGGTGCTTATATTTAAAAAGGGATCAAAATCTTTACCAATTATAGACCTGTTAGTTTAACTTCTATAGTTGGGAAGATACTGGAGAGTTTAATAAAAGATCACATAGATGAGTTCTTGCTGGAAAAAAAATTATTTTAAGCAACAGACAGCATGGATTCATGAAAGATAGAAGTAGTCAAACAAAACTGATTTCTTTTTATGAGAAGGTGCGCAAAACCTTGGACAGAGGGGTGGCGGTGGACGTGGTATGCTTGGATTTTGCAAAAGCATTTGACACAGTTCCCCACACACGTCTATTGTGAAAGGTAAAGTCTACAGGCTTGGAAAAATTAGTATGTAAAAGGATTGAAAACTGGCTAAAAGATCGTATTCAGAGAGTAGTGGTTAATGATTCATACTCTGAATGGTCTAGGGTTTGTCAGCGGTGTACCCCAAGGTTCAGTGTTGGGACCCTTATTAATATATTTATAACCAAAATAGGGTCTGGGATTAAAAATATAGTTTCAGTCTTTGCAGATGACACCAAGCTGTGCAGTGGAATAACGTACTTACAGGATGTCTCCAACTTACAAGCTGACCTCAATGCACTGTTTAATTGGGCATTGTCACGTGTGCCCAGCTGCCCCTGCTCGCTCCCCCCTTGCCGCATCCTCTCATTCTGCACACAGCCTTGAAGCAGGCTGTGCAGGATCGGGGGAGGGGACAACTGCGGCAAGGATCACAGCCCCCTGGCAATTTAGCCAGAGGAGCTGTGACCCCCCCCCCCCCACCCCCCGCCAGGAGGTCTACGCGCGCGCCCTGTTGGGCGCAGGGCTTCCCGCGCTCTGCGCCCACCAGTGACAAAGGCTGCGCTCATGAGGGCGTGGCCTGAGTCAAGGGGGCGTGCCTCGTTTCCCCGGCAACAGGCGGCAACCCGGAAGCTTCCCACGCAGCTTAAAAAGGCTGGCGCAGTACCAGGCCGGTCTCTTCCTCCTGTGCTGTCCGCTGCTGCTGGAGTTACAAGCCACTTGGAGGTCCGGGCCTCCGCAGCCATCCCCACTGAGCACTCTGCAGGAGACCCCCCCCCCCCCAAAAGGTCAGGACTATTATCCGCTGCCTCTCTGCTAAAAACCCCAGGGTGGGGAGAGCCCGCTGCCCCTCCAGGGCCGTGAGTGTCTCTGGAAAGCTGGCCGCTGCGAGGATCTCGGTCCGCTGATCGCTGCTGTCCCTGGAAAGCTGAGCCCTGCGAGGATCTCGGTCCGCTGACCACTGCTGTCCCTGGAAAGCTGAGCCCTGCGAGAATCTCAGTCCGCTGCTGTCCCTGGAAAGCTGACCGCTGTGAGGGCCGCTACCCTTTGCTGAGTGTCCCTGTAAGCTGTCTGTTGCTGAGGGTCCCTACAAGCCGCCTACTGCTGAGTGTCTGCAAGCCGCCTACCGTGAGTGTCCATACAAGCCGCATGTTGCGGAGTGCCCTGGACTGTCCCTATTGTGTACCCAGACCACCCTTATGAACTGCCCCTATTGTGCGCTCAGACTACCCTTATGAACTGCCCCTTTTGTGCGCTCAGACCACCCTTGTCATGAACTGCCCCTATTGTGTGCTCAGACTACCCTTGTTTGAACTGCCCCATGGCGTGCCCGGAGTATAGCTACCTGGACTGCCCCCCTGAGTGCATGAGCCATCGCTATCCACTGAGTCCCCGTGAGCCGGATGTTGTCCCTAGTAAGCTGTGCTGAGGCCAGACTCCACAGCCAAAGTCCTGTTGTGTCCCCGTGAGCCTGATGTTGTCCCTAGTAAGCTGTGTGGGAGCTGTGCTGAGACCAGACTCCACAGCCAAGGTCCTGTTGAGTCCCTGTGAGCCTGATGTTGTCCCTAGAAAGCTGTGTGTGGGTTGTGCTGAGGTCAGGCCCCATCGCCAAGGTCCCGTTGAGTCCCCGTGAGCCCACTTACCGTGGGTGTCCCTATAAGCCGCATGTTGCGGAGTGCCATGAACTGTCCTGATTGAGTGCCTTTCATAGCTCAATAAAGCTTTGTGTGTTTACCATCTTTTTTGTGCGTTCTGTCCTGCCTACACTTCCGTCACAGGCATCTATGTGGCAAATAAGGTTTAATGTTGATAAATGTAAGGTTATGCACTTGGGGGCTAAGAATATGCATGCATCATAAATACTAGGGGGAGTACAACTGGGGGAATCCATAATCGAGAAAGATCTGGGAGTTCTAGTAGATCACAAGCTTAATAGTGGCATGTACTGTAATGCTAAAATGTGGTTTCTAAAGCAAGCAAAATCTTCTCTTGTATTAAAGAGGTATAGACTCCAGAAAGAGAGAGATATATTACCCCTGTACAAATCATTATTAAGACCTCATCTGAAATAGGCAGTTCAGTTTTGGGCACCAATTCACAAAAAGAATATTGGGGAACTGGAGAAAGTACAGAGAAGGGCAACCAAACTGATAAGAGGCATGGAGGAGATCAGCTATGAGGAAAGTTTACAGGAACTGAATGTATTCTCTCGCGATAAGAGGAGATTAAAGGGGGATATGATCAACGTATAAATACATCATCGGTCTATATAGTGAACTCTGTGTAGAGTTATTCACGCTTAAGTCAACACAGAGGACAAGGGGGCACCCTTTACGTCTGTAGGAAAAGAGATTAGACGTTAGACTTACCGGAGTTAGACTTAACTATTTCCAGGAGTCTTCCAGGACAGCCCATGAGACAGAGAACTCCTCCCATGCAAATGGAAACATGTATCCCCACAGAGAATAAAAGGCGGTCCCTCCAGGCTCCAGCCTCAGTAAACCTCAAGTACCAAAGGACGGACCTGAAAACACAACACAACATAACATAGCATAACATAATGCATCGGACGGGAATCCAGCTGTCCTGGAAGACTCCTGGAAATATTTACCATTAAGTCTAACTCCAGTTTTCCCAAGTTATCTTCCAGGACAGCGCATAAGACAATAAGCAAGAACTTACCAACCTAGGGTGGGACCACTGCCTGGAGGACCTTACGCCCAAATGTTTGCTCCTGACTGTTCAGGAGATGCACCCGGTAGTGCTTGATAAATGCCGAGAAGCTCGACCAAGTTGCCGCCTTACAAATTTGATCTGGGGAAGCACCAGCTCACTCTGCCCAGGATGTGGATAAGGCCCTAGTAGAATGTGTATTAATAAAAGGCACCGGTAGCCCCCTGGTCTGGTAGCAACAAGTAATGGCTTGCTTGATCCATTTCGCAATAGTTTGCTTAGAAGCCTGAAATCCTCGACGTTTGCCGGCAAAGAGGATAAATAGAGCATCAGACCTAAATAATGCAAGAAACATTTCCTTACATCCAGTCGACTAAAATTTTCTTCCCTTTCATTCCAGGCAGAGGCACAAAATCTTGTGACCTGTGAAAAGTCGTGGCTACTTTTGGCAAAAAACCCAGGTCTGTTTTTAGAATAATCCTGTCATCAAAACACGCAAGAAAGGTTCTCTGATTGATAGAGCTAGCAGCTCACTTATTCTACGAGCCGTAGTGATAGCCACCAAAAATGCTGTCTTCCACATAAGTAGTTTAATGGAAGCTTCTGTCAAGGGTTAAAACAGACTGGACATCAACACCTGTAAAACTAAAGAAAGATCCCAAGAATGGCAGGACTTCGAAGGCACCGGTCTCATTCTAGCCACGGATTTAAAAAAGTGGGAAACTGTAGGATCCCCCAGGAGGAAAATTTTCAGAAAAGCTCCCAAGGCTGCTGCCTCGACCTTTATGATGCTGAGAGATAGTTCCTTGTCTGCTCCCTCCTAAAAGAAAAATCTAAGATTATCTGAATGGAAGTCTCTGTATGCCCCATCTCCATCATCCAGAGGTTTAACATGTCCAAGCCTGGAAAACGAACCAGCTCCTGTGACAACAGACCCTCCCTTTTTGGGAACAGTACTGGAGGGCAAACTGCTATAGATTTCAAGAGGGCAAACCAAGGGTGTTTCGGCCAATGTGGCGCTATCAGGATGAGATCCAACTTCTCCACCTGAAATTTTCGTATTACTGCTGGGACTAATCTGAAAGGGTGAATCTGAAGGGGGGAAAAGCGTAAGCTAGGCTACAGATTTTACAGAGCATCTAAGGCCACTGCTGCATCCCCTGGATTCATAGAGAAAAATCTCTGAACCTTCGCATTTGCTTGAGAGGCAAACAGGTCTATCTCCAGTTGGCCCCACATATCCGTGAGCCAAGAGAAAACCTCTTCCGCCAGCGACCATTCCTCCTGGTGCACCGCCTGACTGAGAAAATCAAACAAATATCTAGAAGAAACGAGCGCTAGATCTGTGTAATGGAGCAGCTAGCAAGAAAAGGTAAAACCTCAGAAAACCTCTTAGGATGACATATATATATATAAAGCAAACATGCAGCGCTCCTATCAATGGTATAAAGCAAATACAAATGAAGACATAAATATATTATTCTGAAAATGACATTAGGCATATATATGTGCAAGATAATTTATAACGCACACAACTATGAGTCACCAAGCATGGATAAGTTCATGAATTCATTTCAAAAATAGAAACGTGAAGGTGTGTGACAGTCTATATGTAGTGAACGAACAATATTCGTGACATCAATGGTGTGGAAAATGAGAATAGGTTGCACTAACCAGATATCGCTATATAAAACGCATGTAGATGATGAGATCATCTAGGCGTGAGCATCTGGACCCAGGTATTCTGACTAGTGGCAGCATCTATCCCAGCATTTCAACAGGGTTTCTGAATAGCAGAGTTCTGATTGTAGACCACCAGAGGGAGCCAGCAACCAGGATCTCCTCAAACCAAGTATACCAAAAGGTATGCATTCACCGACCACCAGAGGGAGATAAAGCTTTGGAGAATATCCCATGGTTTCCTTAGGGAAAATTGGCTCAAGAAAAAAAGAGCCAAAAAACTAAAATATCTAAGTGCAGCATTGCTTTATTCAAATGCAAAAAAATGGTTAAAAATATAACTCACATGATATGCAAGGGCCTGTTGGCCAGACAGAAGAGATCCACATGGGTAGAAAGTCACTGAGGGCAGCTTTCTGACATGTTTCGTGCCATGCACGTTCTCAAAGAAAGCTGAAAGAGAAAATCAGCCAATACGTTTAGGGAACCCTTCAGATGTAAGGCCGAAATTTAAGCTAGATAGACCTCTGCTCACATCAAGATCCTCTTTGCAATTGTCTGCAGTCGCGAACTTCTGGTTCCTCCCTGTTTGTTGAAATAAGCCACTGATGTACTGTTGTCTGAGAGGATTTGCAAGTGAGGATTTGCAAGTGATGACCCTTCAATTGCACCTGAAAACTTGTCATTGCCTTTTCCATAGTCAAGAGTTCCCTTTGGTTTGAGGAATAGCTGGCCTCGTCCCTTGACCACTGGCCCTGGATCAATCTTTGTATGTGTGCCCCCCAACCCCATGAGGAGGCATCTGTCGTTATCCTCGGGAAAATGGCCAGACCCACTCTAGCCCTTTGGTGAGATGTGCCTCCGTTTTCCACCACCATAGAGACTGCTTGAATCTTCTTGGAAGAACTCTGAGGTCTAGGGTATCCCTTCACCCATCCCAGGCTCTGAGCACAAAATGCTATAGAGGCCTTTGGTGAAAACGGCCCCAAGGTACTGCTGGAAAACACGCTGTCATGAGACCTAATACTGCCAAAATGTCCCTCAGGGGAACCGGAAGATTTGACTGTAGCTGTGCTACCCGGTACGTCACTTTGTCTAGTTTGTCTGCAGGGAGAAATACTTTTTCAACTGTTGAGTCTATGATGTACCCCAAAAATCTTATTGGCTTACATGGCTCCAGATTTGATTTTTCCCAGATGATCAATCATCCTAGTGCCTGAACATGATTCTGGGTAAACTTTAGATCTATCTGCAACTGCTCTTCGTAGGGAGCTGGTAATAGCAGATCGTCTACATAAGGAATTATCAAAATGCCCCTTAATCTTAGTGGAGCCAGTGCTTCTCCCAGGACTTTGGAAAAAATCTGTGGGGCTGAAGACAGCCCGAAAGGGAGTGCTCTGCACGGCCAGTGCAGAAACTTCTCCTTCAACCTGATGGCCATTCTCAGGTACCTCTGACAAAAAGGATGAATGGGTACATGAAGATATGCATCCTTCAGATCTAAGGTCACCATAAAACAACCCTGCCACAGGGTGTTCCTGAGAGAGTATATTGACTCCATACGAAAATGTTTTAACTTTACTGACTTGTTGAGTAGTCCCAAATTCAGGATCAGGCGAAATTTGCTTGAGGGTTTTTTCACCACGAAAATGTGAGAATAAAACCCCTGACTCCTCTCTTCCTTCGGAACTGGGACTAAGACCCTCTGATCTACCATCTAGCCTATTTGCAAGCACAATGCACTTGCCTTCTCTCGATCATCATGGCATCATCCTGGTATCATTTTTTTTAGCCCATGATCGGCTTTCATGTAAAAGCAACCTAGTGTCTAATTAGCTGCAGGATTGCTTTTACAAGCAGCGGGAGATGATGTCCCTCCTCCCCTGCTGCCTTCCACGGACTTCTTGGGCAGTCCCATGCCATCGGGGGAACCTGAGAATGCAGCCGGTGTTTCTGCCAGCTGACCATAGAGCTGACTGGAGACCAGAATGGTGCCAATGATCTCTAGCTACCCGGTTCCAAATTATTATGCAAATTCTATTTGAGTGTCACAAAGATTAAATATTTTGTTTTTCAGTTTAACTCATGGATGGCATTGTGTCTCAGGGCCCTTTTGATCACTGAAAACAATCTCGGACACCTGTGATAGATTGGCAGGTGAGCCCAATTTAAGGAAAAACTACTAAAGGAGGGTGTTCCACATTATTAGGCAGAGCATCATTTTCAAGCAATAGGGGGAAGAAGAAGGATCTCTCTGCTGCCGAAAAGAGTGAAATAGTTCAATGCCTTGGACGAGGTATGAAAACATTAGATATTTCACGAAAACTTAAGTGAGATCATCACACTATTAAGAGATTTGTGGCTGATTTAGAGCACAGACGGGTTCGTGCAGATAAAGGCACATTGAGGAAGATTTCTGCTAGATCCATGCATCGGATCAAGAGACCAGCTGCTAAAATACCATTACATAGCAGCAAACAGATATTTGAAGCTGCTGGTGCCTCTGGAGTCCCACGGACATCAAGGTGTAGAGTCCTCCAGAGTCTTGCAACTGTGCATAAACCTTCTATTCGGCCACCATTAACCAATGCTCACAAGCAGAAACGGCATCATTGGGCAGAAAAATACATGAAGACTAATTTTCAAACAGTCCTGTTCACTGATGAGTGCCGTGCAACCCTGGATGGTCCAGATGGATGGAGTAGTGGATAGTTGGTGGACGGCCACCCTGCTCCAACAAGGCTGCGACGTCAGCAAGGCGGTGGTGGAGTCATGTTTTGGGCTGGAATCATGGGAACAGAGCTGGTCGGCCCCTTTAGGGTCCCCAAAGGTGTAAAGATGACCTCTGCAAAGTATGTGGAGTTTATGACTGACCACTTTCCCTGGTACAGAAGCAAGAACTATGCTTTCCGTAATAAAATAATCTTCATGCATGACAATGCACCACCTCATGCTGCAAAGAAAACCTCTGCATCAATGGCTGCTATGGGGATAAAAGGAGAGAAAGTTATGGTGTGGCCTCCATCCTCCCCTGACATCAATCCACTAGCCACTTGCCCTTCGGAAGATTTACCCCCCTTCCTGACTAGGCCATTTTGTGTGATACGGCGCTGCGTTACTTTAACTGACGATTGTACAGTCATGCAACACTGTACATGAATGAAATGCAAGTCCTTTTTTTTCCCCCACAAAGTTTTCTTTCAGTGGAATTTGATCACCGCTGCATTTATTTTTTGCGCTACAAACAAAAAAAAACATATCCAATAAAAAAAATAAAATTTCTTCAGAAATGTGCCCAAAATGTATTCTGCTACGTCTTTCCTAAAAAAAAATCCCAATACATGTATATTAATTGGTTAATGTGAAAGTTATAGCGTCTTACAAATAACGGTATATATACTGGAATTTTTATTTATTTTTTCATACTAGTAATGGTGGCGACCAGCGACTTATAGCTGGACTGCGGTGGGCATTCTGACACTGGGTGGGAACTATCTGCCACTGATATCCCCAGTTACACTAATACAGTGATCAGTGCTAATAAAAAGCACTGACACTGTACTAATGACACTGGGCAAGAAGGGGTTAACATCAGGGGCAATCAAAGGGTTAAATGTGTGTTAGAGAGTGATTAGATTGTGTACCTTGTTGTGTTTTACTGAGGAGACCTGCTGCTTTCTATCTCTCTGCCCACCAGCCGGGACACGATGATTGACATCCTCAGCAGCCAACAGCAGCATGTGTAGGGTGGCGCACACGCCCCCTACCCGGAAATGCAAAATCACATATTTATGTGATTTAGTACACCACAGCCATCCTGTAGCAGTACATGTGCTATGGGGCAGCGGGCAAGTGGCTAATGTACCTTTCGTTGGACATTTTGGCCACTAAATTTAGAGGTACCTAGTGTGACTCATGGGAAAAAAAGAGCACCTGTCAGGGACTGCTCCAACTACTGCAAAAACTTTACCTGTTCATGCTAAATGCAGGTACTGGCAGGTGTCCGGGCTGATCCTGCTAATGCTGCACTTTTGGGGACACTATACTATTGTGAATGCCTGTATAGTTCTGATCTGATCAAAAAATATTGATCCGTATGTGAGCGAAGTTCCTGGCAATCAAAGGTTTAAATGTGATGACTGATGTAGTGGCAAGCAATCTGACGCTGTCTGGGAGGGACGCTAACACTATCTGAAGCTGCCTGCGACACGAATACAATGATCAGTAAAAAAAAATCTGTGCACTGTACTAATGACACTGGTGACAAGGCAGTGAAAGTGTTAACTGGGGACGATCAGGGGGGTTAAATGTGGTCTAGCAGCGCTTTTACTGTGTAAGTGTGCTGGTTTTACTCACTTGGATCTGCTTCTTTTTCTGAAATGGCATGTACTCCAGAGAGAGAAGATTAAATCATTTCCTGTGCCTGTGTAATGTAAAAACAGGTACAGGTAGATCTCTGATTCAGTACAGCAAATCAGCAGGTCTCGGCCAAACATCATTGGCCTGAGTCTGATGAGTGATCGGTGCTGTACGGAATCACAGCACCGCTGGGCGCATTCGTTCCCCCTGCCCGTGAACACAGAGGAGGCATGGATCACATATATGGCAAAGAAAACAATCTTCGAATACAAAAAGGACAGAAATATATTTAATTGCAATAATGGAATGAATCTTAATGCTACACAATTTTGGTTATAATCTGCAGATCTTCTTATAAAGATATGTATACACCCTGTAAATATTATAATGTTGACATCACTTTCAAATACAGAAGGTGAACTGGATCGTGCAAAAGTTTTTGCATGCATAGTAGCACTCTCGTATTCGATAGGAGACTAGCATGCAATAAACTCTGAACAATCATTCATCCAATTTTCTCATTGTGTGTACTAGGCATTAGTGCTTTGGAGAGAGGCAAGTAAACACTACAGAAATATGTGCTTTGCTCAGAGGTTTGTCTGAGGTTTACACCCACTTAAAATTAAATCATTACATTTTTGGTCAATGCTACCCACATGTTCTTTTATATGAACATTAAAAAAAATACGATCAGCAATGTTCTAGATTAAACAGGTCCAGCAGAGCATAATTTCTTGTTAGGGCTTCTATAAAACTGTACCTTAAAATTGTAAAAGGTATACAAATTTTGACCCTGTAACTGTTCCAGTAGCGCCATTGCTCCAGTCAATGCCAAAGTAGTTAAAATCCTCCATTATCATCACTGTGCCAAACCTTTTAGCCTCTTATATCTGTGCAAGGAGCCGAGTCTTCACTTCCTCATTAACACTAGGTAGTCTATAACAAACTCCAATAATTAACTTTAACATATACACGCCCATATTCAGTTCCACCCATTCTCTTAAAATACACTCTTGAGATCCCTTCCCACATAGACACCGCCACCTTTTCATTTGACCCCCTCTCTGAAGGAGCATAGCCAGGCATATTATTAGCCTAATCAAGTGTTGAACAGAGCCAAGATTCAGTCATACCAATTAAATCACAGTTCTCTTCATGCACCAAAGCTTCCAACTCCCTTCTTGTATGTACAGTCTTTCACCTCACAGATGGCTGTACATGTCACCTGCAGCTCCTTGGCCTTGGGAAAATGTGGGAATTTGTACACCAGACCCTGCCTTTTTCTCCAAACATCCATGTGGACAAGGTCTTCAAGATACTTTTAACCATTTTGGACCATCTTCCCAATTCTGTAATTTAGCACAATTACCTGAAACATAGCCTCAGAGAGCTTTTCGTTGTGCAGTATGCAAGCATTTCAGGGGATGCAGATGCCCCCCCCCCCCCCGAAGTCGAAGATGTTTGGAGAACCCATGCATGGAAAATTAAGCGACAGGGAAGACTAAATATGAAGCTGTGCAGCGTTCCATTCAGGCCTCAAATCAAAGTTCCCTCTAAAGTGGTTTCAGGTAGGAAAAAAAGCTGGGGTAAGAGAAAAGGCACCCAAAAAAATCCTTTAAAGTGTTACAAAACCCAGGACTCTGCATATCTGGTCTCCCACAGTACACAGAACATGGAAATGCAATAAATACCTTTTCTCATAAACAGAGCAGTCTTGAGACTTCTTTAAGTCTCCAGACAAGCACTGGTGAAAGCTTGTGGGAGGAGTTTTCATTTTGCTCTTGGAGGCTGCATAACCCTTGACCCTCTGTCTGGACAGTGCTGATTGGCCCTGTGCTGATCACATGCACTCTCCCAAGAAGAAAAAAAAAACCTCTCTAGCAATACACACCAAACTGAGCATGTGCAGAGTGACTCCACACGGTATGTCTTATCAGAGATAAGAGGGGGACACTGAAAGAAGGGGAGGATCAGAGAAGCCAGGATCAAACAGTGTTTTCACACAATGCAAATTAACCCCTTAGGTTCCACAGTGAGTATAACAAGCATGCTTTACTGCATATACAAATTGATTTTACTGTTGTGGGTTTAGTAACACTTTCAAATGGGTTTTTACCCTCCCCCTTTTCAGATTTTTGATATCCATAACAATTAAATAATGACTATCTCATGAGGGTCTTCATCTCATTTTCTTGAGGTTAATACAATCAATAAAATGATATTTACTTTACCATTCACAATGTTTTGGCCAAAAAACAGCCTTGCTCCCCGCACAGCTTCGCCAGTCTTCAAATCCTTAACTGAAATATAAAGACATTTGTTAAACTGAACAGTCTGGAAATTATGGTGCCAAAAAAAAAAAAAAAAAAGTTTAAAAAAAAACTTACCTGCTCTGTGCAATGGGATTGCTTACAGCGGACCTGGCAAACAAGCCAGTAAGACCAGAAAATAAGGGGAGAGAAGAGCTGCAGATGGGCACAGCGGCAGATCGGATGGGGGCTCAGGTAAGTAAAAGAGGAAGTGAGGGGGGAGTAAACATTTTTACCTTAATGCAAGGAGTACATTAAGGTGAAAAAGGTTTATAACCACTTTAACCAGGTCCTGCCCGGTCAATAGCAAAATGACACTTGACTGGTACTCTCTTCAATCCGGGTGAGTGTCATATGGCGTCCTCCCTGATAATGCTGTGGCAAGATCTGTCACTGGCAAAAAATAAAAATGAATCCTCTTGCGCTTCAATGGATGATCCCTATACCTAAGCTGCTCACACCCAATCCTAAACCCAACAGTTGAAACAACAAATGAACATAAAATGGTGTAGCGCTAAAAATGTTATCAAACAAATTAAATATATGTGCATATCACAAAAATATAAATATAACATTATATAAAAAACAAGTGATAAGATCCTCTCTGGATCCAATAGTGTAAATTGGATACTATAGTGAATCGTGTAACACGAGAAATCCTGTGAAGTGAACACACAAATACAGTCAGGTCCATAAATATTGGGACATCGACACAATTCTAACATTTTTGGCTCTGTACACCACAATGGATTTGAAATGAAATGAACAAGATGTGCTTTAACTGCAGACTGTCAGCTTTAATTTGAGGGTATTTACATCCAAATCCTCCATAGTGTAATCCAGTTTTATTAAACAAATTAATGAAAAACGCCAAAAAATTACAAAAAATTACAATCAACTTAAAAATAAACTCTTGCAAAGTAGACAGTCCAAGGTATTTGGCAAAAAGGGGTAATGTAAGGGAATTCCCATGAGACAGCTGGTGAATAGACGTGCGCATGTGCACAGAAATGCACAATCACATACATGCACGGTGAAGACTATTTAAAAAGGTGCCTCTGCCTGTGCTGACTGGTCTTCAGCTGTTCCCCGTTTCCTGCTCGTTCCTGTGTGATTTCCTTGTTGCTGACCCGGCTTGTTCCTGACCTGACTCCGATTACTCTCCTGCTTGATACTTGTTCCTGACTTCGGCTTGCTTATGATTTGGTACCTCACTGTCCGCCCGTTGGATGACCCCAGCTATTCCTATGACATTGCTCCTGTCTCCCATCCCTGCTTCCTGCCTTGCTCTGGTGCACACCTGGCGATCTACCATACCAGCTCTGCATATTACTACTGTGCCTGAATCGGAGGTTCATCAGTCTTCCAAAGTCTCCAACTGCAAGAGCTGCAAACATCTGCTGGCGCTCTTGTCCCCCTGGTACCTAGACACCCTCTGTTTTACTTCCAGTGGGGTCAGGGCTAGTGACACAAGTGAGGCCGACCTCGTCATTTCAGTCTCCAATCAGGTACATCACAGTACCAGTCAGCCAGTGATGGAGTCTGACAGATGTCCCCCATTGCAGAGACCTCCCTTTCAATCAATCTCTGCCTTGTCTTACATGGTGCAGAGTTTGCAAAGAAACCTTAAGCACATGGAAAACCAACTACCAACCAAGTCAGATGTCTCAACAGCCATGGGTCTTTCTGCAGTCTCAGACATAACTACCCAGACAGAGCTCAGCATGATTCATGGAACTTCTCCTCCACCGGAACCCCGGGTTCCAATACCTGAGTTTTTCACGGGAGACCGCAGGAGGTTTCGAACCTTTCATAACTCCTGTGAGCTATATTTTTTTCTGCTACCAAGAACCTTTGCATCACAAAGCACCAGAGTGGGATTATTTCACTCCTTCAGAATGAACCCCAATCCTGGGCACACCGCCTTCGTGAGCAACATGATCCGGCTCTGACTTCTACGGACTCCTTTTTCTCAGCGATGTCACAACTTTACACTGATCCCTTCCGTTGCCAGACTGCGGAATCTATGCTTAGCAAACTACAGCAAGGCCAAAGGCCTATAGAGGAATATGTCACCAAGTTCCGTATATGGAGTTCCGACACTCAATGGAACGAGTCTGCTCTCCGCCATCAGTTTCGCCTTGGTCTCTCTAACATCTTGAAAGATGAACTTGCCCGAGTTGGGGTACCAACCAGGCTAGAGGACCTGATAAACCTAGCCATTCAAATCGACCGATGGCTCCGGGAAAGGCAGGGCAAAAGAAATAGCAGGGATGTCTTGATCTGCTCTAAAATAGAGACTCCAGTCCCCCTCACTCACTGCTGTCGCATCAGACATACCCTCCAGCAAAAGGGGGCTTCGTAATTCTCCTCGTAGGAGCTTTTGGAGACCACCGTTATCCTCTCCTGAACGTCTTCGACGACAAGACTCCAACCTCTGCCTCTACTGTGGTGATGCGGGTCACTATGTATTGACATGTCCAATGAGACCTCCTAAGCCCTCTCCTAGCTGGTTCCATATGATGCACCCACAAGGAACGAGTCAAACGCACCTCTCCTTCCTTCTTCACTTGAAACTTGCTGGAAGAACTATTTCTGTTTTAGCAATTATAGACTCTGGTGCCTGTAGCTGTTTCATGGATTCTACCTTTGCTCATCAATACAATATCCCTCTCTATATCAAGAAAAAAAGATTTTCGGTCCATCTGGCTGATGACTCTGGTATCAGTTCAGGCCCAGTGACGCAAGAGACTATGCCAATCTTCTGCCACTCATCCTCAGGACATCAGGAACTTATATGTCTGGATGTCATAACCTCACCAATGTTTCCGGTCATCCTCGGCATGCCCTGGCTAAGGGCTCACAACCAAGCCATTAACTGGCTCTCCGGGGAAATCCTCTTTTCTTCCGAATACTGGTGTCCATTTATGAACCAGCGGTAATAGATCGCTGCTCAGTTCTCCGGCATTCTCGGAGAACACAGTTCTCCTGTGAATGCAGTTTATGAAGCAGTTCTCCGAACAAAGGGAAAACGATCTCCAAACGCTGGAGAACGGTCTACAAACTCTGGAAAACGGTTGATTTTACTATAATCTCGCGAGATTACAGTAAAAGATCAGTTTACTGTATCTTTTATGATGAGACATGTCCCTGCTGTCTACCATGATTACTTGGATGTATTCAACAAAAAGAGTGACAATGCTCCTTCCCCGCACCGGCCTTACGATTGTCCTGTTGAACTCCTACCCAGTGCTGAGATCCCTTTTGGGCAAATTTACCCTCTCTCCGAATTGGAACTAGAGGTTTTCCAGAATTACATAGATGAAAGCCTGGAAAAAGGGTTTATTCGACCCTCTACATCACCAGCAGGAGCTGGCATCTTCTTTGTCAAAAAGAAAGATCATACTCTTAGACCATGTGTGGGCTATCGTGATCTAAATAAGATAACAGTCAAGAACCGTTATCCTCTTTCTCTGATTCCTGAATTGTTCCAAAGGCTACGAGGGGCATGTGTCTTTTCAAAACTAGATCTGAGAGGTGCATACAATATAGTCAGAATTCGTGAAGGGGATGAATGGAAGACGGCCTTTCGAACACGCTTTGGGCACTTCAAATACCTGGTTATGCCACTTGGCCTTTGTAATGCCCCAGCAACATTCCAACATTTCGTTAATGATATATTCCGGGACTATCTTGATTTATTTATCATTATTTGGATGACATCCTAGTCTTCTCAAGCTCAATTGAACAACACTGGGACCATGTGAAGAAGATACTGGGTAGGTTACACCAACATCACCTCTATGCCAAAGCTGAAAAGTGTGAATTTGAGAAACAGACCATACAATTCCTCGGACTTGTGATTACTCCTAATGGCATTGCTATGGATCCTCAAAAAGTGACCTCTGTATTAGAGTGGCCCGTCCCAGGAGACAGGAAAGCGGTACAAAGCTTTGTGGGATTTGCTAATTTCTATAGGAAATTCATTAAGAACTTTTCCGGTATCATTGCACCTGTCACGCAGTTACCAGGCAACATGTTGCTTTCAACAGGTAATTTGGGGGATATCTGTACTGTCCTGAAATTTTTGCACCTCACGAAATTAGAATGGCTGTCAGTACCTCAGGACTGATCGATTTTTAGATATATACCATATTTTGTGTACTCTATAACTTTCCCACAAACTAAAAAATAAAAATACTGATATGGGTTCTTTTCACCAAAGATATGTAGCAGAATACATTAAATTAATGAAGAACAATTATTTATTTGCAAAATTTTATAACAAAAATGAAGAAAAAAGGTGTTTTTCCGTTAACCACTCCATAGGATTTGCCCCCCTTCCTGACCAGGCCATTTTTTGCGATATGGCGCTGTGTTAATTTAACTGAGAATTGCACAGTCATGCAACGTTGTACATAAATGAAATGTATGTCCTTTTTTCCCCACAAATAGAGCAATTTGGGTTTTATATTACTATATTCAATCTCCATATTTATATATATTGTATCTATATTAATCGATTTTAGCAATTAATACATATTGGTATATACAGTGGGGATCGAAAGTTTGGGCACCCCAGCTAAAAATTTGTATTAATGTGCATAAAGAAGCCAAGGAAAGATGGAAAAATCTCCAAAAGGCGTCAAATTACAGATTAGACATTGTAAGGGACCGCCTGGCGGTACCACTAGCACTCCACTGAGTAGGCGTCCCCAGCGCACGGAGTCTAAGTCCCAGGGTGCTTGTTCACCAGGGCCCCTGATGGTGGGGATGGACTTGGAGCCCCCTGAGACCAGGTCGTGGCTACTGGGTGCGTCCGTCAGTGGTAGTGGTATGCGCCAAGGGCTCCCACGGGGAAGAGTCTGATATGAGGAGGTCAGCAGACCCCACTGCACGGGATGGATGGATGGATGAGCAAGGTCAGACGGGCCGGGTCGGTAACAGAGAGGACGGCAAGGTACAAGGCAGCGGGCATAGAATAGTCGGGTCACACGCCAGGTCAGCAACAGCAGGTCAAATCCAATAGGGGGCATTCAGGAGAGAGGTCAGGCAAAGCAAGGGTCTGGGCAGGAGAAATACAGCAAGGTCAGGTACAATCCGGGTCAGCAACTTACAATACACAGGTTCACGGATACAGGATACAGGTAAGACCAGAAGGCACTGAATGACAGCTCAGGGTCGTTTAAATATCCCGCCCTGCGCTGCCATTGGTGCCCAGCGGGCGGCCGCGGCTTCTACTGCGCATGCGCGAACTCGAACGCCGCGGCCGGCCCGGACCCAGTGCTCGAGTCCCTGCACAGGGCGGCATACTGCGCCTGCGCCGGGACCATCGCGGCGGGGATCGAGGGGATCCCTGACAGACATTCTTAGAATATGTCAACAAAAGTTAGATTTTATTTCCATCATTTACACTTTCAAAATAACAGAAAACAAAAAAATGGCGTCTGGAAAAGTTTGGGCACCCTGCAGAGTTAATATCTTGTACTGCCCCCTTTGGCAAGTATCACAGCTTGTAAACGCTTTTTGCAGCCAGCCAAGAGTCTTTCAATTCTTGTTTGAGGTATCTTTGCCAATTCTTCCTTACAAAAGTCTTCCAGTTCTTTGAGATTTCTGGGCTGTCTGTCACGCACTGCTCTTTTAAGGTCTATTTATAGATTTTCAATTATGTTGAGGTCAGGAGATTGTAAAGGCCATGGCAAAACCTTCAGTTTACGCCTCTTGATGTAATCCCCCGTGGATTTCGAGATGTGTTTAGGATCATTATCCATTTGTAGAAGCCATCCTCTCTTTAACTTCAGCTTTTTCACAGATGGCATCAAGTTACTATCCAAAATTTGCTGAAATTCTATTGAATCCATTTTTCCTTCTACTCGTGAGATGTTCCCTGTGCCACTGGCTGCAACACAACCCCAAAGCATGATTGATCCAACCCCATGCTTAACAGTTGGACAGAGGTTCTTTTCATTAAATTCTGTGCTCCTTCTTCTCCAAACGTACGTTTGCTCATTCCGGCCACAAAAGGTCAATTTTAACCTCATCGGTCCACAGAACTTGTTTCCAAAATGCATCAGGCTTGTCTATATGTTCATTTGCAAAGTTCAAACAATGATTTTTGTGGTGAGGACGTAGAAGAGCTTTTCTTCTGATGACTCTTCCATGAAGACCATATTTGTACAAGTATCTCTTTATAGTGGAATAGTGTACCACAACTCCAGTGTCTTCCAGATCTTTCTGGAGGGATCGTGCAGTCAAACGTGGGTTTTGAATTGTTTTTCTCACAATCCTGCGAGCTGTTCTGTATGATATTTTGCTTGGTCTTCCAGATCTTGCTTTAACTTCCACTGTTCCTGATGACTGCCATTTCTTAATTACATTCCGAACAGAGGATATTGACATCTGAAAACGCTTTGCTATCTTCTTATAGCCTTCTCCAGCTTTGTGAGCGCCAACTATTTTCAGTTTCAGTTTTCTAGACAACTGCTTAGAAGAACCCATGGTGCTGATTGTTGGGGCAAGGTCAGATGAGTCTGGGCATTTAAAACCTTTGAGATTGACATCACCTGGTCTTCCCAGACGATGATTGAGAACAATCCATGAGACTGGCAGGTCTCAGCTTTGCAAAGGGGGCAGTGCATGCTATAAATTCTGCAGGGTGCCCAAACTTTTGCAGACACCATTTTTTTGTTTTCTGTTATTTTGAAAGTGTAAATTATGGAAATAAAATCTAACTTTTGTTGACATATAAGAATGTCTAATCTGTAATTTGATGCCTTTTGGAGATTTTTCCATCTTTCCTTGGCTTCTTTATGCACATTAATACAAATTTTTAGCTGGGGTGCCCAAACTTTCGATCCCCACTGTACTTTGGATATTAGGTTTTCGACATTATAAATAATTATATTGAGTTTATTATATTACAGCGTCTGTATGCTACGGAAAATGTTAGAGAATTAAGAAATCTCAGCACAAATGACCTGAGCGAATGTCTGTAAAATGTAAAGACATCATTTTTTTCAGAATCACTTAGGTAATACATTATTTCAAGTGACACTGGTCCCAGTTTGTCTAACCAAATCTGTCAAAAGAGTGACTACCTCTTAAGTTTATTGCATTCCAACTAGCTGAAAGTTAGGACGTCGACTTTTGACATTGCACAGGAGTTGACCTAAAGGGGACATCACTGATATAATAGAATGTAGATTGGTAGCGTATAAATCATTTTCTGCAGCAGGGAAATTTGTGCTCGCCTTATATTTCCAGCTAAATCGTTTAGTCTGATAACGGTTATGATTAGCATCAGAGTGGATTTGAAATAATTTTAACTGCAGTATAAATTATCTTCATTTCGATTCTCTGGGGGAAGGATTCTCTTTGGAATATCCCCCAAGCTGATTTCAGCTTCTAGTCAATGGTTTAGTTGGGTAGATATGACAAAGTAGACAACTTTGTGAACATTTGTTCTTGACCTCAGATAGATTCTAAGCTTATTGGATTGACCGGTGTATGATATGCTAAATCAGTTCATTGCAACGGTACACTTTGAATATCTGCTTGTAGAGAGATCATGTGATCAAATTGCATAGCCTTTGTCATATTATGCTGAGTTACTGATAGTTTCCTACGCTGCTTATTTAGACAGTTGGTCCTAATTCCTTAATTTTTGATAATATTTGCTGGTTTGAATTTGTAACCATTCTTTTTGAATAGATAATTAAATCATAAATGCAATTCAATTATTTACCATCACCAATTATACTTTTTAATTACCATTTGCACGGATTTTTATTATATATATATATATACAGTCATGGCCGAAATTGTTGGCACCCTTGATATTTCTCCAGGAAATCATGTATTTCTCACGAAACGTATTGCATTAACACATGTTTTGCTATACACATGTTTATTCCCTTTGTGTGTATTGGGACAAAACAAAAAAAGGGAGGAAAGAAAGCAAATTCGACATAATGTCACACAAACCTCCAAAAATGGGCTGGACAAAAGTATTGGCACCCTTTCACAACTGCGGATAAATAAGAATGTTACAAGCATGTGATGCTCCTGTAAACTCACCTGGGGCAAGTAACAGGTGTGGGCAATATAGAAATCACACCTGAAAGCAGATAAAAAGGAGAGACGTTCACTTAACCTTTGCATTGTGTGTCTGTCTGTGCCACACTAAGCATGGACAACAGAAAGAGGAGACGAGAACTGTCTGAGGACCTGAGAACCAAAATTGTGGCAAAATATCAACAATCTCAAGGTTACAAGTCCATCTCCAGAGAACTAGATTTGCCTTTGTCCACAGTGCGCAACATTATCAAGAAGTTTGCAACCCATGGCACTGTAGCTAATCTCCCTGGTCGTGGACGGATGAGGAAAATTGATGAAAGATTGCAACGCAGAATAGTCCGGATGGTGGATAAGCAGCCCCAAACATGTTCCAAAGACATTCAAGCTGTCCTGCAGGCTCAGGGAGCATCAGTGTCAGCGCGAACTATCCGTCGACATTTAAATGAAATGAAACGCTATGGCAGGAGACCCAGGAGGACCCCACTGCTGACACAGAGACATAAAAAAGCAAGACTACAGTTTGCCAAAATGTACTTGAGTAAGCCAAAAGCCTTCTGGGAAAACGTCTTGTGGACAGATGAGACCAAGATAGAGCTTTTCGGTAAAGCACATCATTCTACTGTTTACCGAAAACGGAATGAGGCCTACAAAGAACAAAACACAGTACCTACGGTAAAATATGGTGGAGGTTCAATGATGTTTTGGGGTTGTTTTGCTGCCTCTGGCACTGGGTGCCTTGACTGTGTGCAAGGCATCATGAAATCTGAGGATTACCAAAGGATTTTGGGTCGCACTGTAGGGCCCAGTGTCAGAAAGCTGGGTTTGCGTCCAAGATCCTGGGTCTTCCAGCAGGACAATGACCCCAAACATACGTCAAAAAGCACTCAGAAATGGATGGCAAAGAAGCGCTGGAGAGTTCTGAAGTGGCCAGCAATGAGCCCAGATCTAAATCCCATTGAACACCTGTGGAGAGATCTTAAAATTGCTGTTGGGAAAAGGTGTCCTTCCAATAAGAGAGACCTGGAGCTGTTTGCAAAGGAAGAGTGGTCCAAAATTCCGGGTGAGAGGTGTCAGAAGCTTATTGATGGTTATAGGAAGCGACTGATTTCAGTTATGTTTTCCAAAGGGTGTGCAACCAAATATTAAGTTAAGGGTGCCAATACTTTTGTCCAGCCCATTTTTGGGGTTTTGTGTGACATTATGTCATATTTGCTTTTCTGCCTCTGTTTTATATTTGTTCCAATACATACAAAGGGAATAAACATGTGTATAGCAAAACATGTGTTAATGCAATACCTTTTTTTGTGTGAAATACTTGATTTTCAGGAAAAATATCAAGGGTGCCAACAATTTCGGCCATGACTGTAATATATATATATATATATATATATATATATATATATATATTTTTTTTTTTTTTTTTTTTTTTTTTTTTTTTAATTTATTTTTTTTGCATTTTATTGCTTTTTATTTCATCTTCAAATTAGTGCAAATAAAGAACTCGGATTATCAGTTGATTTATGAAAATTATTAGGGAATCTCCTTAACTCCAGGTCCTTGCCTGTTTTCATAAATTATATACCGATTATTTTCTCAGAGCTAAAGTTCTGACACACCATGTTGTCAGAGGATCATGGGCCTCTAGAAAACTAGGAACTTTCCAAATAATCAGACTGAGTTTCTTTACAATAGGAGGCCATCTTCATTAGTTAGGAAGCCTATTACCTATGCTTGTCACTGTGACTACAGGGAGAAATGCTTTGTGATCTTGGCTTTGCATAAAGTAGCATACATATGGGATTATGGGTTACAGGAGGTCCTCATAAAACCACGGTTTCAAGGAGTCTCCCACAACAGCTACCCGAGATGACGTCTCTGCCTTTTACAGGAAAGCCAAAAGCAGTTAAAAGGCCCCTCCAACTCCCTTGTCCTCGGTTATCAAAAGTAAGAACTGCCACCTAAATGCACCTTGAAACAAACCCCAAAACTACCCACTGCTGGTAAAATAATTTTTATTGAAGATTTGAAAACAAAACTGTTGGTCACCCACGCAGGGGGATCACAATGAAGAGGCATCAAGTAGTAACGTAGGTACAATCATATAGAACATAGCAATTTTGTAGGATAAAATGTTAACTGTCTGACCTCGTGGCAGGAGCTGTGGGTCTGCAAGAATGACCTAAGTCTGGGAACCTACCCAAGTCTAGGAATATACTGTGGAAAGTCAGAAGTGAGGGCAAGCATAAACCAATTGCCAAAAAAAAAACAAAAAACGGAGGGGGTGGGCAGGTCCACCACATATATACAACATTCCCTCGTTAGCCACAGCCCCCAAAGCACCTATCACTGTATAATGCCTCTAAGGTAGCAGTATTAAAAAGAACATTTTGCACCAGAATCCCCCACTTCAAACATAAGAATTAACCTCAGATCGGAAGACAATGAGGGACTACAGCCTGCAGGACAGAAGTTCCACACAGTAATGCTTCATGAAAGCATGGTCAGTAGACCAACTGCTGCTCTAAAAAGCCCTTTCCAAGAGGCTCCTGCCTTTTCTGCCCTAGAAGAATGCTGCCACTGACCTTGTGAAAGGTGTCCTAATCTTATTAAATGGAGGCTGATGCCTCAGGCTTCCACAGGCTGTGAGAACAGCTTCACGATTCCACCTGGATATCGAAACTTTGAAAGCCCTAAGACCCTTACTTGGTCCACTAAACAGAACCAAGAGGTGACTAGATATTCTGAAATCCCTAGTAAACTCTAAATACTTCAGAAGGAATCCCTAAATGTCAAGCTGAACAGAAACTTCCTTCTCCATTCATAGGGAAGCTGCAAAATGTAGAAAGGAACATTGCTTATGGAAATCCAAAAGATACATGGGTTCCAGCTTAATAAAATCACTTTATCCATCAATAGCCTTAGAAAAAAAAAAGAACTGCCACTTAAAGCTTGCACTTTAAGGCTTGGTTCACACCTATGCTTTTGATCCATTTTATAATGCTTTTTGCATTGTGCTTTGCGTTTTCACACACACGTTTTTGCCATGTTTTATTTTTTATTTTTTTTGGTTAAAGTGGAATTTTTGTTTTTGCTGGGCAAATAAAAAATGCACAAAATGCGGCAAAAACGCACTACATGCGTTTCAGAAGCTTCTCCATTGAACTCTATTATAGAAAAAAATTCTGCTTTTTGCATTTTAAAAAAGTCCCTTACCCTTTCCAAAAACGCAGCAGCTCAAAAAAGCATAGCTATGAACATGTCACAAAGGAAACCATGTTAAATGGACTGTAGTGCGTTTCTGCAAAAAGCACTAAAAAAAATGCATTGGCGTGAACCAGGGGTAAGTTTACTAGGTGACAAAACTGTTTCCCTGATTTTAATTTTCAGGTAAAGAATGTTTCCCAAACATTTGCATACATCTTCCTTGTACAAAATGTAAAGCTTCTCAGGATAGTTTCAAACACTTTCTCTTCAGATCCCTTATCCCCAAGAATCCTTCATTCAGCCTCCAGGCCATTAAATGGCATTGGTCCCTGAAAAAAGAAGATCCAACTGAACTGGCAGAATCTGTGGAGGAAGGAGGCAGGGGCATGAGATCTAAGAACCATCCTGAAATTGGCAGAAAAGCATAACCCTTCTAGAATTCCCATATGTGAGTTAGAGAATGTGTCCCTTAAGTCTCAGACTCAAGTTCTATGGGTCCACCAAGAAAGATCCAGAAAATCTCCTCATGCCAACAAGACCATGATATCCAGGAATCTGCAATTGCAGTCCCAATTCTCCCAACAAAACCCAATGAAGACTTTGTGGTGTACAACTGGACCCAACCTACACCTGGAATGGCAGTTGTCATTAAGCCTAGCATTTGCATGATCTGCCTGATGGTTATGTCTCCTTGAGAAATCTAATCATTGATTTTTTCCTCTGTAAGAAAAATCCTTTGTAGAACCAAATCTATCCTGTAACCTAGGAAAACTAGGACTTGGCTTGGAGTAAAGTTCAACTGCTCTTGGCTCCATAAAGTCTGGAGAACTACGATGAGGTCTGAGGCCAACCTTTCCCTGGTTTGTGAAAAATCAGAAAAAACAGTCTAGATAAGAAAATATAAAGAATACCCAAAACTCAAAAGAGAAGCCGTGCAGCTGAGAAACCAAATGGAAGAACTTGAAACTGTCAATATAGCAGGCCTTTTGAATAGTAAACCTTATAAACCTTAATAAGGTTGATGTTTGGGAACATGCAGGTAGGTATCCTGGAGACCCAGAGTAACCATGAAGACTCCCTACAGCAGCAAAGTTCTCACCAATTAGATGCCCTCCATGTAAATTTCTTGTAAATAGGAGAAACTTGTTGAGTATCTGATCATTCTGTATCTTCCTAAATTTTCATACCAAAAATACATAGGAGGCACAGGGACATGTGCTATAGCTTTCTGGTCCGATAGGTGCAACACAAAAAAAAAAAAAAAAAAAAAACAGAGCTTCTGCCTTCCTTTGCACTCTTGGCAGATTTGTGATGTAAAAATGGCAAGAGGTGTGTGTGTGTGAGTGTGTGTGTAAGTCTCTATACCCCCGAGCTAGCATCACTTGTTTTAGGATGTTACTAGAAATGAAGAGGGCCACCTTGTTCCTGTCAAATGACTATCTCTTCTTGGTAGCCTGACCTGTGCTAGAACTCATCTGAGACCTGTTCTGCTGGTTCCAGGCAGTTTTATTTTTTTTTTTTGTATAAATAGTATTAATTTTCAGTATATTACTTTACACCAATAAATTATCAAAATATTCAATAATAAACAATTTACTTATATATCTTCATTCTAAAAACCCACCCTCCCATTCCCTCCCCCTCCTCAATCTACTCCCCAATTTTTCCCTTTTAGCTCTCCACTCCTCCTACTTTCTCAGCCCTTTCAAGACACCCTTCTTCCTTTCTGTCTATGCTCTATTTTTTCCATTTCAGCTATTTTGTTTGTTCTTTTAATTGCTCTTTAAACATATCCCATTTCTCCCACCTTTCTCTAAATCTCTCCATTCTATCTTCTTCTGAGTGGTAGAGTTCCTCTATCTTGTACACATAGTCAACCCTACTTATCCAATACTTTATTTTTGGTACTTCCTGTTCCTGCCAAAATTTAGATATCAATCCCTGTCATTTATCAGATGGAATACCATCAAATTCTTATATTTTTCTACTGTAGTCTCAGTTTTATGGAATAGGCATGTGCTTGCGTCTTTCAGAACAACCCCCATTATCTCCTGAATTTGATTATTTCTCCCCAATACCCCTGGATTTTAGGACACTCCTACCATATCTGTGTCATTTTGCACTTCATCCCACATCCTTGCTAAACATCTATATTAAATTTCCACCAACCTCATATCTACAGCCCCATGTGCTAATCTAAATATTTTCTTTTTCAGTTGTTCTTCAAATGATATTCCAAGTTCTCTTTCCCATTTCTCTATGTATAAAGGAGGAATAACTTCTGTTATTTCGGTAAGAATTTTACAGATCTGAGAGGTAACATTTTTCCATGTTTATTTATATTAAATAGCTGTTCTAGTAAATTTAAATCCGTCATTGGTCTTAAGGGCTTAGAGAGCGTTAAAACAAAATGTTTTAACTGAAAATATCTCCACTCTATTGTGAAAAACAACTCATTTTTTAACCCCTTGAAAGGAGCACATTTTCCCCCATCCATTATATCCTTTAAATGTACATTCCCTTTTCTTATCCATTTACCTGAAATATTTTCCTTCCCTGGAGGGAAGAAATCTATATCTACCAATGGCATCAACATAGAATTGAACTCCCAACCCATTTGTTTGTGAATCATATCCCAAACCCTAATTACATTTCGTGTAAGTGCTTGTACTTTCCACTAACATACAATATTGATGTGGTATCCATTCTATCTTATCCAATTGTGTCTCAGTGTGTTTTCTATATTCACCCAACCTTTCCTTAGTGTGTTCTATGTCCCATCGAAAATACGTGAAAGTAACACTGAATAATAATATCTCTAAACCACTTGCCAACCGCACTATAGCCAAATGACGGCTACAGCACAGTTATTCTGTTTTAGAAGGGCGTTAAATGACGTCCTACCAGAACACACCCTTCCGCGCGCCCCCCGGCGATCTCCATGACACAGCTGATCACGTGATGTGGTAAAAGGCTAATCACAGCTGCTTTTTACCGCGTGATCAGCGGTGTCCAATGACACAGCAGATAACCAGTAAATGCAGTTGCCGGTTATCAGCTGCACTTTCCTCACGCTGTCACGTGAGGAAAGTACTGCCAATAACCGGGAATTGTCAGAGGACGAATAGGCACCGATGATCAGTGCCATCAGTGCTACCCACAAGTGCCCATCAGTGCCTAGTAGTGCCACCCACCTGTGCCCAGCAGTGCCGCCCAGTAGTGCCGGCAGTCAGTGCCAATCATTGTTGCATATCAGTACAGCATCATCAGTGCCAGAGAAAAACTCCCTGTTTGCAAAATTTTATAATAGAAACAAATTTGTTGCTCTTTTTTTGTTTATAGCGCAAAAAAGTAAAAAACACCCAGCGGCAAATAAATACCACCAAAAGAAAGCTCTATGTGTGAAAAAAAATTATAAAAATTTCATATGGGTACAATGTTGCATGACCACACAATTGTCAAAGTGTGACAGCGCTGAAAGCTAAAAATTGGCCTGGGTAGGAAGGGGGTATAAGTGCCTAGTAGGCAAGTGGTTAAAATCAGGAACACCTAAACCCCCATTCTTCTTGTCTCTACATAACACTTCATAGCTTATTCTCAGTTTTTTCTTCTCCCAAATGTATCTCAATATTGTTTACATTTTTTTAAAAAGGCTCCCAGGAACTGTATAGGCAGCATATGAAATTTATATAGGATTTTTTCAGGACGATTACAATTTTTATCAGATTTATTCGTCCTATCCAATAAAGTGGTCCTACGGATAGTCTCCTCAATCTTGTTTATTAGTGGGATATAGTTTATTTTATATAAGTTCTTTAGAGATGAGGTTAGTTTTATCCCTAAATATTTTAATTCTCTTTCCCTCCATAAGAAGGGAAATTCTCTTTGCAGAATTTTTTTTTCCATTATCAGAACATTAACATTTAAGATCTCTGATTTTACTAGGTTAATTTTAAAATTTGACAGCTCCCCATAGTATTTCATTAGATTAGGCAATGACAACATAGGGCTAGCCACATAGAACAACATATCAATCGCCAAATGCTGCCACTTTATGTTCCATCTTCCCTATCCAGATCCCTTTTAGGTCTACATTGTTTTTTTACTGTTGTCAAGAGGGGTTCAAAAGATAGAACAAACAACAGAGGTAAAAGCGGACACCCCTGTCTTGTCCCATTATACACCCTGAAAAATTCTGATAACGAACCATTAACTTTTACTGCAGCTGAGGGTTGACTATAGAGCTTTCTTATCCACTCTCTCATCTTGGGACCAATTCCCAAAATCTCCAGCGTGTCTAACATAATACCCCAAATCTACCCTATCAAAAGCTTTCTCTGTGTCAACTGACAAGATCAATACAGGGGTTTTTTCTCTCTTACTTTTCTGAATAAGGAGTAATGATCTTAACCCATTATCTCTTCCCTCTTTCCCGGTGACAAATCCCACTTGACCCAGATGAATCCACTCGGGCATTAGGTCTTACAACCTAGTTGCCAGGATCTTTGCAAATAGTTTAGTATATGTATTTAACAGAGAGATAGGCCTGTAACTGGCACATTGAGTCCCATCTTTCATCTGAGTAATGTATATTCCAGCTCCCCTGTACTCCATTATAGTGATATGGCATGTATACAGTAATCATTACTGTATACATGTCATATCACTATATTGGAGTACAAGGGAGCTGGAATATACATTACTGTGTACAGTTTTATATTCTGGACTATTTATTCTGAAGAAAAATTTAATTTCATAAGTTTTAAGGGGGCGTGGGTGGGGTTGGGGGCAGACCTGGGCAAGGTTGGGTGGGGCAACTGGTGGAGAGTAAGTTTTGTGACCGGCTAGTAGGTCTGGACGCGAAATTGTAACCCCTGAAATACACCAATTCGCCATTATCTTTCATTTTCTCGATAGAAGAAACCCATGAATTCTTTCTCTCTGCTCTCAATAAATACTTACCCAGTTTACCATATTTTTCGCTCCATAAGACGCACTTTTTTCCCCCCAAAAAAGGGGGGAAAATGTCAGTGCGTCTTATGGAGCGAATATAAAGCGGCCGGTCCAGTATTTCTGCCGCCACCATGTCAGAATACCGGGCCGGCCACTCGGCTGTTCTCTCCTGCAGGGCCTTACAAGTTCCTCGCTCCAGCGCTGTACAGTCTTCCCGTGCTGGCTTCTGTGATAGCCGGGTGCCCACTGCGCATGCGCTTTGTGAATGGTCCGGTGTCTTCTGGGACACGACAGGTCCCAGAAGGCGCCGGGCCATTCACAAAGCGCAGCGCTTCTCGCGCATGCGCAGTGGGCACCCGGCTGTCACAGAAGTTGGCGCGGGAAGAAGAGGGAAGGACAACTCTGCGAAAGTGGAAGCGGGTACCTGTCAAATTCAGGTACCCGCTCCCCCTCCCTCCCCAAAGGTCAGCAGTCTCTGGTCATCCCCTGCACTGTCTGCAGTCTCTGGTCATCTGTACTGTGTCCCTGGTATTTTCCCTGTACTGTGTCCGCAGTCGCTGGTCATCTCCTGTACTGTGTCCGCAGTCGCTGGTCATCTCCTGTACTGTGTCCGCAGTCGCTGGTCATCTCCTGTACTGTGTCCGCAGTCGCTGGTCATCTCCTGTACTGTGTCCGCAGTCGCTGGTCATCTGTTCTATGTCTGCAGTCCATTGGTTCAGAATATTTTTTTTTTTTGTTTTTCGCCTCTAAAACCTAATTTCTCTCTCTTTTTTATTATTTACTGCTGTATGTCTGTTGCGATTCTGTTTTTATGTGACTGTTCAAGATCGTATAATTCCCTTAATGGCGTATTAATTTTATTTTGCTGTTCCTTTTTTTTTACCCCAATTGCTATCAGAATTCCCCTGATATATGTCGTATGGGCTTCCCAAACTGTGGCCATTGAAATTCCTTCAGTCGCATTTCTTTCAAAGTACTGCTCTATTTCTTTTTTTATTCTCACTTCTGTCTCCTGATCCTGAAGGAGTGTCTCACTTAACTTCCATATATTTATCTTGTTCTGCTCTCTCCCCCATAATAGCTTTATTGTGACTGGTGCATGGTGCGATATTGTTGTAACTTCTATATTTACTTTAACCAGGGACTCTAATAGTCTATGTTCAATCAATATATAATCTGATCTTGAATACATTGCATGTGCCAGAGAGTAGAATGTATAGTCTATCTCTAGGATGTTTAATTCTCCACACATCTAGTAGTTGACACCGATTATATGCTTCGCATAGCTTTCCGACATCTACTTCCCTCTCTCTGCACACGTTGTATCAATTGGAAGATCCATGCAAAAATTAAAATCCCCTGACAGGATCGGTTTGCCCATTTTGAAATCCAAGAGCCTGCCCAGTATATTCTTCAGATAGGCCACTGGATTTCTGTTAGGGCAATAGATATTTGCCAGTGTACACTCAGTTTCCTGTAATCTCCACTTCAAGAACAAAAAACGCCACTCAGGATCCTCCAACTGAAATCTTAAGTTCTTAGCTATACCAATTGCCACTCCTTTAGACACTTAGCTAGTGAGTCAGCATAATACTAGGTTAGGTAATATCTAGAGTAAAATTTTACATTTGTTTCCTGTAATAAATGTGCCTCTTCTAAAACCACTATTCCAATAGATCGTTGTTGTAATTCCCTAAGGATCTTATGCCTTGTTATGGAATATTCAATCCCTTAACGTTATAAATCATAAAATTAACTTCCTTCATCTCTCCTGTATATATATTTTTTTTCTTTCCCTCTCCTTTCCTCCTCCTCTCCCATCCATCTAAATTTTTCCCACCAAGGGTACCATCAGCCTTTCAAAGGAGCATGGAGCAATCCTCCCCCTGAGCTCATACCTTGCCTTTGAATCGTTTGTAGTCCTAATCCCACCAGATTCTGAGCTGGGGCGGAGCTCTGACCACAAAAGCCCATCCAGACCGCGTTCCGAGACCCTGGGTCACATGTCTGGATGTGTCTGTGACTTCCCGTTTCTCACCTCACATTTTTAATTTTACCGTTATTTAGGAGGTACTAGAAAAAAAAAAAAAAAAAAAAAAAGCGGAAGGTACCTACGTACGTCCAGAAATTCCCTCCTGTTCCTCCCCTATTCTATCTATGGTGTATTCTGTTTTTGGAGGCTTTATGCCAAAAATCACTTTCTATTCCCATATTCTCTTCTACTCCCTTCTCCTATCCTGGAATATCTATATGCTGTAATTCAAGTCTCTCACAAAAGTCTCTCAGATCTTCCAGGAATCTCAATCTTGCAGAGCAACTGTCTTGCCAGCCAATTAGGCATGCAGGAAACCCCCAGCTGTATCGCACGTTTTGTTTTTTTCATTTGTTCAGTAATGGCGTCAGCGTTCTACTTCTAGCCAATGTTTCTGATGATAGAATCAGAAAAAATCTGTAAATTTGCTTCTCCAAATTGTTATACTGGTTTTCACTTTATCTTCTTCTATAACTCAATTTTATCTTTATAATGATGGAATCGAACAGTCACGTCTCTTGGGTTTCCATTTCCTCTTCCTTGAACTCTTCCTCTTCAGATGTTCTGTTCCTGGTCTGTCCCTTATATTGAACATTTTCCCCATAGTCCCCAACAGGTCTTCTCCTTCCGAGGTCTCAGGTAAACCCCGTATCCTCAGATTACACCTTCTGTCTCTGTTCTCCTTATCTTCCAGTTTAAAGTGACGGAAATAAGTATTTGATCCCCTGCTGATTTTGAATGTTTGCTCACTCACAATGAAATGATCATTCTAAAAATCAAATGGTAGGTGTATTGTAACACTGAGAGACAGAATAGCAACAAAAAATTCAAAAGAAATGCATGTCAACAAATTATGCACTGATTTGCATGTTCATGAGGGAAATAAGTATTTGATCTTCTTATCATTCAGCAGGATTTCTGGCTACCAGGTGTCTTTCATACAAGTAACAAGCTGAGATTAGAAGCAGTGTCTTAAAGGGAGTGCGGCTAATCTAATTTTGTTACCTGTATAAAAGACACCTGTCTACAGGAGCAATCAAACAATCAGATTCCAAACTCTCCACCATGGCAAAGACCCAACAGCTGTCCAAGGATGTCAGGGATAAGATTGTAGACCTACACAAGGCTGGACTGGGCTACCAAACTATCGCCAATTAGTTTGGTGAGAAGGTGACAACAGTTGGTACAATCATTCACAAATGGAAGAAACACAAAACAACTGTCAGTCTCCCTAGATCTGGTGCACCATGCAAGATCTCACCTTGTGGAGTGTCAATGATCATGAGAACAGTGAGGAATCATCCCAGAACTACATGTGAGGATCTTGTCAATGATCTCCAGTCACCAAGAAAAAAACTGGTAACACACTACACCGACAAGGATTGAAATCCTGCAGTTACCGCAAGGTCCCTCTGCTCAAGAAAGCTCATGTCCTGGCCCATCTGAAGTTTGCCACTGAACATCTGAATGATGCAGAGGAGGACTGGTTGAAAGTGTTGTGGTCAAAGGAGACCAAAATCAAGCTGTTTGGCATCAACTCAACTCGCCATGTTTGGAGGAGGAGGAATGCTGCCTATGACCCCAAGAACACCATCCCAACTGTCAAACATGGTGGTGGAAACTTTCTGCTTTGGGGATGTTTTTCTGCTAAGGGGACAGGACAACTGCACCGATTCAAAGGGACGATGGATGGAGCAATATACTGTCAAATCTTGTGTGAGAACCTTCTTCATTCAGCCAGGGAATTGAAAATGGGTCGTGAATGGGTGTTCCAGCATGGCAATGACCCAAAACACACAGCCAAGGCAACAAAGGAGTGGCTCAAGAAGAACATTAAGGTCCTGGAGTGGCCTAGCCAGTCTACGATCCCCATTGGTGGTTTCCATCTCCCGTCTGATGCTCACTCCTGGTTATCTCTCTGGGGTTTGCCCCTCCACATTTTTTTCTTGTGGGGGTATGTATTTTTTAATTGAGCTTATTTGAGATGTGTTTGTACCCCCCCCCCCAATTGCCGCTTTAAGATAAATGATATTGATGTATTTTCTATCTTTTCCCAACCTGGAAATTAACTTCTATTGGGCAAATTGGGGGTATAGCCATCCAAGAGTAGTGTTTCTTTGGTTTTCTTTTCCCTAGGGGTCTCCAGCATCTTCACCTCTCTTATGCCTCTAAGCCTGCTCCTTCTGGCCCCTCTGAGTGGTCCCCTCTTGTAGCCCCTTTGCGCCGCTTTCCTTCAGTTAGAGCTGCCTCAGCTACGGATGGGCTGCCTTTTGTCGCTTGGAACTCTTGCACTGTCAGCCAACCTATCTCCCCAATAATGATGGCAAACTGTTTTGGTGGGGGGGAATCACCCTCTGTACAGTTCTGCGGGTTCTAGGCCCCTGAGCAGTCAGAGTAGGCTTATGATGGTTGGGTCGGTGGGGCCAAGCTCTCCTCCGTACATAGCCAGACAATGTCTCTGCTTCCCAGTACTCCTTCGCGGAGGCCACGTGACCACCCGGCATCCGCTGCTCCAGGCTCCAGCAGGGTCCGCCTCCCTGGTGTTCCAGGCAGTTTTAGGGTGGAATATGTAACCTGTTCCTGCTCCTGCAGCCCCCCCCCCCCCCCTGCATTGTGACAACAGGCAAGGGATCCCCCCAACCCATTTCCACAATTTGAGCTCCACACAGCTATGTCATTCAGAGTTCTGTGAATGAATGAACTACAAGTACCGACAGTCTTTGCGGCTGATGGCTTCTAGTTCTCAATAAACTACCAGGGCACTGGAGAGCACTCTAGGTAGTTTATTGAGTCTGTCATTGAGTAACTGCCTGCCCGTACGAGCAGACAGATACACTGACAGTCTGCAAGAGTCCTGCGTTGCACCTGTGATCTGCTGGTCAAGGGTGCAATGCTTTACAGGCTCCTGCAAAAAATCCATAAATAAATAATACATTCAGATTTCTAATACCCGCAAAAGATGTGCATTTATTATTATTTTTTTTTTTTTTTAAAGAGAACTTACCCTTCAAGCAAGGATTCTGCTTTCCATTCCATCTGATTTTTCATTAAACACAGAATCTTTAAAAGACAGATCTGTGTCTTCAGATACCTGTGATAAAGCTGCATCCAAATTAGAGCAGTTTAGATAAATGTAGATTTCTCTTCAAGTATTTTTTTTTTAAGGCCTGGACATAAGCAAAGTCCTCTCAGGTTCTTTCCACATTCTGAAAATCATATCTTTTAAAGGACTGATGGACAAGAAAGGTTCTACTCTTACATTCTGGGAAAACCTGAAACATGACATCCTAGGATTATGGAACAGGCTGCACATCCTCAGTCTGTTCAGAGGTATAAACTGCCTTTAAAAAACAGTTTGTCTACTCTACAAAAACTAAAAACCTGGTTGCATAGCCTCCCACTGTATCATCTCTCTCTTCCTGACTTCCTGAGAGTGAACTTTCACTTCCAAAGAGTGACTCTTCCCCTCGAAATTGGAAACTGCTGGAGAACTTACTGTCTGTAACTGTAAGATGGAAGATCTAAAGTTGCAAAATCTAGAGATCATCCCATCCTGCATGAAGTTCATAAAATCTATCATAATAGAAGCAGTCTCAGACCCTGCAAATACTATAATACATTTTTTCACATAAAGCCTTGCTATAGAAGTCTGAGATCCTGATGCCACAGTTTCTGGACTAGTCTTGGGACAATCTTTGAAGAAAAAAAAAAAAAAAAATGTGCCCACCACAGTCTTACCTCTGATAACTAAGATCTAGTCCTAGAGGAGAAGCCAGACTTTGTTCATGTGAAAGTCCCTTTAGGGTCTGTATTATTTCCTCACTTCATAACAAGGTGCATGGTGCAGGGGAGACCAGTGCCTCTGCAAACTACCAGATACAGGAGGAGGGAGAAATCAGGGCTTTATCCACCCCTACAGTGACACTATGAACAGCAGCCAGTGAACTAAAATTGAGTCATTCAGCACTTGGGAAATATGTCATCACCCTCCACAATAATAGCCATCAGGCGTCATCTTGGTAAACCTCCAGACTCCTTGCCTTCCCTAGAAGGGGGGGGCCCAATGACCACTATCAACCACCAGGGAAAAACAACACAAAATATCCTCACTTGGAGGGTCAGAAATAGAATGAAACTGAGAAAGAGGTGATGGGAAGTGCCTTTTAACTGCTTTTTAGGTAGCTGTCCTGGAAGATGATTTGGAAGTATTTTTGTTAGTTTATAGAATGTAGAGCCACATAGCTTGTAGGATTGTAGCACTGGCACTTTCAGAAAACAGTGTTCAGAAATTTCCTGCAGTTTTTGGCTTTAAAACCCTACATGCATAAAAACGGATGAGAAAAAAAACGCACACTTTGACTTGCAGAGACATGAGTTCACATCAGTTTTCATGCGCGTTTCAGTGAGTTTTATACAAGTTGCAGATGACACTAGTGTTGTGAACGGAGCACTGTGCCCTTACAAACCGCGTGTAGAAAAACTGACATCTCTGCACAATGGTGTGAACAAAGCCTAAATCCCCAGCTGTCAGAATTATGCTACTAAAGTGATATTCAAGGCTCAGCAATTTAAGCAGCTAATTTAATTATGCAGTATGCAACTTCTTCACATTTTAATCCTTTCCCATGTTCCATTGTAAGCTGAACCTATGACCACTGCCCCAAGTTTCCTGTTTCAGTGTGTCTTTCTTTTGCAGCGTCCTATAAAGCCACCCTTGCCTGCAGGGATTAGAGTTGTGTGTCCCTACTCTGCATGCATTAATAGATGCACACAGCTCTGAGGACTAGGATTGCAAGGCACTCCCCCTCCTCCAAGTCAAGAGACTGGCTCAAGACTGTACTGTTCACTGCTTCGTTCAGGGAAGCAGAACTGAAAAGGCAGGAGTCAGCAGCATTGATAGTTATAAACTGCAAATGCCGGGATAAGAATTTTAACAAATAGTTTACTAGGGAATATTTATATTATTGTACCTAATGTGTTAAACTAAAACAGAAGGCTTACTGCTGCTTTAAAATTCCCGGTTATAACCAAATTCTCAGTTAACCAATCAAGTTCACTTTCACACAAGTTACTATTGTAACTACAATCCAATGTGGCATCATGCACAAATTCAAGCAATTCACAGTATACATCATGGATAAGGACACTTAAGGGTCTGAACATAAAAAATTGATAAGTAGTAAATATATATTGTTTACCTTTTATTATAGTGACAGCACGATCTGCATGAACATTGAATAAAACTCCTTGAAAGCACCTATTGGTTGTTGTAATTTTGATAGTCTTTCCAATCAAATTGTTCAGGATGCTGTTACCGGAAGTCAAGTCCATACTGAAATGTTAGTGTAATCACCTGCAAAAAAAAAAAAAAAAAAAATCAGCAAAGAGGAAAAGGAAAAAAAAAACAGCCTGAAGTGTATATGTATGTATGCCCTTCATCATGCTTAGGAAGTTTCAGTTCACCTTCAGTAATAAAATTCTACAGATTTTACCAAGATTTGTTGTGCTTGTACACAGTGTCAGGGAAGCTGTGAAAATAGAGGCATGAGAAAGATACCGTTCCTTTTTTTTTTCCTTAAAGAATAAGGTCACCTTTCTCCCCATGCTACATGCATATTTAGGGTGTAACATGAAGCATGGAAGCATACATGACCACAGGAATCAACTTACATTTGCATTCTTGTCACAATCTTTGTGTGTACCTTCTGTTGAATTTTGTTAGTTTTCAAAAACAGCGCTGCTGTGCGTCCCTGCGCTTCACAGAGCCTCATCTCTCTCTACCATCAGCCCCATGCTAAGACTACATTTCCCTCCTACTTTCCTCCCAGGAGCAATCACAGTCTCTGTGCTCACTCTCACCTGGCTTCCTCCTTCACTCCCTCTCTTCCAGCCCCAGCAAAGTGACAGAAGCAACATGAGAACAGACTGGAGAAGTGTTTAATTAGTGCTGACTGGCCCTGGGCTGATCATATGCACTCTCCCAAGAAAAAAAAAATCTCTAATAATATACACCAAACTGGGCATGTGCAGAGTGAGTCTACACGATATGTCTTATCAGATAAGAGGGGGACACTGGAAGAAGGGGAGGATCATAGAAGACAGGATCAAACAGCATTTTACACAATGCAGATGATTAACCACTTAGGTTCCACAGTGAGTATAACAAGCATGCTTTACTGCATATACAGACTGATTTTACTGTTGTGGGTTTAGTAACACTTTAACCGTTTCAATACCGTGCAATTTTACACCTTCCTGCCCAGGCCATTTTTCACGTTTCAGCGCTCTCACGCTTTGAATGACAATTGCGCGGTCATACAACACTGTACCCAAACTAAAATTTTATCATTTTCTTCACACAACTAGAGCTTTCTTTTGGTGGTATTTAATCACCGCTGGGGTTTTTATTTTTTGCTAAATTAACAAAAAAAGACCAACAATTTTGAAAAAAAAACACATTTTTCTTTGTTTCTGTTATAAAAGTTTACAAATAAATAATTGTTCTTCATAAATTTAGGCCGAGATGTATTCTGCTACATGTCTTTGGTGAAAATAACCCAAATATTAGGATGTATTATTTAGTTTGTAGGAAAGTTATAGAGTTCACAAACTATGGTATAGATCTGAATATTGATCAATCCTGAAGTACTGACGGCCAATCTAATTTCTTGAGGTCCAAGAACGTCAGAATAGTACAGATATCCCCAAATGACCCCTTTTTGCAGAGTAGACAGTCCGACGTACTTCATAAGAGGCATGGCGAGTTTTTTGAAGTTGTATTTTTTTGTCATAATTTTTCGGAAAATGAAAAAATGAAAAAAATTATTTTCACTATTTTTTTTTTACATACTGTCACCAGTGCAGTACAGCGTCATCATATAACTGGCATGGCGGTGAACAGGGACACTGACTGGTGACAGTATGAAAAAAAAATATATTTTTTTTTTTAATTTTTTTAAATTTTTTTATTATATTTAATTTTTTTATTACATTTTTTTTAAGATTTTTTTTCATATTTTACTATGACCAAAATAGTACAATGTTACCATAGTAACATTGTACTACTTTGGGGAAGTGATCAGTATTTTTTTTTTTTTTTTTTTTTTACACAATTTGCTTATAGCAAAGAATTACTTTGCTATAAGCAAGCATTTACCTGAATGAAATCGATTCATTCAGCTTTTCTTTTTTTTTTGTGCTTAGCTGTGATTTGGTCACAGCTAATCACATGACATGTGCATGTGATTAGCTGTGACCATTCACAGCTAGGCACTAGTATACAATGGATGGCATCATGAATGAAGCCATCCATGTATACAACTGTCATGTGACCTGCTGTGATTGGTCACAGCAGGTCACAGGGTACCAGCAACGGGAGCCGGTACTCGGATCTGTCATCGGCCGTGGCCGAGGTGCACGGCCGCCGACAGATCGCACTGCTGCGCCGCTCTGCACTAGCGCAAACTGCACATGTGCGGTAGCACGCCAAATGGCGTGCACCCGGAATGGAGGAGCACATCTGAAGCCGCCAAACGGCCATTGGCCGGGCGGCTAATGGTTAAGAAATGAACAAACAAGGCCTGACTCCATAGTAAGGAAAACTTTGAAAATAAAACAAAATGTCACTAGAAGAAATCTTAACTTAAAGTATACAAAAATAAAGTGCATTCTCTCTTTAACAAGTTACAAATCCATAAAATGCATGAGAACATTTATATGCGAATTAAAATAAAAATTCCAAATGCAAACTCTTTCAGAGGTATTACTTTAGTGTCTAAACTGTTCTACGAACAATAGTGGAAAACGTTTGATTGATTTGGCATGTTACCTACCTAGAACAAATATATGTCCTGATGCTTCCCCTGCTGCATGCTTGTTTCAGGTCTGCAATTCACCCATGTAGCAAAGCTTGGATCAGTATGCTAGCCCTAGGCCAGAGGTCTGCAATCCATTGATCGCAGGCCGGTGATGGCCAGATCGCATCCCTTCCTGGCCACCTCCTGGAACCTGGACAGGAGCGGGGGTGGCATTTCCTGGAACAGATACCTGTATTTTCCTCCTGCAGCAGCAGTACCGACCACACATTGTGTTCATTCATAACTAAAGCATAGTTACTGTGCT
The DNA here is from genome assembly GCF_062004578.1 of Staurois parvus. Taxonomy (NCBI): domain Eukaryota; kingdom Metazoa; phylum Chordata; class Amphibia; order Anura; family Ranidae; genus Staurois; species Staurois parvus. The sequence goes on from NW_028318984.1 coordinate 109,680, forward strand.
TACTATGCCTTGGTTTGTAAATAAACAGGGAGACTGTTCATAGCTCTTCCTTTTCATTCATTCTGTGCAGCTGAGGCTGTAGATATGGTGATTGAGGACTGTGTCCGCAATCACTCTCTCGCTGACTCAGAAATGAGATGTCAGGGGTTTGCTTAGACCCCTGATATTTCAAAAAAACCCCCCCAACAGGGCTGCTAAAAAAAAAAAAAAAATAAATAATTGTAAAGAAATAATAAACATGAAAACCACTGGCGCCGTCCACTTTTAAAGGTAGGCCAAGTTAATTTTTACAGTGACATTTGTTTTATTATATTTTACTAAGTTTTCATTACTATTTTGTTAGACCTTGATAGTTAAGCAGTTCTTGACGGCACTATAGCTAAAAGACGGCTACAACGCGGTCATCCAGTTCTTACAGGGCGTCTATAAACGTCCTCCCAGAACCATGCCTCCTTTGTGCCTCCTGGTGAGCTGATCACAGATTGCAGTAAAAGGCCAATCACAATGGCCCTTTACCATGTGATCAGCTTTTTACAATGGGCAAGTCTTGCAAAATGACTTGCCCGCTATTGGCAGTCCTTTCCTCATGCTGTGACAGCCTTTCAGTACCCATCGGTGACGCATATCAGTGCAGCCACATCAATGCCGCCTATCATGCAGCCTCATCAGTGCAATCTATTAGTGTCCATCAGTGTTGCCTATCAGTGCCTGTGACAAACTAGGAGTGCAGAGAGAGCACAATGAGGCAAATCATACAAAACCCAACGTATGGGTGTTTATTGGAGAACGTGAGGGTACAGTAGGGGTAACAAGACACAGTACAACAAAATAGTCCATTGAGTAGCAATGTATCACCGCACAGACAGTCCATGTAGAATGCATGCCAGAGTCTAAATGAAGCAGGGGGGCTTAGGCCAAGACAAAGGGTTCGGGCAGAACAGGGTCAATCCAGCACGCAGGGCAATGGGTCCAGGCAGAACAGGGTCAAACCAGCATACAGTCCAAAGGGTCCAGGCAGAACAGGGTCAAACCAGTACACAGGGCAAAGAGTCCAGGCAGAACAGGGTTAAATCCAGCACGCAGGGCAAAAGTTTCAGGCAGAATAGTGTTAAATCCAGCACACAGAGCAAATGTTCCCCAGGAGAGGATTAAGCCCAGAATATGGCAGTAATTCTGCAGGCAGAAAGGGCTATGGGCCGGTAGAAGGAGCAGGACAGGCACGATGCAGTCCACAGGCTCTTGGAGGAGGGGGGGGCTCTAGCCACAGCTCAGAGCCTCACACAGCACAGACAATATGGAATTATATGTCCCATCAGTCCCACGGTCCAGAAAGTAGTATCCCATTCATACCGGACCATCAGACTCAGCAATTCCCTTGTGTCCATCACTGGGGGAAGCTCAGTAAAAGACTGACTTCCTTGTTTTAGCACAGGTCTGCTGTTTGTACATTGGGATCAGCAGAGAACTCAGCCCACATGGTCGGTGCTGGGATTTCTGGCCATTCTAATACAAAAGTCAGTGAAGTCTGTATTCCCTACTGAGAAAGGCTCCATACCTTTAGACCCTCCTGTTAGTTCCTGTGACTAACTAATCAATTATGCAGATCAGCTAACTTAATTACATACTGCTTTTCATTTAGGTTCAACAGGGGTGTGGACATTTTTGAAAAAACTACTTGTCCAGGGACTAAATCTGTGTCCCAATCTACTTGTCCCTCATGACAATCTACTTGTCCTGATAAAAATAAATACATTTTTCCCAAATTTAAATCCTGTATTTAAATCTGCTTTAACCTCCCTAGCTTATGTCAATATTTCTGCGCTCAAAGAGGTACCTTTTTTTTTGCATGAAAATATGTCCTTTTTTATTGTAGGCCTGTAATTTTTAGGAATAACTCACTGAAATCTGTCCGAACAAGAGTCTAGTAAACATCCCGGGTATGATAAAATTTGAAACACGAAATCATAAATTATAATATTATAATATAATAATCATAAAAAAAATATAATACATTTAATTCAATAATATAATCAAACCAAAAACACTGAAATTTGAAATAGAGCGCTAAGTTCGCACATCACTGAGCTTAGTCACAAAATTGTTTTCAGTGTCTGATGACAAATTTCCCCACGAATCATTATCACTCAATTCTGCAACTGGTTCCGATTTACTAATCGCTGTATTCTAGCTGGTCTAAAACCACTTTTGACATAAAGGGACGCTTTTTAGACGCCATGGACTTTTCTCAGTTTCAAGGCAGAAAGAACAGTAAAAATGCAGGCAGGGCACAGGACAAACAGTAGGGACAAAATGTATGTGAAATGCTTTGATACAGTAATTTTATACTATGCAATTTTAGTGTATTTAGTGAATGTCACTTTTTAAAATGTTTTAATTTACCGCCAATTCCGGCCCCCGTACGTCCCGACCCTCGTAGGGACCGGAACCCGGAAGACGATGCAGGCATCAACCAGAAGAGATGGCCGGGGACGCTGCACAGGGAACATCGTGGGAGCACAGGACAAAGTAAGTGAAACAGGGAATCCCAGAGCAACGCTGCAGGGTAATCCCCAGTGTACCGCTTTTGGCACTAATAATTAACCCAGAGCTACACTCGGGACTACCGCCAGGGAGGTTAGGTAATGTCTGGGGCTTTATGGCGACTTTTATATTTTTAAATGTTGCTGTTTATCTCCTCTTCCCCTCCCTGCCTATCTCCAGCACAGCACCTGGGGACTAGCAAGGAGGGGAGAGACCTTGCCGTGTAATGAGCACAGATTGGGTGATTGTCAGGAAAGGGGAGTGTCCGGCTTAGACTTTTTTTTCACACGTATAAAATTATTTAAGGCCTGAAGATTACACAAAACTCCAAAACATTATATATTTTCTGAAATCAGAGACCCTAGAGAATAAAATAGCGGTTGTTCCAATTTTTTATATCACACAATATTATCACAAAGGTCTAGGAAATGCAAAATGTCAGTAAAAAATACACTTAAGTTAATTTTAGGGCACAAAAGGCAATAACTTTTCTTCTTCATATTCTATTTCTTCTTCTCATTCATATTCTATTTTTTTCTTTTCTTCTTTTCCTTCTTTCATGCCACTGCTCATGCCCATTTTTTAAAAGTTGGAAAAAGGCAGATTTGTCCATCATTCCTGCGAAAATCGGCAGAACGACAAATCTGGCCGATTTTTTTTCCAGCAGGACCGATAATTGAAAAAGGGCAAAAATCAATAAAAATCGGCCGACCGATTACCACACTAACGATCCGAAAATTGGCTTATTTCTTTTTCCGGCCGATTTTCATTCCATCTATGGCCCGCATTATTCTTTCACAAATGCTTGTAGAACGAATCTGCATGTCAAGGTGCTTGATTTTATACACCTGTGGCCATGGAGGTGATTGGAACACCTGAATTCAATGATTTGGAGGTGTGTCTCAATACTTTTGGCAAAATAGTGTATGTGGGTATGGGGAGGCCTTGAAAAAAAAAATTTGGGGGGGGGGGGTTCTATGATTGGGTCTTTCCCGGCCTCAACGTTTGGGAATCTTTCAACAGGGACCCGGAAGTGATATCACATCAATTCTGGGTCAGGGTAAGAAGGGGTGGGGAGCGGATGTGTCCACACTCCTACCTCCTCCATACCGGCATACCGCCGGCACCCACTGAACCAGTCCCAGGTCCACAGATGGGCAAGCAGAGCCCGGGACATATAGCAGGCAGGGGGGTGGCGGCTGGCACTATAGGCTGTGTGGAATTACATAAAAATTACAGCTGTACTATCCAAACAGTAGCGGTGCACCAAAATGAAAATTCTTGGACCGAAACCGAAAAATTCAGGATGCATTTGACCGAAATGTTTTATATACGATTTTGCGTTAAAAAAAAAAAAAAAGAGAGAAGGGCACAAGAAAAGCTCAAGAAAAATTAATCCCTTTAAATTCAATGTATGTCTCCACACTGGTCTGTTGAACTTCCCTTGCAGAGTTAGAAACCCTGCTTGCCGCATTTTTGGTACATATTTGGCGAGTGAGAAAAAAAAAAAAAAAAAAAACACAAATGCATCTCCCCATTAAGTCTGGTTCACACCTGTGCATTTTTTAGGGATTTTGGCAGAAAACACACTACAGTCCATTTAACGTGGTTTCCTATAGGACACATTCACATCTATGCTTTATTGAGCTGCTGCATTTTTGGAAAAGGTCAGACTTTTTTTTAAACGCAAACCGTTGCATTTTTGGTTGAATGGACTTCAATGGCGATGCTGCAGAGAATGCATGTAGTGCGTTTGTGACGCATTTGTACTGCGTTTTGTATTTTCAATCTGCCCAGCAAAAAAAATTTTAAAAATGTAAAATGCATAGAAAAAAAAAAAAAAATCAAAAATGCCAACCGCACTGCAAGAACTACTGCAAAACAGACAAAAAAACGCAAATTGCAGCGAACAAGGCCTGAAATGCACTGAAAACCCATAAAAAAATACACATGTTGCGTTTTGATGGTTTTTTTTAATCACATGACCTGTAAAATCGCAGCAAAATCGCGCATTTTCAGCAGCCATTGTCAGCACCTTTTTTCCTATCAGCAAAATGCTAATAACACTATTTTCCACCGATACATTTCAGCCTCCAATATATATCGGTGCATCCCTACTAAACAGTGCTTTACATCACATATTCCATACCAATGCTTTGCATCACACATACCAGACCACTACATCTTTTACACTGATTTACATCACAAACTCTAGACTACTCCATGCTGTGGTGTACATTACATGCTCAGGACCGCCGCACTCTCTATGCTGTGCATCACATACTTGGGACTGCTGCAAGCTCCCCATGACAGCCCATCATATACTCCAGACAGCTGCATTCTCTACCCTGTGCTGAACATCACATACCCTGGACCACTGCACCCTCTATGCTGTGCCATACATCACATACTCCGGACCACTACATTCTCTAAGCTGTCCTGCATGCTCTGGACCATGGCACTCTACACTGTACTTTACATTATATACACCAGAAAGCTGCATTCTCTATGCAGTGTTGTACATAACATACCCTGGAGCACTGCACCCTCTATGCTGTGCTGTAAACTACATTCTCTGGACCACTACACACTACACTGTGCTTTACGTCACATACTATGAACTGCTGTATATTACATACTCTGGACCACTGCACAACACTATGCTGTGCTGAATATTACATGCCACAGAAAAAAAACTATTTGCATCACATACTCTTGACTGCAACATGCTCTTGGCTGTTCTGTATGCTGCACACCCCAGACCATGGCACACTCTACACTGGCTTCATTCTTCACATGACTGGGACATTAATATTCCTGGCTATGTTCTCTTTCAGAGAGACGGGGTAAATAGGAAAGGTGGTGGTGTCTGTCTCTATGTGAGAAGTGATCTCGGAGGGAGTGTGAAGGACCTAGTTGATGGAGAGTGTGATGAGACTGATGTGTTATGGGTGGAAATGTACATGGGGGTGCATGCTACAAAACTCATTGGAGTTTGTTACAGGCCTCTCAGTGTTAATGAAGAGGTGGAGACTCAGCTCCTTCCACAGATCGAAAGGGCTTCAAAGTCTGGAACAGTGATAATAATGGGGGATTTTAACTACATGGAAATTGACTGGAGTAATGGTACTGCAGGAACAGTTAAAGAGCAAACATTTTTAAACCTACTACAGGACAATTTTATGGTACAGTTTATAGAGGCCCCTAACTAGGAATAATGCTCTGCTGGACCTGATAATCTTAAACCATGCAGAGTTTATTACGAATGTCCATATAAAAAAACATCTGGGTAGTGACCATAACATGATTTAATTTATTGTTAATTGTGAACAGGGAAAAATAAAACCGCTCAATTTTAAGAGAGCTAATTTTCCAAGGCTGAGAGCTGCTCTCCAAGACTCAGACTGGGAGGGAATATTGGCATTGATGAACACAACACAGAAATGGGAGTTCTTCAAAAAGACTGTATGTGAACACACTGCAAAATATATTCCCATGGGCACAAGTTTAAAAGGCTAAAAATCAAACCTATGTTGCTTACGGCCAAAGTTAAAAAAGCTATAGATAATAAGAAAAGAGCTTTTATTAAATATAAAAATGAAGGAATCTTATTATCGCTTAAACATTACAAAGAATGTGACAGAATATGTAAAAAGGAAATAAAGGCCTCAAAAATTGAAAACGAACAACAGTTTACAAAAGATAGCAGGACCAACCCCAAAACATTCTTCAGATATAATAGTAAAAAGGTCCGGTCCAAGCATGTAGGCCCTTTACAAAATAATCTAGAGTGGGTGACTGGGGACAAAGAGAAGGCAAATTTATTAAATACCTTCTTCAGCTCTGTGTATACAAAAGGAGCATGGGAGAGCTCTTGTTCAGAATGGGCATGGTATTGACACAGCTCCAGATGATCCACATTGGCTCACAATTGATATGATCCAAAAATATTTAGACAGCATAAAGGTGAATAAAGCACCTGGACCAGATGGCATACACCCACGGGTCCTTAAAGAATTGAGCTCTGTCATTTCAAAGCCATGGTTTCTCATTTTTAGGGACTCTTTTATTACTGGCATAGTACCACTGGATTGGTGTAAAGCCAATGTGGTGCCAATATTTAAAAAGGGGTCAAAATCTTTACCAAGTAATTACAGACCTGTTAGTTTAACTTCTATAGTTGGAAGATACTGGAGAGTTTAATAAAAGACCACATAGATGGGTTCTTGCTGGAAAAAAATATTTTAAGCAACAGACAGCATGGATTCTTGAAAGACAAAAGTTGTCAAACAAATCTGATTTCTTCTTATGAGGAGGTGAGCAAAACCTTGGACAGAGGGGTGGCGGTGGACGTGGTATATTTGGATTCTGCAAAAGCGTTTGACACAGTTCCCCACACACGGCTAATGTGTAAGCTAAAGTCTATGGGCTTGACAAAATCCGTATGTAAATGGATAGAAAACTGGCTGAAAGATCGTATTCAAAGAGTAGTGGTTAATGATTCATACGCTGAATGGTCTAGGGTTGTCAGTGGTGTACCCCAAGGTTCAGTGTTGAACCTTACTTTTTAATATATTTATAAACGATTTAGGGTCTGGGATTAAAAATCCCATTTCAGCCTTTGCAGATGACACCAAGCTGTGCAGTGGAATAAAGTCCTTACAGGATGTCTCCAACTTACAAGCCGACCTCAATGCACTGTTTAATTGGGCAACTATGTGGCAAATTAGGTTTAATGTTGATAAATGTAAGGTTATGCACTTGGGGGCTAAGAATATCCATGCGTAATACATACTGGGGGGGGGGGGGTACAACTGGGGAAATCAATGGTGGAGAAGGATCTGGGAGGAGTTCTGGTAAATCACAAGCTCAATAATGGCATGCAATGCCAAGCTGCGGTTTCTAAAACTAGCAAAATCTTCTCTTGTATTAAAAGAGGTATAGACTCCAGAGAAAGAGATATCATATTACCCGGGTGCAAATCATTAGTAACACCTCATCTGGAATATGCAGTTCAGTTTTGGGAACCAATTCACAAAAAGAACATTGGGGAACTGGAGAAAGTACAGAGAAGGGCAACCAAACTGATAAGAGGCACGAAGGAGCTCAGCTATGAGGAAAGATTAGAGGAACTTAATTTATTCTCTCTTGAGAAGAGATTAGAGAGGGATATGATCAACATTTATAAATACATCAGTGGTTCATATAGTGAACTTGGTGTAGAGCTATTCACCTTGAGGTCATCACAGAGGACAAGGGGGCACTGTTTACATCTGGACGAAAATAAATTTAATCCCCAAAACACGGAAAGGTTTCTTCACAGTGAGAGCTGTGAAAATGTGGAATAGACTCCGTCAAGAGCTGGTTCTGGCCCCCTCAGTGAATTGCCTTAAAAAGGCCTGGGTTCTTTCTTGGATACACAGAATATAACTGGTTACTAACATTTATAAGTAAAGTTGATACAGGGAATATCCTCTCAGGGGATCAAGAAGGAATTTTCTTCCCTGCAGGAGCAAATTGGGTTTTTTGCCTTCCTCTGGATCAACTGTGGGTATAGGATTATAACTTTTTTTTTTTTTTTTTTAATGGTTAAACTGGATGGACTTGTCTTTTTTTCAGCCAGACTAACTATGCAACTATACGCTCTAGTTAGCTACTACCATGCATCATATATTCTGGACTGAGGTAGGGGGCAGTGTGGTGCGCAATTCAGCGCATCACATGGTCTTTTTTTTTTTTCACAACCTTTATTTTAATTGTACAATATGTACACTACATTCATGGCAATGTACAGCAGTGCGATGTGCTGCATTGCTGTGCAATTCAGCACAGCGAGCTTCGATAAAATGCAGCACGCTAAATTGATTCCTGTGTGTCCCTGAGGTGACAGATATGTTACCTTGTAAAAAAGGCTAGATCCTCCTGCGCTCTTATGTAGGGCAGAACCAATGTATAAATATATAATATAAATTAAATAAGACAGCAGCTAGCATCCTCTCCTATACCATATAGGTCTAAAATCATAAACACACATAGATGATGCAGCGCTAATCCAAGTACAGAGAACAATATTGGGTATAAAACAGGTATATAGGTCTAAATAAAAAAAGTCTAACAAGTAGACCAACCAATAATCACACAACACACGTGCCCCCAATCCACATGGCGATATAATAAATCGTGACCCCCCAGGCGTCCTATTAGTGACACAATGAAAATACAAATGTGAGTCCCTGCTATGGGATCAGAAAAAAAAAACACCATGTGAAACACATATCATATAAACATATAAAGTGTAAATCAAGTCCATAAATGGTGTGGTGATCTTCTTATTCATGCACGACGTGGATGTCCAAGCACCCTCCTTGTAAACCCAAAAGGAATGGCTGCAATGGCCTCTCACCTCCACATCATGACCCTGCAGGGCCACAGAGCAAATAAACCTCTCCTCTGGATCCTCAAGGTACCTGTCAGGGATCGGGTGTTCTGCCACAATGCGCCGAGCGGCGCATGCGCAGAACACCGACACGCTCTAGCCAGCGGGCCCTGGGCAATCACGGCGACGGCCGCGCATGCGCCTGGCACCAATGACAGCGCAGGGCGCACTATTTAAACGGGACAGAAGGTATGTGCAACTGCCGTTTGGTCTTATTGTCCTGTTCCTGTGATCTGATTTGTGAAGCTTCCTGTTGCCGAACCCTGCTGATTGTCTCCTGCTTGACCTGACCACTCTTCTGCCTGATCCTCTGGTACATCGCTGCCCGTTACTTGCTGAACCCGGCTCGTGAGCCTGACCATTCTTTGCCTGCTCCTCTGGTACCTCGCTGCCTGCACGTTGCTGACCCGGCCTGCCTGACTACGCCTTACATTACTCTGACTGTCCATACATCCCGCACAGATCAGTCCCTGCTGCCAGGACTGCCAGCCTCTTCACGTCAGGCTCTATTTCCCGCACACCTCTGTCGGTACTCTCTACCACTGCCGGATGTACTCAGGGGTCGCGACCTGGTCTCAGTCTGCTCCAAGTCCATCCCCACCATCAGGGGCCCTGGTGAATAAGCAGATTGGGACTTAGACCCCGCGCCTTGAGGAACCCCGCGCTGTGGGTTACTAAAGATACCACCAGGCGGTGTCTGACAGTACCAAACGGCCAAATGTCGGCGTCTGGAAGAGGACAATCCCCGTTAGAGGACATATGCCAGCACTTGGCGGCGCTAAGCCAGGCGGTGAAAACTCTGCAGGAGGGTTATACTCATTTGGAAGGACGAATTCAGATGCTAACTACGTCCGCCTCACCACCCCAAGACTCAGGTCCTTCATCTTCGGCCGGAGGTCCCTCAGAAGTGCCTGCCGGAGCAGCGACCTCTATGCCTTTACTGGAACCTCGTGTGCCAATAACGAAACGGTTCAATGGGGACCGCACAAATTTCAGGGCCTTCCGCAATGCCTGCCAGCTTTATTTCAGCTTACAGCCGTGGACCTTTTCCACAGAATCCATGAAGGTGGGATTCGTTATATCGCTGCTTCAGGACGAACCCCAGGCCTGGGCACACCGACTACTGGAGATCTGTCAACCACAGTTAGAGACTGTATTGACCTTTTTTGAAGCAATGGCACTACTCTCTGACTACCCCCAGCGGACCGCGTCGGCCGAATCGGCCCTACAAACACTCCGACAAGGTCGCCGGGCAGCCGAAGAATATGCTGTGGAGTTCAGATGTTGGATGGGGGACACGCAGTGGAACGATGCGGCCCTGCGCCACCAGTTCGGCATAGAATTGTCCGAGCCATTAAAGGACGAACTAGCCAGAGTGGGCATACCAGCCACATTGGAGGACCTCATCACTCTGGCTATCCAGATTGACCGACGGTTGCGGGAACGCAGGATGGAAAGGCCTGGCCAGGGTCAGAGACCTACGTGGGTGTTACCCCACGTCCCAGTCCAGTCCGCTCCGCTGGCTGGAAATCGATACCTGGAGACAGCTGACACGCCTGAACCCATGCAAGTAGGGTTAACTCGTCCTTCATTGACGACAATGCTTGCAAGTGTGAGATTTCCCGACAATGAGAGGGGTTACCCAAGATTAAGTCATTAAGACGCCAATGAAAAGCTATCTTACCAGGTGTCTCAGATGACAAAGTTATAGAAACTGGGTCGTGGTCAGACCAGGGCATGGAGAAAATTTTAGCAGTAAGAAGTCTGGGGAGTGAATGCGTATGAAGAAATATATGATCAATGCGGGAGTAACTGTTATGAGCCCTGGAGTAATGGGAGTAATCTCGAGAAGGATTAGCTTCTCTCCACGCATCAATAAAGTCATAGCGAAATAATAGTTGGGCCAACTTACGGCTCCATCTAGAAAGGGGCTGAAGCGTAACGGTTTGGGAATGATCCAGAGTCTGGTCCAGTGCTAAATTGGAGTCACCGTCCAGAATTACATCACCCTCAAATTCCCTGGCCATAGAGCGTAACAGGGACTGAAAAAATTCCACCTGATTGGTATTTGTAGTGTAATAAATTAGAAAGATGGTTAGGTTTCCTCCCAAGTGGCCTTTCACCAGAAGATAACGCCACTCCCTGTCCCAGACAATTTTAGATTCAGTAAAGGATAGTCGGCGAGAAAAGCAAAGAGCCACCCCCCCGCTTCTTCTCCGTAGCATTAGCAAATATGCAGACAGGGTAGTTCTTATGGATATATCGCGGAGAGAAGGAGGGGGGTAAATGACGCTCCTGTAGGGCAACAATATCCGCGCCAAGGGCATGGTATGAGCTAAAAGCCTATATGCGTTTGGAGGGGGAATTGAGCCCCTGAACATTGGGAGAAAGTAGACAAATAACTCCTCTAGTGGACCGTAAGGAAGTCATTATAAACAATCAAGGAACTATGTAGGATAGAGACCCTCCATTCCTGACAAGTGAAAATGGTCAGAAGTGTCCCTAAATGCCACCAGCTGACCCCGGAGGAAAACAAGGAAAGATAAGAAGAGAAGAAGTGGCGAAAAAGAAAAGAGAAAACATGCGGAGCACAAAAAAAATGCATGTCGAGCAACCCAAGAGCGGTAAACGAAACAATACTATATAAACGAAGTAGACTATGTACCAAGAAAAACAGAGCAATAGCCCTGTAGTGGAATGGATCTACCCAGAGAAACGATCTCGGGGAAGAGTCTTCCAGTCAAGGAAAGTGCAAAGACACTCTCCGGCACCGATAGTAACAGTAACCCATCAGCAATATATGAAAAGTTTAGTGCATATAAAAATAAGAGCAAAACAATCGAACCTTCTTAAATTATATTCAGCAAACAAATGCAATGTAATCCCCTGGTCCTCTCCACACCCCCCCACAATAACAAAGCAGCAGCGGCCAACGCTCCCCAGGAGTCACAGAGAGGCCACCGCCTATCAAAAAGCACAGTAAAAGGACCCCAAAAGGATAAAGAAGTTCAAGAGGTCTTCTCAGGTGGCTTCCGTGACCCCCTCTTCTTAGAATTTGGCATAGTCCACAATGGTAAGAAGCCGATCCCGTAGGGAAATGGGATGCTGGACTGCGAGAGATAACACCCAGCTGAAGCAGCAATTCCTCGCCATCCTGGAATGTAGAAAACCCATAGGGCTTGCCATTTAGAGAGAACTGCAGGCGAAAGGGGTAGGCCCAGCGATACCTAACGCCCTTCTGTACTAAGTGAGAGAGTAGTGGCTTGAGGGATCGTCGCTTCTGGATAGTGGCCGGAAAGACATCAGCAAAAATTTATATCTTGTGCCCCGTAATTCTCTCTGCCATACTTCATAACCGCTTCCTTGACCCTGAAAAAATAAGGCTTGACGATGACATCCCTGGGAGGCCCCCCCTGCCGAGGGGGGATCAGTGCTCTGTGGATACGATCTATCTCAAGATGAAAGTCATCAATATCGGGCAAAGCAGACCGCATGAGGGTTTGTGCGCAGCTAGCGAGCTCCTTAACCGACTCAGGGAGACCTCGACTGCGAAAATTGCATCGCCTGGCCCGATTCTCCAAATCAATTTTAGAGTATGCTTCCTCTAGGCCACTGGTGGGCAACCTTTTTTTTAAACTGAGCCAAATGTCGCCAAAACCACGATTGAAATTTATTTTGAGAGCCACATTTTTAAAACTGAAAATACATAGGATGGTACACTGTTTTTAGTTTCAATAAGTTTTTATAGTAATTCATCCCCCATAGTAATTCATCCCCCACATAGTAATTCATCCCCCACATAGCAATTCATCCCCCCTATGGTAATTCACCCCCCCTATAGTAATTCATCCCCCATATAGTAATTCATCCCCCATATAGTAATTCATCCCCCCTATAGTAATTCATCCCCCATATTAATTCATCCCTCATATAGTAGTAAGTAAGTAGTAAGCCAAGTCCCCCGTGTCAATTCACTTACCTTTGCTCCGCGCGTTCCTCTCGCCGTGTTCCCGCGCCGTTCCGGTCTTCAGGGCGGACTGTAAGAGGAGCCTAGCTCCTCTCACTTTCGTCACGCTGCCTCGCCTACACACATCCTGACAGCCAATCACTGGCTATCAGGATGTGAGTGGCAGCGAGACTGGCCAATCATTGCATTTGAGCGCGCTGCCCTGGCTGTTTTTTTCTGGATCACGCTGCAGAGTCCCTGCCACCCAAGAGGAGGGAGGGGAGCGGGCGCCCGGCACACAAGAGCCGCATTAAAGCGTGTAAAGAGCCGCATGTGGCTCGCGAGCCGCGGCTTGCCGACCACTGCTCTAGGCGATCTTGCAAGTTGGTGATCATGTTGGAATTTTGGGAGACACTATGGGCTGTCGCATCAACTTTAGCCTCGATACTGTCCAGGCATTGGCCCAGGACCTGGAAATCTTGCTTAAGGTCAGCCACCAACTTTGAGGTAGCTCTATCCAGTTCGCGTTGCAGCAAATCTGCGAACCGAGCTATCAGGGTCGCGTCACCTGAATATTGTGGCAGGTCTGGAGGAATTGTTGGCGAGAAGGCAGGGCTGTCATCTGCGGGCTCTGGACCGCTATTCTGGCTGGAGAAGATGGCAGCGATCTCGCTACTCAATGGCGAGGAGACAGGGGAGTCACGGCCTAAGGAACAGGCCGAAGCCTGGGACTCTGGTGGTACAGGGCTGGAAGGCGACCGGGGGGAGCTGCAGGGGGTCACTCACCCTAGCCGGTGATGCTGACACAGCCCTCCTCGATCCTGGTAGGGATGAAGTGCCTGATTTTCCCCTCTGGGGGAGAGATGCTGCCTTTGGAGAGGCAGAGGAGGTGACAGAAGCCACGGGCGCCGATCCGGGCGCCATCTTGGGCCTCCCAGTCCCCGCAGTGAGCAGCATCTGGGAACCACCACGGCTTTTCCCCGATGTTTTTCCCAGCATCATGCGGGTGTCTGAGGTCCGGTCTAGGTCCGGGGGGGGGGGCCCCGGGAGTTGTGTCACACTATGCCCTTATATGGGCTGTTATCGGCGCCGGAGGTGTGCGGAGCTATCGCCAGCACATCCGATCCCGGCGGCCTCGCATGCGCCGCACTGCATAAAATTTAGACATGCCACATTTGATTACAGTGCAGGACGCAGCATCGCATGGCAATGTACAGCATCGCAGCATATGCTGTTGTACATTGCTATGAATAAAGTATACATTTAGTATACTTTACATAATGTTTTTACAAAACAAAAAAAAAGGGGGGGGGGGGGTTGTGTGATGCGTTGAATCATGCACCACACAGCCCCCTACTGCAGCTAGGAACAGCGAGCTGTTAAACAGCAGAAAGGCACAATGGAGAGGTTGCTGGATAAAAGGGCATTTTACCTGGCTCCCTCTCCATTGTGCCTGTCTGCTGTTGTACAAAATAAGAGAATAAAGGTAATTTCCAGGATGTGCTGCTGTTCAGATCTTAAGTTCACTGCACCCTCTATGCTGTGCCATACATCAAATACTCCAAACTGCTGCACTCGCTATGCTGTGCCCTACATCATATAAACCAGATGACTGAACTCTCTATGCTGTGCTGTACATAACATACTTTAGACAACTATGTTCTTGATGCTGTACATCACATACTCCAGATCACTACACTCTATGCTGAACAATACATGCTTTAGACATCTGTACTTTCTATGCTGTGCTGTATACTCTATGCTGGGCATTACATGCTTCCATCAACTGCACTCTCTTTGCTGTTCTCTAGCCACATGGTTCAGACCACTGCACTCTCTAGGCTGTGCTGTATATCACATACTCCGAACAACCGCACTCTGTATGCCGGACATGACATACTCCGGACTACTGCACTCTATATGCTGTGCTGTATATCACATACACCTGACCACTGCTCTCTCTTTGCTGTGCTGTATATCATATACTTCAGACCACTGCACTCTCTATGCTGTGCTGTATGTCACATATTCCAGGCAACTGCACTCTCTATGCTGTGCTGTATATCACATACTCCTGACCACTGCTCTATGCTGTGCTGTATATCATGTACTTCAGACCACTGCACTCTCTATGCTGTGCTGTATGTCACATATTGCAGACCACTGCACTTTCTAGGCTGTGCTGTATGTCACATATTGCAGACCACTGCACTTTCTAGGCTGTGCTGTAGATCTTATACTCTGGCCTACTGCACTCTCCAGGCTGTGCTGTATATCTCATACTCTGGACCACTGCACTCTCTAGGCCAGGGGTAGACTGACCATTTGGAAACTCAGGGTCAGTAGGGGGCCCCATGAGATGCCCCTGATACCTTTTTCATAGGCTTTTTTGAGTTTGGGCAAGGACACAGGGGCCCCATGATCCCCTATTGCCCGGGGCCCCATGAGTTGTCAGTCCACCCCTGCTCTAGGCTGTACTGTATGTCACATACTCCAGACCACTACGCTCTCTAGGCTGTGCTGCATGTCACATACTCCAGACAACTGCACTTTCTAGGCTGTGCTGTATATTGCATACTTTGGAGCATTGCACTCTCTAGGCCAGGAGTATACAACTTGAGGGACACATGCGGCCAGGGCAGCTGTCAACTGCCAGTAAATGTCCTTTACCGCTGTTGCCTGTGCTGCCTGGAGATGGATTTTTTTTTTTTTTTTGACTGCCTGCCCCTGACCGTTCCACCTCCTGCCCGTCACACCCACTTACAGTTCTAGTGGTTGATTGCCCAGTGTCCTAAGCAACCAACCACATGCTTGCTCCGTCCTAGTCAGAGGAGCAAGAAGACAGAACCAGAGTAAGCAGTGGGGACCTGTCGCTGTCGGACTGTGAGAGAGGAAGTTGGGCAGAGATGGACAGACGGTGCTGGAACCTGGAGGACAGATGACAGGAGGAGGGATGGGAGGCAGTCCAAGTAGAAGAGGCAGTTAGATGGAGCTCCCGGAGCAGCAGCTGAGAGGAGGAGGAAACATCTGGAACTTAGGGGGAGGGGTAGGGACACTGATGTAGAGGGGGAGTGGGGAGGGGCATGGTGCCATGTGGCAGAGTGTGAGGATATGGGGAAAGGCTGACAAGCTGTAGTAGCCCCAGTGGTGGACATCTCCTCCTCATGTGGTGTGTCCTGAGCTGAGGAATGGGGGCCTGCTCTGCAGTGCCATAGCCTCTCCTCTCTCAGTCATTCCTAATGGCACCCCCACGCCCGGTGGAAAAGCATTGCTGGTCATGACATGCAACACACCCCTCTACAAAACCCTGAGATTGGGATGCAGCACTCGGTACACTACTGGATGTGGCACTCTCTATACCATGGGGCGCAGCACTCGCTATCCCGTGGGGCCCGGCCCTCGCTATACTAAGGGGCCCGGCCCTCGCTGCACTAAGGGGCCCGGCACAAGCTACACTAAGGGGCCCGGCACTCGCTATCCTTTGGGATACGGCACTTGCTATACTATGAAATCTGTAGTTACACCATAGGACTACAGGAATGAACTCGTGTTGTACCTTTCATGACCATGAGATGGCTCCACATTAATAAACACTAACATGTTCTGAAGAAACCTAAAGAAGTATGTGTATGTCACCTCCCTCTAGATTCTACATAGGAATCCATCCTCTTACAGCAGACGGGACACTCATTGCTGTCAGCTTGTCAAACCGTTCAGGGAACGGCGGCTACACTCTACCATTGTAGAGGTTCCCCTTCTCTTACAGACCATCACCTCCCCGCTTAACCCTCCCATACAGGCCGCGCTCTCCACACCTTAGCGGAACATCCACTCGCTTCCGGTCCGACGTAAGAGACGAGGAGGGCGCAGACGCTGAATGAGAAACACCAGGGAGCCGAGTGATGATGTAAAGTGGGCGTGGTAAAGGCCCTCTACCATAGCCGTTGTTGTAGCCCCGTTGATTCTAGCCCCTTATGAATGTTATGTCATTGATGAAGGGTGACCTCTTGTAGATGCGGACAGGGGGGTACAATCACCAGTTTACTGCAAAGACATAACCCTGTGTAGTGCTGAACACAGTGGGGGAGGTTTCTGCTAGCCATACACTAATCCACAAATCGTTCAAGCGTGTTTTAACAAAAACGCATGGTCGTGAGAAAAAAATGGTATCGCCACAAAGTAATGACAGATTTTTGAACAATCAGTCCTCACGCACACTGGACGTTTTTAATGCAGCTGTTTTTGGCTTTTGACTTTTTTTTTTCCTACAGCCAGTAAACCCCCCAGCATGTTATCCTACGTGTCCATGCACACACAGACTGTAATCAACGTTCTTTGGCTGGAAATAAAACCCAGTACTAGTGGGTTTCTAGAGGAGTTTTTTAGCTGTAAAAACGCTTTAACTCTGAAAAACGCAGCAAAACACGGTAAGTTGTGGCAATCCAGCGTTTTTGGACTTTTTTGTGACAAAAAATTTTTTTCGTTTGTTAAAAAAAAACTAAAAACCGCAAGCGCGGCTAAACACTAATACAAAAACGCTGAAAAACTCAAGTTTTAAACGTGACTTTACACAGCTAACACTACCAGCTTTATGAAAACGCCCCGTGTGCATGGAGCCTAAGTCATTTAATGGACATAAATTAGTTTTTCGTTCGTTTCATCATATATACACAGTACCAACAGTTTGATTTTTTTACGGGTAAGTATCACATTAACCTTTCAATTTATTGTCCATTTGGTAGAAGTTTTCCAAACTTTTCCTTCAGTTTTTTTGGCTCAAAAACATCAGAACTGATTTTCTATTTGTGCCCATTACCTGGATGAAAGATGAACAAACCGTCCAAATGACAGATTTTCAAACGATTTTTCATCTAGTATATGGGCACCGTTACTAAAACTGGAGCATACAGAATCTGGTGCAGCTGTGGTTAGCCAATCACCTTCTAACTTCATAAAATAATAGTGCAGCGCTAAAATAAATTTATGGTCATAAAATTAATAAAAAGGCTATATACCAAAAGTTCATAAAATTAATTAATAAGGTCATAAAGTGACTTTCAGTGCTCTTATGGGTGCTTTCAATTCTGATACGTCTGTGCTTGTGCGGTGGTATGAGGCGAATTGCACACTCACCAGACACGCAATAAACATGCGCCAACAAGATATTATCCTGAAGTCATCAAGGTAGGTATGGTAATCAAGTTGACTCCCTCTAAAGGGCAGGATGATAGGATGGTCAAATCCCGGGACTTTACATGTAGACCAAACAGCCAGAGTTCCGAACCTTTAGGGCTAAGTGGATGCTGCTTCCTGGATAAGCAGGATCCCTCTGGGTACTGGGATGGATCGGTCTCACTTACAGGGCATCTGCAAATTCAATGCTCCTTTTTATATGATGCCATCACCCTAGAACCCTGATCACACAGCCACTTCCTCGTCACCTCATGGTGACAAGGTATATAGCCTTTTTATTAATTTTATGATCATTATTATTATACAGTATTTATATAGCGCCAAAAGGTTTGCTCAGCGCTGTACATTAGCTGGGGGACAGAACATGAGACAAGACGTAACAATACAATACACGAGGGGTTCGAGGGCCCTGCTCTTTCGAGCTTACAATCTAGGAGGGAGGGGAAAGTGGTACAGGAGGAAGTGGTGGTGGGAGAAGTGGAGGAGATCAGTTGTTAGGTGAGGGTGGGGTAGGCTTCCCTGAAGAGATGGGTTTTCAGGGTGCGCCTGAAGGTGAGGAGGGTAAGTGACAGTCTGATGGATTGGGGTAGGAAGTTCCAGAGGATGGGGGAAGTCCTAGAGAAGTCCTGCAATCGGGCGTGGGAGGAGGAGGCCAGGGAGCTAGAGAGTAGGAGGACCTGTGAGGAGCGAAGGGCACGGGTAGGGTGGTATTTGGGTATCAGGTCAGTTAGGTAGTTTGGGGCAGCGTTGTGAGTGGCTTTGTAGGTCAGACTTAGCAGTTTGAATTTGATGCGCTGGGCAATCAGGAGCCAGTGAAGGGATTGGCAGATGTGGAGCGGTTGGTGAGCTGGATGAGTCTCGCCACTGAGTTCAGGATCGACTGGAGTGGGGATAGCGTTTGTTTGGGTAGGCCAGTGAGAAGGGAGTTGCAGTAGTCCAGGCATGAGATGATGAGGGAGTGTACGAGTTGTTTAGTAGTGTCTGGGGTGAGGAATGTACGTATTTTGGAGATGTTGCGGAGGTGGAGCCTGCATGACCTTGATAGTGATTGGACATGAGGTTGGAAGGAAAGGTTTGAGTCCAGGGTGACCCCCAGGACTTTGGCGTGTGGGGTGGGAATGATGGTGGCGTTGCTAGTAGTGATGGAGAGGATGGGGGGGAGCGCGGACTGGGGGGAAAACCAGGAGCTCGGTTTTGGACAGGTTTAATTTGAGGAAATGGAGCGACATCCAGTCTGATATGATGTTCAGGAGGTGGGTGCAGGCGGAGAGTGAGGGGGTGAGGTGGGGGGTGGAGAGGTAAATTTGTGTGTCGCCGGCATAGAGGTGGTAATTGAAGCCGTGGGAGTGTATTAGTTTGCCAAGGGAGGAGGTGTAGATGGAGAAGAGGAGGGGTCCGAGGACAGAGCCTTGGGGGACTCCAACAGAGAGGGGGAGGTGGCAGTGTTATAGGTGACGCTGAAGGAGCATTGGGATAGGTAGGAGGAGAACCAGGAGAGAGCAGCGTCCCTGATGCCAACGGAGTGCAGTTTAGTAAGGAGGAGAGGGTGGTCAACTGTGTCGACGGCCGCAGAGAGGTCAAGGAGTAGGAGGACTGAGTAATGGCCATTAGCTTTGGCGGTTAGCAGGTCGTTGGTGATTTTAAGTTCGGCGGTTTCGGTGGAGTGTAGGGGACGGAAGCCAGACTGTAGTGGATCAAGGAGGTTGTTATCAGTGAGGTGGGCACTTAGGCGATTGTTGGCCTGGCACTCAAGGAGCTTGGAAGTGAATGGCAGCGGGAAGATGGGTCTAAATTTATTTTAGCACTGCACTATTATTTTATTATTTCATATTAGGTTTGTTGCTTTGTTTACGTTTGTGCTTAGCTGCTCTTTCATGTGTGCGCTCACATATACTTCCTTTACACCTTCTAACTTCAGCTTGTTCAATTAAGCTTTGAGAATTCTAATTTGTTCACATATATGTGAATTGGATACGTTTTGAACTGCATCCAAGTTGCATGACATGTGAAATAACATTGGTTTCTATTGTGCCTCTTCACGTACAGTGCCTTGAAAAAGTATTCATACCCCTTGAAATTTTCCACATTTTGTCATGTTACAACCACAAACGTAAATGTATTTCATTCGGATTTTATGTGCAGACCAACACAAAGTGGCACATAATTGTGAAGTGGAAAGAAAATGATAAATGTTTTTTTAAAATGGTTTTTACAAATAAATATCTGAAAAATGTGGCGTGCATGTGTATTCAGCCCCCGAGTCAATACTTTGTAGAACCACCTTTCGCTGCAGTTACAGCTGCAAGTCTTTTTGGGGATGTCTCTACCAGCTTTGCACATCTAGAGAGTGACATTTTTGCCCATTTCTTCTTAGCAAAATATCTCAAGCTCTGTCAGATTGGATGGAGAGCGTCTGTGAACAGCAATTTTCAAGTCTTGCCACAGATTCTCAATTGGATTTAGGTTTGGACTTTGACTGGGCCATGCTAACACATGAATGTGCTTTGATCTAAACCATTCCATTGTAGCTTCGCCTGTATGTTTAGGGTCGTTGTCCTGCTAGAAGGTGAACCTCTGCTCTAGTCTCAAGTCTTTTGCAGACTCTAAGGCTACGTTCACACTAGCTTTGTCAGCAGGCGTCAGACAAGCGTTTGGGAAGCGTTTTTAATGCTTCTCAAATGCCTATGAAAATTCTGCACGTGGCAGCACACAGTGCTGTTCACACTGAAGCGTTGCGTCGCGGCAAAATTGGCGCCTCATGTCGAGTCAGGAGGAGTTGAAGCCTCCCATTCAAGTCCATGGTGCCGTTCCTCAAACGCCTGGCAGGCGTTTGTTGTGCGGTTGCAAGGCGTTTGCGGAGCATTAATTCCATTTAACTTCATTATAGGCATTTGTGGTGCTGTTTTATCGCTTGGCAAGCGCCTATCAAACACCTCAAAACCGCACATAGGGTGTTTGGGGAGCATTTGAGGAGCGTTAAAAACGCTTCCCAAACACCTGTCAAATGCTATAGGGGTGTTTGGCAAGAGTTAGAAATAAAGTCAACTGTGAGCAAGCCCTAACAGATTTTCTTCTAAGATTGCCCTGTATTTGGCTCTATCCATCTTACCATCAACTCTGACCAGCTTCCCTGTCCCCACTGAAGAAATGCATCTCCACAACATGATGCTGCCACCACCATGTTTCACAGTGGAGATGGTGTGTTCAGGGTGATGTGCAGTGTTAGTTGTCTGCCACACATAGTGTTTTGCTTTTAGGACAAAAAGTTAAATTTTGGTCTCATCTGACCAGAGCACCTTCTTCCACATGTTTGCTGTGTCCCCCACATGGCTTCTCCTAAACTGGACTTCTCATGGCTTTCTTTCAAAAATGGCTTTCTTCTTGCCACTTTTCCATAGAGGCCAGATTTGTGGAGTGCACGACTGGGCGGCCATGTCTTGGTAGGTTTGCAGTTGTGCCATACTCTTTCCATTTTCGGATGATGGATTGAACAGTGCTCCGTGAGATGTTCAAAGCTTGGGGTTTTTGTCAAGGTCCTACCTTTTCCCAGAGGTTATGTTACTCCATGTGCTAGCATCCATCTTGGATTTCTGCTGAGCATGATGGGAATCTTTTATGCCTTCAGGTCTCTGAGGTCCATCCCCCAGAGGGGTGTGGCTGAGTACATATAAGCCTGGGATCTGCACATGCTCTTTGCACTTGTGTCTTGTGTCTTTGTCTTGCTACAGCTCTGTGTATACGCTTGTGACTCTTCTGGTATTCTGACTCGGCTTGTGACTAAGACCATTCTCTGTGTTTCCCTTTGATCTGACCTTCCGTTGCTGAACCCGGCCCGTGACCTGTGATTCTCTGTCTACTGTTCTGTACTGTTTTGTCCCGTTGTTATTGACCCGGCTTGTCTGACTACGCTATTGTCATTCTCACCAGCTACATGCCATTGGCGGCGGCCATTACCGCAGCTGGGGTGTCTCGGGGGCCGCGACCTGGTCCCTGGTTGCGTCAAGTCCATCCCCACCATCAGGGGCCCTGGTGAAGGGCAGCCTGGGACTTAGACTCCGCGCCCTGAGGGACTTCAGTCTGTTGGTGGTGGTTGTCGTCAGCCAGTGCGTTACCCTGCCACTAGGCCTACCTGTCCGTTCCACAGCCCTGCCCTGACAGTTTTTTTCATAACCTAACCCTACGTTAAACTTCTCCACAACTTTATCCCTGACCTGTGTGGTGTGTTCCTTGGCCTTCATGATGCTGTTTGTTCACTAATGTTCTTTAACAAGCCTCACAGCTTCACAGAACAGCTGTATTTATACTGAGATTAAATTATGCACAGGTGGACTCTATTTACTAATTAGTTTACTTCTTGTCAGCACCTGTGGTAGTGAGCTCTTAATCCACAGCTTGGGGTTCCCCAGGGTGCGGAGTCTAAGCCCCAGCCTGCTTGTTCACCAGAGCCCCTGATGGTGGGGATGGACTTGGAGCAGGCTGGAACCAGGTCGCAGCCCAAGGTACACCCAGCTGAGGTAGAAGAGACCACTAGCGGGAGCAGGGTACAATAGAAGTAAACTCAGGAGATCCAGTAGGCAAGCCGAGGTCAGGACAGGCGGAAGACAAGCAATGTCAGGAACGAAGCCGAGGTCGGTACACAGATAGACAATATAGGAGGAATGTGAGGGACAAGCCGGGGTTGGTACACAGATATACTTGAACGGATTCTCAGAGGAACACAGGGGAGCTCGGACAACAAATGTTGCTCAGGCAAAGTGAGACAGACTGAGCATGTCTTAAATAGATGACAAGCCAGCTAGGAGGCGGGCCAGGAAATGATGAAAGGGAAGCACATAAAACCCAGGGAATAGCAGACGATGTCCATAGGTGAGCACAGAGAAACACACATGTGAAGGAACAGCAAGGAGGTAAGACAAACAAACAAGAGGCTGCAGGCTAACTTGTGACAGTATCCCCCCTCTTACGAGGTCTCCCCACTTTTTTAGGGCCAGGCTTAAGGGGAAATTTCCAATGAAAAAATTCCACCAGACGGGGAGCAGAAACATCAGCAGAAGGAATCCAACACCTCTCCTCAGGACCATATCACTTCCAGTCAATAAGATACAAAAGATTCCCTCTGATGAACTTAGAATCCAAGATTTGCTTGACTTCATACTGATCCGAAATACTCGCTATTAGAGAAGGAAGACTATGAGGACAGGAAAACCTGTTGATAATATAGGGTCTCAGAAGAGAAACATGGAAAACATTAGGGGTTCTCAGCTGTGAAGGGAGGTGAAGTTTGAAAGCAACAGGATTGACCTGGCGGAGAATGGTAAATGGACCAATGAAACGAGGAGCAAATTTCAGAGGTTACTCTTAGATGGATATTCTTGGTAGAGAGCCAAGCCTTGTCACCAGGGAGGAATTTGGGACTTACGCGGCGATAACGATCTGCAGCCATTTTCTACTTGGAAGCTGCCAGATGTAAATTCTTGGAAATCTCTGCCCAGATGGAATTGAAGGATCGTTGTTTATCTGCAGCCGCAGGAACCGTAGAGGAGATAGGAACAGGAAATGGCACCGAAGGATGATGACCATACAACATGAAAAAGGGGGAATCGCCAGTACTGGCACTGGCATGGTTATTAAGGGCAAACTCAGCCCATGGTAGAAGGTCTACCCAATTTATTATTATTATTATTATTATACAGTATTTATAAAGCGCCAATAGTTCGCTCAGCGCTGTACATTACAAAGGGAGACAGAACATGTGACAGAACAATACCAATACAATGCAAAACATGAGGGGATCAAGGGCCCTGCTCTTTCGAGCTTACAATCTAGGAGGGAGGGGGTGGTGGCACAGGAGGAGATAGCTGTGGGGGATGGAGTGGTAGGAAGAGTGGAGGAGGGAGGCAAGTTAGCAGGGGGTGGGGTAGGCTTCCCTGAAGAGATGGGTTTTCAGGGTGCGCCTAAAGGAGAGGAGAGTAGGTGATAATCTGATGGGTTGGGGCAGGGAGTTCCAGAGGATGGGTGACACCCTGGAGAAGTCCTGGAGGCGGGCATGGGAGGAGGAGACCAGGGAACTAGAGAGAAGGAGGTCTTGTGAGGAGCGGAGTGTGCGTGCTGGGCGGTACTTGGATATTAGGTCAGTGATGTAGTTCGGGGCAGTATGGTGGACAGCTTTGTACGTCAGCGTTAGGATTTTGAATTTGATCCGTTGCGCAATCGGAAGCCAGTGGAGGGATTGGCAGAGGGGGGTGGCGGAGACAGAACGGTTGGAAAGGTGAATGAGTCTGGCAGCCGTGTTCAGGATGGACTGAAGAGGGGATAGCCAGCGGCGAGGCAGGCCAGTGAGGAGGGAGTTGCAGTAGTCGAGTCGTGATATGATGAGGGAGTGGATGAGCTGTTTAGTGGTTTCTGGGGTTAGGAACGTGCGGATTTTGGCGATGTTGCGGAGGTGGAGTCTGCACGAGTTTGTTAAAGATTGGACTTGGGGCTGGAAGGATAGGTTGGAGTCCAGAATGACACCCAGTACTCTGGCCTGCAGGGCGGGTTTGATGGTAGCGTTGTTGGATGTGACGGAGAAATCAATGGGGGGTGGTGTCCGGGCTGGGGGGAAGACAAGAAACTCGGTTTTGGAGAGGTTCAATTTAAGGAAGTGGAGCGACATCCAGTCTGATATGTCGCTCAGTAGGTGTGTGATTCGGGCTGAGACCAAGGGGGTGAGGTGGGGGGTTGAGAGATAGATTTGTGTGTCGTCGGCATAGAGGTGGTAGTTGAAGCCGTGAGAGTGTATGAGTTGGCCAAGGGAGGAGGTATAGATGGAGAAGAGAAGGGGCCCGAGGACAGAGCCTTGAGGGACCCCAACAGAGAGGGGGAGTGAGGGGGAGGTGGTAGCATTATAGGTAACGCTGAAAGAGCGTTGTGACAGGTAGGATGAGATCCAGGAGAGAGCAGAATCTCTGAGGCCGAGGGAGTGTAGTTTTTTGAGGAGGAGGGGGTGGTCGACTGTGTCGAAGGCCGCAGAGAGGTCAAGGAGTAGGACCACTGAATAGTGTCCATTAGCTTTGGCGGTTAGCAGGTCGTTGGAGAGTTTGAGTAAGGCAGTTTCGGTGGAGTGTAGGGGACGGAAGCCGGACTGTAGGGGATCGAGGAGGTTGTTGTCGTTGAGGTGAGAGCATAGGCGGGTGTAGACTAGGCGCTCGAGGAGTTTAGATGTAAATGGGAGCAGGGAGATGGGTCTGAGGTTGTTCGGGTCATTGGGGTCCAGGGAGGGCTTTTTAAGTATGGGGGTGATGTGTGCATGTTTCAGAGGGGAGGGGAAAGTGCCTGAGGAGAGGGAGAGATTGAAGATGTGGGTGAGGGAGCGTAGGATGGAGGAGGAGGAAGGTCGTAGGAGTTGTGAGGGGATAGGGTCGAGGGGGCAGGTGGTGAGGCGGGCATCAGAGAGGGTCTTGGAGACTTCCTCGATGGTAGTAAGGTCAAAGGTGTGGAGTGTTGGGGGAGCTTCAGTATGAGGAATGTAGGGTGGGGTGGAAGAGGAGGTCAGAGCAGTGGTGAGGCCGTGGGAGAGGGGTGATGAGGGGGTAGCTGAGTGAGGGTGAAGGGGGTTGGAGAGAGTTTGAGCAGCGACGAAGTCCCTGCGGGTTATGTCGAGGGGGAGGGGGGATAAGGGGGTAGCTGTGTGAGAGGGGACAGGTTGAGAGGGCGTGTGAGTTGCGGCAATGTTCTTGCGAATTGTGTCAATTTTGTTTTTGAAGTGATTGGCAATCTCAAGGGCAGTGAGTGAGGTGCTGGGTGGAGGTGGGGGTGGAGAGAGTAGAGAGTTGAAGGCAGAGAAGAGTCGGCGAGGATTGGAGGAGAGGGCCTTGATGAGGGTCAAGAAGTAGGCCTGTTTGGCAGCATGGAGGGAGGAGGGGTAGGTGCGGAAGGCAGATTTGTAGCGGGTGAAGGCTTGTTTGGATTTGGTTTTGCGCCATAGTCGCTCCAGGGCACGACTTTGTCGTTTGAGGGTTTTGGTGTGATCAGTCTGCCAGGGCTGGAGCGGTCGGGGTCTGGTGTTGCGTGTGGTTAAAGGCGCTAGTGAGTCAAGGGCTGTTGAGAGCGCATTGTTGTAGGCGGTCAAAGCCAAGTCGGGGCAGGACGGGGAGGATGCGGTCGTGGAGTTGATCAGCTGCAGAGTGGAGGGAGGCAGGGTTAAGGTTGCGGAGGTTACAGCTGGTAGTAGTGTGACATTTGGAGGGGTAGGCGTTGGAGGACGAGGAGATAGAGAAGGTGATCAGGTTGTGGTCAGAGAGAGGGAAGGGGGTGTTAGTGAGGTTGTGGGGAGCACATCGGTTGGAGAAGACAAGATCAAGGATATTTCCGTCGGAGTGGGTGGTGGATTGTATGCACTGTGCAAGTGCAAAGGAGGAGGTTAGGTGGAGGAGACGGGCTGTGTCCGGGTTGTCGAGGTTGACAGGGATGTTAAAATCCCCAAGAATTATGGTGGGTAGCTCAGAGGAGAGGAAGAAGGGTAGCCAGGAGGAGAAGTCATCCAGGAAGCGGGGTATGGATCCAGGAGGCCGGTATATCACAGCAATCTTCAGGGGGGTTGGGGAGAATAGTCGGACGCAGTGGGCCTCGAAGGAGGAGAAGGATAGGGAGGGGGGGTTTGGGAGGACTCGGAAGGTGCTCTGCGGTGACAGGAGCAGACCAACCCCACCACCTTTACGACCGTTAGGCCTGGGTGAGTGGGTCCAGGTGAGACCTCCATAGGAGAGTGCAGCAGGGGAGGTAGAGTCAGTGGGCTGGATCCAGGTTTCCGTGATCGCCAGGAGGTTGAGGGAGCGGGAAACAAAGAGGTCGTGGATGGCGGTAAGCTTGTTGCACACCGAACGGGCGTTCAGGAGTGCACATGAAAACGGGGGAGAGATTTTAGGGAGCAGGGAGACAGATACTAAGTTGCGGGGGTTGCAGTAGGACGTGGAAGTGGGAGGGTGTTGAGCGGGTGAGGGAGGTGGAGGGCCAGGATTTGGGGAGATGTCCCCCGCGGCTAGGAGGAGGAGAAGGGTGAGAAAGGTGGCATGGGAGCGGGATGTGCAGGAGCGTGAGAAACTCCTAGTGGAGGTGTTGGGGTCAGTGGGAGAGCGGAGTAATAGGAGGAGGTGGTGGGTGCCATAGAGGGGTGAGGGAAGCAGTGAGGACACGATATACAAATGTTTGGGAGGGGCAGAGGGATATAGTGAATGGAATTTGGGAACGGAGGAGAGGAAAATGAGAAGGAGGAGTGGAAGAGACATTTTGGGGAGGTGAAGAGAGCAGTAGTAGGGAGATGATAGCAGTGAGGGGGAGATGTACAGGTTGTGGGGTGGAGCAGATGGGTAGAGAAATGAGATTTGGGAACAGAGGGTAGTAATATGATGGGCCGAAATGAAGGTACGAATATAGCGTTCCATGTTTTGGTTGACCCTTTTGGTTTGGCCATTAGACTGTGGATGGAAGGCTGAAGATAAGTCCAACTTGACTCCAAAGGACGTGGCTAGATCCCTCCAGAAGCGAGCTGTAAATTGAACCCCTCTATCCGAAACAATGTGAGAGGGCATACCGTGAAAACAGAAGATCTCCTTAATGAAGGTGGAGGCCAACGTGACGGCCGAAGTCCCGGAAGTGGAGTTCGGTGGCACATTTTAGAAAACCTGTCCACAACCACCCAGATAACAGTGGAACCAGAAGGGGGTAGCTCGGAAATAAAGTCCATGGAAATGCAATGCCAAGGCTCATCTGGAACCCGTAGAGGTAATAGGAGACCTGCTGGAGTAGACATGGAGGACTTAGATTGCACACAAATGGCGCAAGCCTGAACATATTCTTCAACATCCTTTTGCAGTGAGGGCCACCAGTAATGACGCTGCAGGAAGGCACAGGTGCTTTGTACCCCAGGATGTCCAGAAAGTTTAGTCATGTGCCCATTTGAGTAGCTTGAGACGAAGGGCGGGGACCACAAAGGTCTTTCCAGATGGGATGCGTTTAGGCTGAAGATGAGTGGTGGCTAGGATCTGATTGGCAGAAATGATAGGTTCTGGTTCAATATGACATTCAGAATCATCACTGTCAAATGATCTTGACAAGGCATCCGCACAGGCATTTTTGGAACCAGGCCGGAAGGTAATGTCAAAATTAAATCTGGCAAAGAAGAGAGCCCATCGTGCTTGTCTGGGATTCAAATGCCGGGCGGACTGGAGATACTAGAGGTTCTTATGATCAGTGTGAACCAGAATGCGATGTGGGGATCCCTCCAGCAGATGTCGCTATTCCTGCAGTGCCAGCTTTATTGCCAGCAATTCCCGATCACTGATAGTGTAATTCTTTTCAGCATCCGAAAATTTCTTAAAGAAGGCACAAGGACGGAGTTTGCCATCATGCATTTGGAGCAGGACGGCCCCCACTCCCAAAGAAGAAGCGTCTACCTCCAAGAAGAAAGGCTGAAAAATGTCTGGACGTATGAGAATCGATGCAGAGAGAAAAGTGGATTTTAGTCTGTGGAATGCATCAACTGCCTCGGAAGGGCAGGTTCTGGCGTTGGAACCCTTTTGAGTCAAAGAAGTGATTGGGGCCACCAGCGAAGAATAGTTAGGAATGAACTGGTGATAGAAGTTAGTGAATCCCAAGAAGCGCTGTGTGGCTTTCAACTCAGAGGACTGAGGCCAATTGGAAATGGCTTGGAGTTTGGCAGGATCCATAAGCAGCCCTTTATCCGTGACTATGTAGCCTAGAAAAGGAACCTGGGTTTGTTTGAAGAGACACTTCTCCAACTTAGCATACAGGCGGTGGTCTCGAAGACGTAGGAGAACAGTACCCACGTGCTGACGATGAGTTTCTAAATCTGGAGAAAAAATTAGTATATCATCCAGATAGACAATGACACAAACATACAGCAGATCAGAAAAAAATGTCATTAACAAAGTTCTGGAAGACGACTGGAGCATTACACAAGCCGAAAGAGGATCGCAAGATATTCAAAATGCCCGTCTCTGGTATTGAAAGCTGTCTTCCACTCATCACCCTCACGGATCCTAACCAAATTGTATGCTCCACGGAGATCTAGTTTAGTGAAAATTCAAGCATCTCGGAGTCTGTCAAAGAGTTCAGAAATCAGAGGTAAGGGGTACCGACTCTTAATGGTGATAGCATTGAGACCTCTATAATCAATGCAGGGTCGTAGCGAACCATCTTTTTTCTCCACAAAGAAGAAGCCAGCCCCAGCAGGAGAATTGGACTTACGGATAAAACCTTTCTGCAGATTCTCCTGGACGTATTTGGACATGGCTTGAGTCTCGGGAATGGAGAGAGGGTAAACTTTACCTCGTGGTGGAGAAGACCCAGGTTGGAGGTCGATAGCACAGTCATAGGGACGGTGAGGCGGCAGGGAGTCAGCAGCTTTCTTGCAAAAGACATCTTGGAAGACCTGATAGTGCGGAGGGAGTATTGGAGAGGTGATGACCTCAGCCACAGGTACACACCTACGAAGACTCACTTCAGGAAGACAAGTCTGATGACATTGTGAGCCCCACGACAATACTTGGCCAGAGTTCCAGTCAAGATAGGGTGAATGTCTCTGCAACCATGGAAGTCCCAGAATTATGGAACTTGAAGACATAGGAAGGACCAGAAAGGAAATTTCCTGACGATGAAGAACGCCCACATGCATAGTTATGCTGATAGTTCGAAAGTGTAGAGGTCCTAAAGCCAAGGTAGAGCTATCAACTGCAGATACTGATAGGGGCATCATCAAGGGAACAAGAGGAATGCCCAATTCAGCGGCCAAGGATTGTTCGATGAAATTCCCGGCTGCCCCAGAGTCCACATAAGCCGAAACCTGGTATAAGTTCAGAGCCCAATGGATGGAGACAGGCATAACAATTCGAGGGAAGGAAGCGGAGTTCAGGTTCTGGTCTAGATCTCCTCCCTCAAAGTGACCTAGACCCGGGAGTTTCCTGGTCGGCCTGAACAAGACTTAATAGCATGACCCTTAGCCCCACAATAATGGCAAAGACCAAGTCTTGGGCGACGCGATCGCTCCTGTGGAGTGAGGCGTGTTCGGCCTAGCTGCAATGGTTCCTCGGAAGTCGGCCCAGCTGCAGAGGTAGGTGGTACAAGGAATTTTTGGGAAACAGGAGCATACGAACCCACTTGGGAGTGACGTGGACCAGACTTTTCCAGATCTCGTTCCTGGAAGCAGACATCAATTTGGATGCTAAGAGCAATCAACTCATCCAGGATGGTGGGTATGTTTCTTCCGGCTAATTCGTCCTTAACCCGGTCCGCTAAACCCTGCCAAAAGGTTGCAGAAAGGGCCTCATCATTCCAAGCAAGTTCTGAAGCCAAGGTGCAAAACCGAACTGCATACTGACCAACCATCATGCTACCTTGGCGTAGCCGAAGAAGGGCTCCCGCAGCAGATGAAGTTCTGCCAGGCACATGGAACGTTTTCCGGAAAGCTTGCTGGAAGGCTGATAGACTGGAGATAGTGTGGTCTTGACGCTCCCACAGTGGTGAGGCCCAAGCCAGTGCTTCACCTGAAAGGATGGAGATCATGTATGCCACCTTGGAACGATCGGTAGGGAAATGATCGGCTGCTAGCTCAAAATGAATCGAGCACTGATTGATAAAGCCTCGACAGGCCTTGGGATCACCAGTAAAGTGAGGTGGTGGAGGCAGCTGGAGTCTCGAAGGATGGGGTTCCACAGGGGGAACAGCGGAAGGTGGAACAGCAGGAGCCGGAGCAGGGCCCGAAGCCGAAGCAGGGGATGAGGAAGTGGACCCCGCTTGTAGCTGATCCAACCGGGAGGAGAGTTCCTGAAGATAATGCATAATCTGTTCTTGATAGGCCTGCTGGACATTGACTCTCTGCACCAAGCCATGAAGTTGTTCCAGGAGAGGCCGCGTTGTCTCGGAGGAGCTCGTGGCCTGACCAAACTGTCAGCACCTGTGGTAGTGAGCTCTTAATCCACAGCTTGGGGTTCCCCAGGGCGCAGAGTCTAAGCCCCAGCCTGCTTGTTCACCAGAGCCCCTGATGGTGGGGATGGACTTGGAGCAGGCAAAGTGAGACAGACTGAGCATGTCTTAAATAGACAAGCCAGCTAGGAGTTGTGCCAGGAAGTGATGAAAGGGAAGCACATAAAACCCAGGGAATAGCAGATGACGCCCA
This sequence comes from Staurois parvus, assembly GCF_062004578.1. Classification (NCBI taxonomy): domain Eukaryota; kingdom Metazoa; phylum Chordata; class Amphibia; order Anura; family Ranidae; genus Staurois; species Staurois parvus. The sequence continues at coordinate 140,970 of NW_028318984.1, forward strand.
TAGGTGAGCACAGAGAAACACACATGTGAAGGAACAGCAAGGAGGTAAGACAAACAAACAAGAGGCTGCAGACTAACTTGTAACACTTCTGAAGGCAATTGGTTCCACTAGATTTTAGTTAGGGGTATCAGAGTAAAGGGGGCTGAATACAAAATGCACACCCCACTTTTCAGATATTTCTTTGTAAAAAATTTTGAAAACCATTTATCATTTTCCTTCCACTTCAAAATTATGTCCCACTTTGTATTGCTCCTGTCAGTTTTTTGAGCAGTGCGATCAGCCTCAGATGCGAATTCAGGCTCATTGACTTATATGGGAACTCTTCTGAATCGCATACGTCATCAGTTGTGAGCAGGATACAATCCTGACATGATCTAAACCGTCCTGGACTGTTGAACTACTACTTTATCAATTAGCTGTGAACTTCAATTCGCACAGCACGGCACATGTTTGAATCCACACTTAGCCTTGGTTCACACCTATGCATTTTTAGTGTCTTTTGCAGAAAAGCATTACAGTCCATTTAACATGGTTTCCCATGGATCCAGTTCACATCCGTGTGTTTTGAGCTGGTGTGCTTTTTTGAACGGGTCAGGGACTTTTTTTCCACACAGCAGATTGCATTTTGCTTGTATTAGACTTCAATAGCCCCTCAAGAAAATACAAGTGTTGCATTTTTGATACATTTGGCAATTTTATTTTTTTTGGCTAATGTGACAATCGCGGCATCAGACCCCTGCCCTTCTCACCAAAGGACTAGCCAATCTATATACCGCGATGTCACGTGCGTAACAATGCCACGCCCAGCTGCACCCTGCACACCGATTTTCCAGCTAATGGACCACAACCGATGTACCGGCAGCCTGAGCGCGATTGTTACTGTGTCAGATTAATTACGCAATTAACCTTTCATACTGCCACCACCTCCTTTTTGTACAGAGAAAGAGGAAACTCGGCAATATCAGCAATAACACTATGATGGTTGAAATAATCGTCTGTATACCACTGTCACCGCAGACAGGTTATACAGAGGGTTAAACACACATAGTAGTCCTCTTCAGCGGCAGGAATTCGTAAGTTGCATTAAAGAGCTTTAGAAACAGTTCAACACTTTCAGAAAGTAAGATTTTATTACTAAAAGGTCAAAAGGGTGCAATAAAAATATTTACAGAAAAAAGATGTAGCCAATATATATATATATATATAAATATACAGAGAACAACAGAACAGCAAAGAGAAAACAGAAAGGAGTTTAAAGGGTTAAAGTACTTGCCAATCTGCCTTGGTTTAAGCAGTTTCAAGTCTTTTGAGCTCAAGGATGCTTTTGATCTCCCTCTGTAGTTTAGATGTTAAGGCAGGGAGATCTTCTTCTCTCACACACAACTCCAAGCATAACAGCCCTTTTTCTAGAATCTCAGCAGGGTGTCTCTTTGGAGTAGTAACCAATGGTCTCCTTTTGGGGAGGGAGGTGTAGGTGGAGACCTAAGTTACAACCAGAATCTCTCATAGCTTATATTTTGGCCCATAACTTTTCCTAGGTACATTTGCCGGCCTGGGCACTAGTATATTAATACTCAGCCGCATCTGTGGAATGGTTAGAGATGAAACATGAAATATGCACTTGAATGGTTTAGGAGATATACTTTCCTGCTTTCCTATATATTCCAGCTAGGGAATATACTATATCAAATGGTTTGTATTAGCATAACCAATCTGACGATATGCCTGGTTTTTATGTAAGTCTCTCATATTCCAAGATATGAAATCATAGGGGGAAAATGGATTTTAAATATGGTATCTAGTTTATTACTTCTCTGGAATGTCTTTGAACTCAGTGAAGGGCTTAGTTTAGCTTTTACAATATGCCAGATTGCACAGTTTCTTAGATAGCTAGGCACCCAGCTAGTGAGGTTTTATAGCTCGGAGCTCCCTGCTGTTGTCAAGGTCCTACCTTTCCTCAGGGCTTGTGCTGCTCCAGGTACTGGCATCCATCTTAGGTGTCTGCAAAGCATTGTGGGATCCTTTATGCTTTCAGCCCCCTGTGGCTCCTCCCCCAGGAGGTGGCGGCTTATCACATATAAGTCTACTGTTTGTAGCTGTCCATTGCATTCGTGTCCTGTCTGTTGCAGAGCAGCAAGCTCGTTTAGTTTCTCATTGCTCTCCTGGATACCGACTCGGCTTTGGCAAGACTCCTTCCTGGCTTCTGACCCCGGCTCTGGCGACCATCCTTCCTGGCTTACTCTTGGTGCTATTAGGCCGGTTGTCACTCCTGTGGTCGCTCACGCTGTTGCAGCGGTTGTTGTTCCTACCTCCGCATCTGCTGCCGCACCTGCGGTGCCCAGAGGTATGACTGGTTTAGCCCCCCTTCCACAGCGCTTTGGGGGTGAGCCGAGTCAGTGTCGGGGTTTCCTTAACCAAGTGGGCATATATTTTGAATTGATACCCCACACTTTTCCTACGGAGAGGTCAAAGGTGGGCTTCCTAATATCGCTGCTCTCGGACAAGGCCTTGGCCTGGGCAAATCCCTTATGGGAGAACGATAACCCTGTGATTAATGAGTTTGCAGGTTTTGTTGCCTCCTTCCGTATGGTATTTGATGTGCCTGCTCGCTCCGCCTCTGCTGCTAAGCTGCTCATGTCCATGCATCAGGGTTCACAAACCGTTGCCGAGTACGTCATAGAATTTCGTACCCTGGCGGCAGAGGTGGGTTGTAACAATGAGGCTCTGGTGGCTGCTTTCTTTCATGGTCTCTCAGATGCATTGAAGGACGAGATTGCAGCCTAAGAACTGCCTGTGGAGCTCGAAGCACTCATTTCCTTCCTAATCCTGATTGACACCAGGCTCAGGGAGAGGCCTTCACTTAAGGAGCGTCTGCGGAGGCCTCCTAACCGATTGGCGTCTACGTTTTCTGTCCCACCTGTTCCTCCCACGCCTCCTGGGGATGGCTTGTCTGGCGGTGAGCCCATGCAGCTGGGGTTTGCTCGCCTTTCTGAGGGGGGGCGGGCCTATCGGCGTCGGGAGAGTCGCTGCCTGTACTGTGGTCTCAGTGGGCATTTTCGGCAGTCCTGTCCAGTCTGTCTGGGAAACGCTCACACCTGAGATCCTGTCGGGGGCAGATCTTGGGTGGAGTTTCCTCGTCCCCGGGTTTCCCGCAAAGATAAACCGCTAATCACCGTTGTCCTCTCTTGGGCAGAAGACTCGGTGATGGCCCAGGCGTTGGTAGACTCTGGTGCTGGCGGGTTGTTTATGGACAGTTCGTTTGCTGCCCAGTACTCCATTCCTCTGCAGGCTCGAGTTACTCCATTGGTCCTCAAGGCGATAGATGGCAGGCCCCTGCAACCGCCGCAGGTTACCCACGAGACCCTGCTGGTGGAAGTAGCTATTGGGGCTGTTCACAAGGAGTTGGCCTGTTTCCAGGTAATTTCTTCCCCGCACTACTTCATGGTTTTGGGATATCCCTGGCTTCAGAAGCACAATCCGATTCTCTCGTGGTCTCCACAGTGTGGGGCCGGTTGCATCCGTGGACCTGTTAAGGTGTTGTGTGCCTCCTCGGACTCTGCGTTGCCTACTGACTGTGGGGAGTACCTGGACGTGTTTGACAAGGTGCGTGCCGGTGCTCTGCCTCCTCATCATCCATACAATTGTGCCATAACCTTACATCCCAGTGCCACCTCCTCCACGTGGCAGGGTGTATCCTCTTTCGGTTGTGGAGAATCAGGCCATGGAGGAGTACGTTGTGGATGCGCTTTCTCGGGGGCACATTCGCAAGTCTACTTCTCCAGCAGGAGCTGGCTTTTTCTTCGTGAAAAAGAAGGGCGGTGAATTGAGGCCTTGCTTTGATTTTAGGGGTCTCAATCGAATCACGATTAAGAATGCTTACCCAATTCCATTGATTACCGAGTTGTTCGACCGCCTCAAGGGAGCAACGGTCTTTACTAAACTCGACCTTAGTGCTGAATACAACCTCATACGGATCAAGGAGGGCGACGAGTGGAAGACCACGTTCAACACCAGAACCGGCCACTATGAATCCCTGGTTATGCCCTTCGGGTTGTGTAATGCATCCACGGTCTTTCAGGAGTTCAATAATGATGTCTTTCATGACTTGTTGCAGCAGTGCGTGGTGGTTTACTTGGACGACATCCTGGTTTACTCTGCGTCTATGGAGTCTCATATCCAGGATGTTAAGCAGGTGCTGCAACGGTTACGTGAGAACGAGCTTTTCTGTAAGCTCGAGAAGTGTGAATTTCACCGATCCCAGGTTGCCTTTTTGGGCTACATCATTTCTGCTGTGGGTTTTTCCATGGACCCTCAGAAGGTTTCAGTGGTTCTGCAGTGGCCTTGTCCCAGTGGTCTTCAGTCCATTCAGCTCTTTTTGGGATTCGCCAACTATTATCGGAAGTTTATCAGGAACTTCTCCACGCTAGCCAAGCCTCTCTCAGATCTGACCAAGAAGGGCAGTAATCCCCACGAGTGATCATCCGAGGCCATCTTAGCTTTCGAAGCTCTGAAATCCACCTTCGCTTCAGCTCCGATACTGTCTCATCCCAATCCTGGGTTGCCTTTTGTCCTCAAGGTTGATGCATCTGAGACGGGAGTAGGCGCCCTCCTGTCTCAGCGTCGGTCACCCGATGGACCCCTACTTCCCTGTGGGTTCTACTCCAGGAAGCTTTCCTCCGCAGAATGCAACTACCAGATTGGAGACAGGGAGTTGTTGGCCATTATTCAGGCTCTCAAGGAATGGAGGCACCTGCTCGAGGGTTCTGCGGTTCCGGTCCTCATTCTCACTGACCACAAGAACCTGACGTATCTCTCGGAAGCTAAGAGGTTGACGCCCAGTCAGGCCAGATGGGCTCTGTTCTTGTCGCGTTTTAACTATGTGGTCTCCTATTTGCCTGGCTCCAAGAATGTCAGGGCTGATGCCTTGTTGCGGCAATACTCTGAGCTGTCTAGGGAGGACTCTGAGCCGACCTCGGTCATACCTCCAGATCAGATCCTGGCTGCCATTTGTACCAGCCTGACTTCTTCCCTTGTGGAGCAGATTTTGGCGGTTCAAACTGATGCTTCCTCTGAGAGACCGGCTGGTAGATGTTTTGTAGCTGAGGGATTGCGCACCCGCTTGCTGCGTACCTACCATAATTCCAAGACTGCTGGTCATCAAGGGAGGAACCAGTTGTCCTGGGTCGTTTCTTGTTTATTCTGGTGGCCATCTCTACGTTCCGACATCACCGCATATGTAGCGGCATGTTCTGTCTGTGCCCAGAATAAATCTCCTCGGCATCTTCCAGTGGGCCTTCTTCAACCCATTCCCAATGGGGAGCGTCCCTGGTCACACCTGGGCATGGATTTTATTGTAGACCTCCCTGTGTCTCGAGGCCATAGGGTCATTCTTTTTTTTTTATAAATATTTATTAAATTTTTCAAATCGTATACAAAAAAAAACCTTTCAACATTTCTATTAAACTCGTTGTCTAAAAAACATTATTCTCCTCACAATTTATTTATATATAACTTCCATTTTTTACCATCCCCCTCGCCCGAGAACCACCCCCCCATCCTCTTAACCCCTCCCTCCTCCCCCCTCCCCCCCATACTCCACCTTTTCTCTTCCCGGATAAAGTCCATATTATTCTGATGTTCCTAAACCCATTTCTAAATCTCTTCCTAAGGTATTATCTCATCATATATTTTGCCTTTTCTCTGTATTCTTCCCAGCCTTTCCATTTTTTATTGTACAGCTCTAATTTGTCCTCATGCATATAAAACAATTTTTCTGTCTCTGAGATCTAGTTTACTCGACCCCTCTAATCCTCCTCAGTTGGCACCTCCCTTTTCTTCCAAAACCTGGGAATCAGACTCTTTGCTGCGGTCAAATAATACCATATCCCCGAACTCTCATATGCTTTCACTGAGAGTTCTGAGATATGGAGGAGACATAATTCTGGATCTAATCCTATTTTGATTTTAGTGATTTTCCCTATCAAATAAACTATCCTCCGCCAGAACCCCTGTATTTCTGGACACTCCCACCACATATGGTACCACGTGCCCACCTCTCCACAACCTCTCCAACACGTCTGTGAAATTTCCATATTCATCTTGTGTTCCACATTAGGGGTAATGTGCCACCTATTCAAACACTTATAATTTATTTCTACTTCCCACATGCTAATATTATCGTGTATTAGTGTAAGCATTTTCCTCTGTTCCTCCTCCTCTATCTTTCTTCCCATATCTCTTTCCCATTTCGCTATGTGAATTAATTTTGTGTCTGTGTCAAGATCCATTAATATCTTATGTATTTTTGCCATGCCGTGTCTACCATTTCCCCGTGACTCAAATATTCTCTCAAATGGATTCCAGTCTTTTCTAGTTCTTATGGGCTTTGGAAGGCTCTCAAAAAAATACTTCAGTTGGTAATATCTTAGTCTATCCATCTTATTAAAGACTTCTCCCTTTCTTTCCTCCAGATCTTTGTATGACCCAAATTCCTCTCCTATCATTATGTCTCTCAGTTGCGCCTCCTGTTTTATAATCCATTTCCCTGCTAGGTTATCCTTACCCGGGGTGAAGAATTTTGTATTCCTAAGTGGTATTAATTGTGAATTATAAACCCACCCCTTTTGTCTGTGTAATAAATCCCATTCTTTTAAAACATTAAGAGTGTATATGCTGGTGCTCTCCTCTAATTCCCTATATTGTGCAGGTAACCAAATACTTTTACTTAAACTTATTCCACTCAGTGCTTTCTCGATTTCAACCCAACTTTTCTCAGGATTGTGAATCCAGTTGAATATTCTCGCAATAAACCCCGCTTTATAATATCTCCTGCAGTCTGGTACCCCCAGTCCTCCTCTTTCTTTACTTCTAGTCAACAGTTCATAGCTTATTCTAGGCTTTTTATTCCTCCATATGCATTTTATTATCATTTTCCTAAGTTCTTTAAAGTATGCCTCTGGGAGTTTAATTGGGATCATTTGGAATCTGTATAATATTTTGGGGACAACCACCATCTTTATCAAGTTTATGCGACCAATCCACGATGGGTTTCCATTTCCTACTTTCCTCAATTCCTCCTTAATCTCTTTTAATAGTACTATGTAATTGGCTTTATATAAGATCTTAATTGAGGCTGATAGTTTTATTCCTAGATATTTCAATTCTTTATCTCTCCAGAGGAACGGAAATTCCTCTTGCAATTTTTCCTTTTCGCTATTTTTAAGGTTTATATTTAAGATTTCTGTCTTTGTCGGGTTAATTTTCAGGTTCGACAGGTCTCCGTACTCCCTCAGTGCTTTCATTAAGTTTGGAAGTGATGTTCTAGGGTTTCCAACGTAAAACATCAAATCATCCGCATAAGCCACTACCTTATGTTCTCTATCTCCTACCTTTATTCCTTTTATGTCTATGTTCTTCCTAATCGTGGACAATAAGGGTTCCAATGATAGCACATACAACAATGGCGACAGTGGACATCCCTGTCTTGTACCTTTTGACATTTTAAAACACTCCGATCTTCCTCCATTAACCATTATGGTAGCGGTAGGGCTTCTGTATAACTCTCCAATCCACCCTCTCATTCTATTTCCAATTCCTAACACTTCCAGGGTATCCATCATAAAGCCCCAACTCAGCCTGTCGAATGCCTTCTCAGCGTCTATCTACATAAGTATCATTGGGGTTTTCCCTTTTTTACCCTCCTGTATGAGCAACAGTGATCTCAGAGCATTATCTCTACCCTCTCTTCCTGAAACAAATCCCACCTGATCTCTATGTATCCATTCCGGCATCAGCCTTTTCAGTCTGTTTGCCAGAACCTTTGCAAATATTTTGATGTCTACATTTAGCAGCGCTATTGGTCGATAGCTCGCACATTGCGAGGGGTCTTTATCTTCCTTCTGTATTAATACTATATTAGCCTGTAAAGATTCTCTCCTTATCTCTATCCCCCTCCCTAAGGCGTTCATGTAGATCTTCATCTTAGGTATTAAAAGCTCTTTATATTTTTTATAGTATTTGACCGTATATCCATCCGGACCCGGACTTTTCCCTCCTGCCATGCCTTTTAACGCTGTGTTTATTTCCTCTGCCGTAATTTCTGCTTCTAGAGAATCGTGTTGTATTTCTCTTAATTTCGATAGGCCTGCATCCTCTAAGTATGTCCTTCTTTTCCCTCTATTTACTGTTTCCGTTTTCTCAAACGTGTCCTGAGGTATGATATTATACAGCTCGTTATAATACTCTTTAAATGTACTAGCAATATGCTTGGTTGAGTGTACAAATTCCCCCTTGGGATTTCTTATTTTCTCAATATAATTTTTATTTTTCTTCTTTCTTAAAGTTCTCATTAAATACTTTCCCGGCCTATCTCCCCACCTATACCTTTCACATGTTATTTTATTAAAGACTCTTCTTTTTTCCTCCTCCATTACATTCTCTAATTCTTCTTTCTTCTTCATCAACAACTGCATTATCTCCTTAGATCTTTCCCTTTTATGCACTTGTTCAAGATCGTATATTTCATTTAATAATCTATCTATCCTTTCTCTCCTTTCTTTTTTCTTTTTTGTCCCCAATGCAATGAGTAGACCTCTAATGTAGGCTTTATGTGCTTCCCACACCGTTGCAACCGACACATCCTCCGTTTTGTTCTCTTCAAAAAACCATTCAATTTCCCTCTTAATTCTCTGATCGAACTCTTCATCAGTGAGAAGTGCCTCATTCATCCGCCATACATACCCTTCTCTCTCTTCTCTACCCCATCTTAACTTCATTGCAACTGGGGCATGATCTGACAGGGTGCTACCTTCAATTTTTACTTCCTCCACCCACTCTATCATTCGATGTTCCACTAATATGTAATCTAATCTAGAATATGTCTTATGTACATGCGAAAAGAAAGTATAATCTCTCTCCTTCATATTCCTAATTCTCCAGATGTCCACCAGTTGACACTCATGCAACATTTTCTTTAACATTCTCAAGGACTTGCTTTCCTCCCTCCTCACACAGGAATTAGTGTCCATCCGCGGGTCCATACAGATGTTAAAGTCTCCTGCTACTATCATACACCCCCTTTTGAAATCCATTAATCTCTTCAACACTTCTCTCATAAACATCTCCGGCCTCTTATTTGGACTGTATATATTTGCTATTGTACACTCAGTTCCCCGTAATTTACCTCTCAAAAACAAAAACCTTCCCTCCAAATCTGTTAATCTCTCCTCCACCTCAAACCTTATATCTTTTGCAAAGCCTATGGCAACTCCTTTTGCTCTTTTAATTGGTGAGTCCGCATAAAACCATGTTGGAAAGTGTCTAGTCCTCAATCTAACCTTTGATTCTATCTCTAAGTGTGTTTCCTGCAGGAATACTACTGAGGATTTTCTATGTTGTAGTTCTTTAAATAGTCTAAATCTCTTTCCTGGGCAATTTAACCCCTTTACGTTATAGGTTATATATTGAATTTCTTCCATCTTACTTTTTTCCTGCGGGTTTATCCTCCCTCATCCATCCTTCTCTTATCTTGCAGAGTATTACTACCCCCCTACCCTTTGCCTTTCCCCTGTCCCTACCCCCCTTTCCCACCAACCCCTTCCACCCCCCCCTCTCCTCCCACCCCTCACCTTCCCCCCCCCCCCAGGCCTCCTTTGCCTTTGGATCATAGTCCACTTCTGATCCTTATCTTAGGGGTTCGACTCTGTCTATGACCGCTCACCTTCCCCCCCTCCTCCCTGGTGTCCCTTTATCCATTGACTCTCTATTTCCTTTTCTGACTAGCTGCCACTTTCCTTCCCCAGGAGCGTATAACTCTCCCTCCTCTACTTCCCATCCCAGTATATCCGGTCTCCGCAGTCCAAATCTATCACAGAAATCTTCCATATCCTCAGGGAATCTTAAAATTGCCGTAATTCCATCCTTCCACTCGATTAAGCTCATTGCACGACCCCATCTATATTTCACATTATGTTTTTTCAACACTTCTAATAGGGGTTTCAATGATCTTTTCCTTCTCAGAGTCTCTGCTGTTAAATCTGCAAAGATTTGAATGTTTTTCCCTCCATATACAATGCTTGGTCTTCCTTTAATCTTTTTCCATATTTCTTCTTTATCTCCATAGTTATGGAATTTGACAATTATATCTCTTGGTTTCTCTAATCCTTTTTCTTGTTGGTACTTCCCAATTCTATATACTCCATCCAATTTAAACATCATCGTATCCGATTTGTCCATTAAGGAGTTTAAGAATTTGCCAATTAACTCTTTCACATCTTCCCCCTGGGTCGGCTCTGGAACTCCTCTTACTCTAAGATTATTTCTCCTTTCTCTGTTTTCCTGTTCTTCCATCATATAAAGCAATCTTTTTTGTTCCTTTCTATTATCTGTTATCCATTTCTCTAATTTTGGGAGAATTTGGGTATGAATTTCAACTTTTTCCTCCGTTTCCTCCACCCTGGTTAACAATTGCTCCATATCTTCCCGTAATGTCCCCATCTCTTGCTTTATTGATTTTTCCAGGTTTTTAAACATCTCCTCCATTTCCTTTTTATTTTGTATTTTCAGGTCTCTTTCAATTTCTCTCGACTCTATACCTTCCGTTAAATGTTGACTATTATATACCGGTCCCAGGGACAGTCTCGGACTATTATCCAAACTTATTTCCAATTCACTCTTTTCACTTGCTCCCAGAGTTCTTTCTGGGGTCAGATTCCCTTGTGACGTGTACTTTTTAATTGTACCAGTTTGGGGATTCTTAGTCCCACTCCCTTTAATATTTTTACCTTTCATGCTGTTTTTATTTTTAGCTTTTATTCTGAGAATTCCTCTTCTACTTCTCCTCCAGACCCTCCCAAGGGAGCCTCTATTTCCTTACTAGTTATATATAATGTCTTGTTTCAAGCACTAGGAGATCCAATACACAAATCCCAAAAAAAAAAATCCAGCATATAAATCCAATATATATAGGGAATGTAAAGAGAGTATAAGGGGACCTGCAGCGAGGCCGCAGTGATCACTCACCCTCCATATAGGAGTCTGCAGTCCTCTCCTGTCTTTTCTTAGAGGAATTCGTGTGGGTCTCTCAAACCTTTGTCTTCCTTTCCGTGTTCTCCTCGGTAAAGATGGTATTATGGTTGGAAATAGTTTGCAGGTAATGGTATGAAAGTAATATGGAGACCATATGGAGATAATGGTATAGGTAAGGAGGTGGTATAGCAGGAGTATGGAAGTACCGGTATAAGTATGGAGGTAGTATTGAAGCAGTATGGAGAAGTAACTATGGAGGTAGTTTTTGAGGCAGTATGGAGTTGATGGTATGGGAATGGAGGTGGTATAGAGGTGGTATGGAGGCGATATGAGGCGGTATGAAGGCAGAATGGAGGCAGTATGCCGGCGTATCCCCCTTACATCGGTCTACCATGGACGCCGGGACGCCGGCAATTTCTCCCACTCCCAGAGCTCCTCCGCGGCAGCCCACGTGTCTGAGCTACTGCGCCGCTGCGCTCGTCTCCTGGGCAACCCTGCGCTTCCTCCAGAGCTGTCGCGGGAATCAACAGGGAAGAAGGGGAAGGAGTTCGGGTGTCTCACTTCAGGCTCACCGCCACATCGTCCCCTCACCAGTTAAACAGAACTCCGTTCTCTCGTTCGCTCTCCAGTGCAGCCAGTCACGGTATTGGGACATCACAGGGAGGTTAAAAAAAAAACATTCTTATGGTCATTGATTGTTTCTCCAAGATGTGCCATTGTGTTCCGTTCAAGAAATTGCCGACTGCGCAAGAACTGGCTACGGTTTTCGCCAGGGAGATCTTTCGCTTGCATGGGTTACCTAAGGTGATTGTCTCGGACCGTGGGAGCCAGTTTGTGTCCATATTCTGGCGTGCCTTCTGCTCCCAGTTGGGTATCAAGCTCTCCTTCTCTTCGGCCTACCACCCGCAGTCCAATGGGGCTGCGGAGCGTTCCAACCAGGCCCTGGAACAATTCCTTCGCTGCTATATCTCAGACCATCAAGACAATTGAGTCGATCTCCTGCCATGGGCAGAGTTTGCGAGGAACTAGGCTGTCAACTCCTCCTCCAGGATGTCTCCTTTCATGGCCAACTATGGGTTCCAACCCGCTGTATTGCCAGAGTTGTTCTCGCCACAGGACATTCCGGCTGTTAGGGATCCAGGTATGACCAGAAATGTGTGGACTGACACAGGGAAACACAGGCTCCAGGTATAGTAGAAACAATACAATTTATTAAAGACTAAACAATACATAAACGCAGTGCAAGACTAAACATAAACACAGTGCAACCAAACCTCCAACAGATAACAATAAGAACAATACTAAACGTAGTCGGGCAGGCCGGGTCGGTAGCAAACGGGCAGGCAAGGTACAAGGAGCAGGCGGAAGTGTAGTCAGGAATAGCCGAGGTTAGGACAGGCAGAGGTCATGCAGAGTCAGGATTAAAGCAGAATCAGGATCAGGCAGGAAGCAGACAGGATGCAGGTACAGGGGCTCATGGGAAACATACACCAAGGCCCTGATCACAGGCCTGGCCATTCCTTAAATACACCTGCTGTAATCAGCCTCAGGTGATGGCTCATTGCAGGAGTGAGCCTCTCGTTGCTGAGAGCACCCGCTGGCCAGCCCTGGTACTGCAGCCCACAAGGCAGGTGAGTCCCACCACCACTGGCAAGTCCATTCCTGACACCGGCTGTGGATAACCATCTTGCTGCCCTGCGTTCCTCGTGGGGGCAGATCCAGAGGTCCTTGAAGGACTCAGCTCAGCGCCAGAAGCTCTAGGCTGATCGTAGACGGTTGCCCGCTCCTTCATACCAGGTCGGAGATCGGGTGTGGTTGTCCACTCATAACCTCAATCTTCAGGTGCCCGCACCGAAACTGGCTCCCCGTTTTGTTGGTCCTTTCCGCATCCTCCGCAGGGTGAACCCAGTTGCCTATGCCCTTGCTCTTCCTCCTGGGATGCGTATCTCCAATGTCTTCCACGTATCCCTGTTGAAGCCTCTGGTCTTTAATCGCTTTACTGCCTCTCCGCCTCGGCCTCGTCCTATCTGGGTTGACGGTCATGAGGAGTATGAGGTGAGCCGCATCCTGGACTTTCGGTTGGTCCGCGGTCAGGTGCAGTTCCTGGTCCATTGCCGTGGTTATGGTCTCGAGGAGCGTTCCTGGGTTCTTTCCGCGGATGTTCATACTCCTGCCCTCCTCCGCGCTTTTCACTCCCCCTTTCCCCAGAAGCCTTATGTTGAGTCGCGGAGGGGGAGGTGCCCTTGAGGAGGAGGTACTGTCAAGGTCCTACCTTTCCTCAGGGCTTGTGCTGCTTCATGTGCTGGCATCCATCTTCGGTGTCTGCAAAGCATTGTGGGATCCTTTATGCTTTCAGCCCCCTGAGGCTCCTCCCCCAGGAGGTGGCGGCTTATCACATATAAGTCTTCTGTTTGTAGCTGTCCATTGCATTCGTGTCCTGTCTGTTGCACAGCAGCAAGCTCTTGTTTAGTTTCTCATTGCTCTCCTGGATACCGACTCGGCTTTGGCAAGACTCCTTCCTGGCTTCTGACCCCAGCTCTGGCGACCATCCTTCCTAGCTTCTGACCCCGGCTCTGGCGATCATCCTTCCTGGCTTCTGACCCCGGCTCTGGCGACCATCCTTCCTGGCTTCTGACCCCGGCTCTGGCGATCATCCTTCCTGGCTTCTGACCCCGGCTCTGGCGACCATCCTTCCTGGCTACTGTTCTACCAAGTCATCCGCTGTTGCTGTTGGACTTGCATAGACTCTGTCTTGTTGTTGTATAATAAACTTACCTTTAATTGCACCTCCTTGTGTGTCTGGCTCCTTGCTCCCTGACAGCTGTGCTTTGGCTGCCTGTGACCTCTCTCATCACTCAGGCCACATGTCACTCAACATGGAGGGAGGGGGGGATGATTGGAGGAGGCAGCCTGTTCTGGAAGTGAGAAATGGTACAACATGGAAAATTATTAACAAAATGGAGGACTGCGTCCTTCTCTGTGGGCACGATTTTCTACAGCTAATAGGAAAGTATAACAGTTCTGTTCAAGTAGTGCAACTTTGATGTGACTTTACACTTTCTGCCACTCAAGTAGAATTAGAAGTTCCACTACACATGAACAGAACTGTCATACTTTCCTATTAGTAAAAAAAAAAAAAAAAAAAAAAAGCGATTTTGGATACAAAAAGGTTCCTGCACTACTTTAATGCGACTTGAGTGCCAGAGAGTGTAAAGTCGCAATAAAGTCACAATACATGAACAGAACTGTCATGCTTTCCTATTTTCAAAAATGCAAAACACGCCAAAAAAACATATCAAACGTAACTTGCATAGATCTGAACCTAGCCTTAGGGTAGGTTCACACCTGTGTGAATGATTGGCCATGTGGGATTGCACCTGTCCAGCAGCTGCAACCACCCGCACAGAAAAGCATGCTGGATGCATGCAGGTGCCATTAACCCTAATGGCCCCCTACGCATTGGAAATCGCTGCAGCACTGGGAACCGCACTGCATTTGCAGTTCCCATGTGGGCTGCGATTTCAAACACGATGCAGTGAACTTTGACTGCAGTTTCAGGAGCATGGAAGCCTATTCACATGCATGGGCTGGCATGCCCTTACAAAGCGCAACTCATAGAGCCACTGTAGTGTGAACCTAGACTAAAACCTAAAAACTGGTTGGTTGCTATGCACAGCTGCACCAGATTCTGTGTACACCAGTTTTAGTAAATCTCCTCCTTTAACGCCAAGAGCTTAGAATGTGCCTTCCTTGGCCAGTGTGTAAACTAGCACTAAGCTCACACCCACCAATGCTTTGCTGGTAGTGTTAGGCCTCTTTCACACAGTCATTGAAGATAGGCAGATGGGTCGCCTTTTCACCACTTCCTGACTCCACTCAACTCCACTCCACTCATTATTGTTAAATTAGGGAGTAGATACAGGTATACACACTGCAACGTTAGTGTTGTATCTTATCAAGGCAAAACAGACTTCGGCAAGCATTGGTGCATTGCAACTGCTTCTGTTCAAATGTACCACATGCACACTGTAAATTTGCCTATTGTGTTTACAGTGAGTTAAACCACTTGCCGACCAGCCACGGTAGAAAAACGGTGACAGGTTGGCACCGCTGCGCAAAATCATGTTTTAAAACGTCATTTTGCAAAACAGGTAGGGGGCGCGTGCGAGGCGCATGCCCGCCCTACCCGTCCCGCTGATCGCAGCAGCGGGTGTCAATAACCGGGTCCCGGCCGGTCATTACCCGCCAGGTCCCGGCGATTGCTGGCAAACAGTGACACAGAGCACGGCTGCAGTGTTTACACTGCAGCTCTGCTTCCTGTCAGCTCCTAACACGCTGATCCTGAGAGCGGAGTTTCTCTCTCTGGATCAGAGTGTTCCTGTGAAGCACACACCCCCGCTCCCTAGTAAAACACTCCCATCACACAGTTAACCCTTTCATTGCCTAAAAAAAGTTAACCCCTTCCTCCACAGTGTCATTAGTACAGTGTCAGTGTTTTTTTTTTTGCACTGATCACTGTATTGGTGTCACTGGGGATGTCAGTGACCCCAAGTCAGTTCCCCCCAGTGTCAAAATGTCCGCTGCAGTCCCGTTATAAGTCGCTGATTACTGTCATAAATCGCTGATCACCGCCATTATTAGTATTAAAAAAAAATCCCAGTATCTTTCCCGCCATTTGTAAACGCTATAACTTTCACGTAAACCTATTAATTTACATGTATTGGGTTCTTTTTACCAAAGACATGTCGCAGAATAAATTTTGCCTGAAATTTATGACGAAATTTGATTTTTAAATTTTTTTACTGAACATGTTTTATAGCAAAAAGTCCAAAATATTTTTTTTCTCAAAATTGTCAGCCTTTTTTTTTATAGCGCAAAAAATAAAAAAAACGCACAGGTGATCAAATACCACCGAAAGAAAGCTCAATTTGTGGGAAAAAAATGATGTAAATTTAATTTGGGTGCAGTGTTGCATGACCGCGCATTTGTCAAAGTAGCGCAGCGATGTAACAAACCGCTTCTGTAACCGCTTTCTGACCGCCCTATAGCAGAAATACTGCTACAGGGCAGCATGAGTGCGCAAAATCACACACACATATATATATATATACACGTGATTCGCGCTCCCATGGTTTTCACGCCCCTCCCAGATAGCGTCAGATTGCCTGTCAGTACGCTAGTCATCACATTTAACCCCTTGATTGCCAGGAGCACGCTCATACACAATAAACCTCCATTGCTAGTATAGTGTCGGAACGGATCAATATCTTTGATCAGATCGGCACTATACCAGCGTTCACATTAGTATAGCATCCCCCAAAATGCAGCGTTAGCGGGATCAGCCCCGGCACCTGCCAGCACCTGCGTTTAGCCCCTACGCTTACCCCCCCCTTCTCCCCCGGCAAGTGCAGTGTCAGTAGGTCACTGTCACTTGATACATTACACACAAAACCACAGTGTTCGCAGAATCAGGCCTGATCTCCTATTAGCACTTGTCGGTAAATTTTGATGACTCTCATATGCAGCAGAGTACCAGCACTAGTGCCGCTCTACCTTTTGATGAACTGGCAAGTACCGGCGGTCTACTACATCTTGGTCTTTCACATACCTCCTTGACTTTTGGAGCTGTTTTGATTGTGGATCAAAGCAATTTATATGCACAACAATTTATCGCCGCTAACCCAAATTCAAACTTTGCCAGACCAGTTGCATGTAAAACTCATTATGGTTTCCGAATTTATATTTTTTTGGGGCCTAACCCTCAACATGGACATTACTAAAAGAAATGAATTGCGGTTGTATTAGTTCGCAGACCCGATTCATCATATGCCCGTGTTCTCTGCTGCCATGGCCAGGCATAGATATGAGAGTATAATGTGTTTTATGCATTTCAACGACAATACACTCTGTCATCCTCAGGGTGACCCTGAATTTGATTGGCTCCACAAAATTCAGCCCTTCGTAAATCACCTTAACCAAAAATTTGCAGATGTCTATACTCTCCAGCAAAACATCTGCGTTGATGAGTCCCTCATTAATTTTTCTGGCCGCCTTGCATTCAAACAATTTATCCCCAGCAAGCGTGCCAGATATGGGGTCAAGATGTAGAAGACCTGTGAGAGGGCAACAGGCTATACTTATAAGTTTTGGATTTACGAGGGAAAAGATAGTCACGTGGAGCCCCCTGGATGCCCAGACTACATGGGGAGCAGTGTCAAGATAGTTTGAGACTTGGTGTCATCCTTTTTCCATATGGGGCACCACTTATACGTGGACAATTTTTATTCAAGTGTTCCACTTTTTAGACATTTGTACAATCTTGGAACTGGCGCATGTGGCAAAGTGTGACCTAATGTGTGCCTACCATTAGAAGTGGGTGGATGCAGGGCGGTATATTCTAATGGTGGGCATACCACACACTTTTTCTGGCACAGATTTCTTCTCTTTTTTTCATTCAGTCCACAGGCTGCAGATAAAAAAAAAAAAGAACATAGCATATATACCCAACAAGGACCAGCGACGTACTGGTACATCACTGGACTTTGAATAGTTATACCAGGATGATGCCTACAGCTGCAGGCATCATCCTGGTATTGTTTTTTTCAGCCAGCGATCGGCTTTCATGTAAAAGCAATCCTAGTGGCTAATTAGCTGCAGGATTGCTTTTACAAACAGCGGAATTTTATGCCCCCTCCCCCGCTGCCTTCCACGGCCTTCTTGGACAGTCCCGTGCCATTGGGGGGAACCTGAAAATGCAGCCGGTGTTTCTGCCAGCTGACCATAGAGCTGATTGGAGACCAGAGTGGTGCCAATCATCTCTATAGTCTAAGAATTCGGAAGCTACCAGCATTTCATCACTTCAGTTTCGCAGGCTATAAACAGCGTCATTTGTAAATTGGGAAAGCATCTGATCACACCGATTTTGGTTTGATTAGATAATGTAAGGGCAGAAGAGATATCTAGAGCCTGATAGACCCCAGATTTCTCAAAAAAGAATATATGACAATGCCCATTGACGTTATAGGGGATATTTGCATTCCCTGTGATAGCATTAAAAGTGGTAAAAAAAAATAAATGAAAAGGTACAGTGTAAAAATAATTTTAAAAAATCAAAATAACTTAAAAAACAAACAAAAAAAAAACCTCGCCCCTCCCATTCACGCACAGCTGTGTTCACAAGCTTTAACCCTGTGCAGGTATGTAAACAGCTGTTGCACCATACATGTGAGGTATCGCCATGAACGTCAGATCAAGGGCAGTAATTCAAAACACTAGACCTCCTCTGTAAATCTAAAATGGTAGCTTGTAAAGCCTTTTAAACCGTTGCCTATGGATTTTAAAAATGTATGCAGTTTGTCGCCATTGCACGGGGCATGCGCAGTTTTAAAGCATGTCATGTTTGGTATCCATTTACTCGGCATACCATCATCTTTTATATCTTACCAAATAATTGGCCAATATATTGTTTTTTTGTGCATTAAAAGTAAAAAAAAGTGTATTTTTTAAAAAAAAATTGCATTTGAAAAATCGCTGCGCAAATACTATGTGCCATAAAAAATTGTAGTACCCACCATTTTATTCACTAGGGTGTCTGCTTTAAAAAAATATATATAATGTTTGGGGGTTTAAATTAATTTCCTAGCAAAAAATACTGATTTATTTCATGTGAACAAAAAGGGGTTTATTTACTAAAGCTGGAGAGTCCAAAATCAGACTCCCTTCTGCATAGAAACCAATCAGCTTCCAGGTTTCATTGCCAAAGCTTCATTGAACAAAGTGAGGTTAGAAGCTGATTGGTTTCTATGCAGAAGGGAGTCTGATTTTGGACTCTCCAGCTTTAGTAAATAAACCCCAAAGTGTCAGAAAAGGCTTGGTCTTCAGGTGGTTAGAAGAGTGAGTGATGTGCGGTATAAACTTCTAATGCTGGGCATAAAATGCCCCCACCCCCCAAAATGACCCCTTTTTGGAAAGTAGACATCCCAAACTATTTGCTGAGGCATGTTGAATCAGTAGAAGAATTTATTTTCTTACCCCAGGTTTTTGGAAAATGACAAAATGTTTTTTGTTTTTTTTACACAAAATTATTATTATACAGTATTTATATAGCGCCAACAGTTTGCTCAGCGCTGTACAATACAATGGGAGACAATACATGAGACAGTACAATAACAATACAATGCGATACACGAGGGGTTCGAGGGCCCTGCTCCTTGGAGCTTACAATCTAGGAGGGAGGGGATAGTGGTACGGGAGGAAATGTGGGGGATGGAGTGGTAGGAAGAGTGGAGGAGATCGGCAATTAGCAGAGGGCGGGGTAGGCTTCCCTGAAGAGGTGGGTTTTCAGGGTGCGCCTAAAGGAGAGGAGAGTAGGTGACAGTCTGATGGATTGGGGTAGGGAGTTCCAGAGTATGGGTAATGCTGGAGAAGTCCTGGAGGCGGGCATGGGAGGCGGAGACCAGGGAACTAGAGAGAAGGAGGTTTTGCGAGGAGCGGAGAGTGCGTTTTGGGTGGTAGTTGGATATTAGGTCAGTGATGTAGTTTGGGGCAGAATTGTGGACAGCTTTGTACGTCAGTGTTAGCAGTTTGAATTTGATCCGTTGGGCAATCGGAAGCCAGTGGAGGGATTGGCAGAGGGGGGTGGCAGAAACGGAGCGGTTGGTAAGGTGGATGAGTCTGGCCGCCATATTCAGGATCGACTGAAGAGGGATAGCCTGTGGTGAGGCAGGCCAGTGAGGAGGGAGTTGCAGTAATCGAGTCGTGATATGATGAGGGAGTGGATGAGTTGCTTAGTAGTTTCTGGGGTTAGGAATGGGCGTATTTTGGAGATATTGCGGAGGTGGAGTCTGCATGAGTTTGTAAGCGATTGGACTTGGGGCTGGAAGGATAGATTGGAATCAAGAATGACACCAAGTACTCTGGCTTGCGGGGTGGGCCTGATGGTGGCATTGTTGGACGTGATGGAGAAGCCATTAGGGGGGGGGTGCGCGGGCTGGGGGGAAGACTAGGAGCTCAGTTTTGGAGGGGTTCTTTTTGAGGAAGTAGAGCGACATCCAATCTGATATTTTGTTCAGTAGGCTAGTGATTCGGGCGGAGACCGAAGGGGTGAGGCGTGGAGTGGAGAGAAATATTTGCGTGTTGTCGGCAAGGTGGTAGTTGAAGCTGTGAGAGTGTATGAGTTGGCCAAGGGAGGAGGTGTAGATGGAGAAGAGAAGGGACCCGAGGACAGAGCCTTGAGGGACCCCAACAGAGAGGGGAAGTGAAGGGGAGGTGGTAGCGCTGAAGGAGCGTTGTGATAGGTAGAACGAGAGCCAGGAGAGAGCGGAGTCTCTGAGGCCAAGGGAGTGTAATTTTTTGAGGAGGAGGGGGTGGTCGACTGTGTCGAAAGCCACGGAGAGGTCGAAGAGTAAGAGCACTGAATAGTGGCCATTAGCTTTGGCGGTTAGTAGGTCGTTGGTGAGTTTGAGTAAGGCAGTTTCGGTGGAGTGTAGGGGACAGAAGCCGGACTGTAGGGGGTTGAGGAGGTTGTTGTCATTGAGGTGGGAGCTTAGGCGATTATAGACTAAACACTCAAGGAGTTTGGATGTAAATGGCAGCAGGGAGATGGGTCTAAGGTTGTTCGGGTCGGTGAGGTCCAGGGAGGGCTTTTTAAGTATGGGAGTGATGTGCGCGTGCTTCAGGGGGGAGGGGAATGCACCAGAAGAGAGGGAGAGATTAAAGATGTGGGTGAGGGAGCATAGGATGGAGGAGGAGGGAGATCGTAGGAGTTGTGAGGGGACAGGGTCGAGGGGGCAGGTGGTGAGGCGGGCTTCAGAGAAGACCTTAGTGACCTCCTCAGTGGTAGTAAGGTCGAAGGAGTGTTGAGGGGGCTTCAGTGTGAGGGGTGTTAGGGTGGGGTGAAGGTCTGGACAGTGGTGAGGCCAAGGGAGAGGGGTGTTGAGGGGGTTACCGTGTGAGAGGTGATAGGTGGGGTGGAAGTCCGAGCAGCGGCGATGTCCCTGCGAATTGTGTCAATCTTGTGTCAAAATTATCACTTAAATGATTTACTGCTCACACATGCCATGGGTATATGTGGAATTACTCCCCAAAATACATTCTGCTACTTCTCCTGAGTATGGGGGTACTACATGTGAGAGACTTTTTGGCAGTCTAGCCAAGGACAGGACCCCAAACTCCAATAAGCACCTTCAAGCTTTTAAAAGGCTTTATTTCCTCATTACACTTCCAAACTACCTATCACAGTTTCGGAGGCCCTGAAATGTCAGTATAGCACCTAACCCCCCCAAATGACCCCTTTTTGGAAAGTAGACACCCCAAGCAATTTGATAAGAAACATGGTAATTATTTTGAAGATCTCATTTGTTGCCACAAGTTTTTGGAAAATGAAGAAAAAAAACAAAAACATATTTTTTCGATATTTTTATATTTCAAAACCTTTTGAGAAAAAATGAGATCTGCAAAATACTCACCATGCCTCTTTTTAAATTCCTTGGGGTGTCTAATTTCCAGAAAGGGGTCATTTGGGGGGGTTTGGTGCTATCCTGGCATGTCAGGGCCTCTGAAACTGTGATAGGTAGTGAGGAAGTGAAATGAGGAAGTTACGCACCTTCAGGCTTTCAAAGTTGTCATTGGTCAGTGGTCATTTTGGCTCCCAAAAAGTCTCACACATGTGGTATCCTCATACTCAGTAGAAGTAGCAGAATGTATTTTGGGGTGTAATTCCACATATACCTATGGCTTGTGTGAGAAATAAATCATTTAAATGACAACTTTGTGTAAAAAAAAAAAAAAAATGGTTGTTATTTTCCAGAAACTTGTGGAAAAAAAAATCTTTAATGGACTCAATATGCCTCTCAGCAGATAGCTTAGGGTGTCTACTTTTCAAAAAGGTGTCATTTGGGGGTGTTTGTACTGTCCTGGTATTTTAGCCCCTCAAGAAATGTGATGAGCAGTCAGAAAGTAAAAGCTGTGTAAATTCCATTATCTATACCATAGTTTCTAGACGCTATAACTTTCACACAAAGCAATAAATATACACTTACTGGGATTTTTTTAACCAAAAACATGTAGCAGAATACATTTTGGCCTAAATTTATGTCAAAATTTTCGTTTTTTTGGATATTTTTTATGACCGAAATGAGAAAATATTGTTTTTTTAAAAAAATGTTTTTTTCTTCAAACATTTTTTTGTTTATAGCGCCAAAAATAAAAAGTGTGCAGGTGATCAAATACCACCAAAAGAAAGCTCTATTTGTGTGAAAAAAAGGACATAAAATTTCATTTATGTACTATATTGCATGATTGCGCAATTGTCCGTTAAACTAGCGCAGCGCTGTATAGCAAAAAAAATGGCATAAATTGTAGTATCTATACCATAGTTTGTAGACGCTATAACTTTCACACAAAGCAATCAATATACACTTATTGGGATTTTTTTTTTACCAAAAACATGTAGCAGAATACATTTTGGCCTAAATTTATAACTAACTGAGTTTACAATATATTTTTTATAGCTGAAAGTAAAAAATATTGTTTTTCTTCAAAATTTTATTTTTTTTTGTTTATAACGTGAAAAATAAAAAGCGCACGGGTGATCAAATACTACCGAAAGAAAGCTCTATTTGTGTGAAAAAAAGGACGTAAATTTTGTTTGGGTGCAGCATTGCATGACCGCGCAATTATCAGTTGAATTAGTGCAGTGGCCTGGTCATTAAAGGGGGTAAATCCTCAGGAGTGCAAGTGGTTAAGGCTCAGTTGCAAAACGTCAACAGTGGGCATTTTAGGCTTGTAAAAAAATTCTCACAGAGCCTTTGAGAAGTGTTTCCTGATACAACCTGAAGGCATCCAAAACACTCTTTAAGGCCTCATTTACACTAGCGGTTGGGGGCAGTAAAACCATGCAGTTGAGCAGTTTTACCATTCCCCCTTTCGCTGCAAGGGCAGTGCAGAGGTATGTACACATACCACGGCTGTGTTGCTTTGCATGGAGGCAAAAAAAAATTATCCCCGCTGTCACATTTATCGGGCAGTAGAGCCTGTTGATTTTAACTCATGCTGACTGGATAGGAGGAACCATTCTACGCGAACAGCACTGGCAGTTGCCATTGATTTTTGCAGAGTAAAACAGTGGCAAATGTTTGCACATAGAGTGTGTATGTAGCATTTACAACTGCCCTCGCCTCCCTTAGCAGGGCACCTGGGGATCACTAAGACCAGGGCGCGATTAGTTCACAACTTTTACTGGCCTACCATGCTCACTGACATAGCTGATTACTGTCGGTCCTGTGTTACCTGCCAGCGAGTTGGCAAGGCAGGAGATGTACACAGGGCCCCATTACAACCTCTGCCTGTGATTGACGAACCTTTTAAGAGGGTGGCTGTCAGGAAACAAGAAGATTGCTACAGCACATGAATCTGCACAGGCGCCGGATCCCGACAAGGCATACAGGCAGGCAGGCACTAGGACCCAGGTGCGCCTGTCACCAATGACGGAACTGGCAGGCACTAGGACCCAGGCGCGCCTGTCGGCGCTGGGCAGGCTATTTAAGGAGCACCTCAATGATGATTCACTGCTGACTGGTCTTCAGCCTCCCCGTGTCCTGCTGTTCCTGTGTGATTCCTTTGGTGCTGACCCGGCTTGTTCCTGACCCAACTCTAATTGCTCTCCTGCTCCTGGTTCCTGACTTCGGCTCTGCTCCTGACTTTGGCTTCTCCTACTGATTCTGTACCTTGCTGCCCGACTGTTGATGACCTTGGCTTCCTTTGACCCTGCTCCTGTCCTGTGTCCTGACTACCTACCTGCTCTGCTGCACATCAGGCATTATCCAGAACCTGCTCTGTCTGCTATTACAATACTCAAATCAGAGGATACACTGCCTTCTCAGGCCATCATCTGCAAGAGCCACAAGCAACCACCTCAAGCGCTTTTGTCCCCCTGGTCCCTAGACTCCCTCTGTTCCAACCTCAGCGGGGTCAGGGCTAGTGACACAAGTGAGGCCAACCTCGTCAATTCAGTCTCCTATCAGGTACATGACAGAGGCAGTGGACATCGTGGGGCCTCTAGCTATCCCTAGCAGCTCAGGCAAACGTTATATCCTGACAGTGGTTTACTATGCCACCCAGTATCCCGAAGCTGTGGCTCTCTCCTCCCTCCGGGCGGACAAGGTTGCGGATGCTCTGCTGGGGATTTTCACCAGAGTGGGGTTTCTGGCCGAGCTCATTAGTGATCAAGGGCCCCAGTTTGTGTCAGACCTGATACAAGCTCTCTGTCAGAAGATACAGATGACACATATCATGGCCACTCCTTACCACCCACAAACAAATGGTTTGTGCGAGCGTTTCAATGGCACCTTGAAACAAATGTTGCGCACCTTTGTGGAATCCCAGGGAAAGGACTAGGAACGATATCTGCCTCATCTGCTATTTGCTTACAGAGAGGTGCCTCAGGAGTCCACAGGGTTTTCACCCTTTGAACTTCTGTACGGGCAGAGGGTGAGAGGGCCTCTGGACCTAATCCGTGAGACCTGGGAGGGCAAAATTGTTGACCCAGAGGTCTCTGTGGTGGATTATGTGTTAAAATTCAGGCATAAAATGGAGACGCTGGTGGGGATGGTACGGGAAAATATGGCCCAGACCAGGCAGAAGCATTGGTATGACCATAATGCCAGGGAGCGGACATACAACATTGGTCAGCAGGTGTATGCTCTGCTTCTCTTGTGGCAGAACAAACTTCATGCTGCCTGGGAAGGCCCATAAACCATCACCCAGTGCCTGAACAATGTTACCTACTTGGTCAGGTTGGGGGAAGGGAGCAGACGGCAGAAGGCCTTCCATGTTAACATGATCAAAGCCCACCATGAGCGTACGGCCTATGTCATACCAGTCTGCAGCCAACCGGAGCCCGAGGAGGCTGACCCCCTCCTAAACCTGCTAGCTGACACCAGGGAAGTGGATTCAGCCCTCCCGATCAACCCCCACCTTACCCCCACTCAAGTACCTGGACTGGAGAGAGTGCGGGCAGTATATGGGGGTAGGTTTATTGGGAAGCCTGGAAGAGCACACCTTGCTGTCCACAAACTGGACACAGGGGCCCATCCCCCTATTAAACAATCAGCCTATCGTGTCTCTTTGGAGGTGCTGGCTGATATGAAAAAGTATGTTGAGGAAATGCTGCAGTTGGGGGTGATTCAAAAGTCCCACAGTGCATGGGCATCCCCTGTAGTCCTGGTCCCCAAAATGGATCAGACGACCAGGTTCTGTGTGGACTACCGGAAATTGAACGCCATCACCACTGCAGACGCCTACCCCATGCCCCAGATCGATGAATTGCTGGATAGGCTGGCGGCTGCCCGCTATATCACAATCATGGATCTGAGCAAGGGGTACTGGCAAATTCCTCTGGCGCCTGAGGCTCGGGAAAAGTCTGCCTTCATCACACCATTCGGCTTGCTCAAATTCACTGTCATGCCCTTTGGGATGAAGAATGCCCCAGCTACCTTCCAGAGAGTCATGAATGATTTGCTGGAGGGGCTGGAACCCTTTGCAGTAGCCTACCTGGACAACATCGCCATGTTCAGCCCCACCTGGGAAGAACATCTGGTGTATCTTTCACAGGTTCTGGACAAACTGACAGCCGCCAATCTGACCGTCAAACCCAGCAAGTGTCAGATAGGCATGACGTATATCCAGTATATGGGACACCAGGTAGGAGGAGGAACCCTGAGGCCCGAGACAGGGAAGGTGAAGGCCATCCTGGCCTGGCCTACCCCACAAACCAAGAAACAGGTCATGTCATTCCTGGGGACAGCCTGTTACTATAGGAAGTTTGTATGTAACTATAGTAGCCTGGCAAAACCTTTGACTGACCTAACCAAGAAGAAACTACCCAAGGTGGTGTCTTAGACACCCGATTGTGAGAAGGCCGTTCAGGCCTTGAAGGAGGCGCTGGCCATCGCCCCTGTGCTACAGGCTCCAGACTTCACCCGCCATTTCCTAGTGCAGATGGATGCCTCTGCATATGGATTGGGTGCAGTCCTGAGCCAGGTGGATGATGCAGGAGAGGAACATCCCATCCTCTACCTGAGCCAGAAGCTGCTTGTCAGGGATGCTGGTGTGACCAGAGATGTGTGTACTGACACAGGGAAACGCAGGCTTCAGATATGGTATAAATAAGACAATTTATTAAGACTAACAATACAAATAAAACGCAATGCACCAAACCCCAAGCTAACACAAATACATACAACAAGGTGAAACAAACCCAAACCTAAACTGATATAGATACACAGGTACATACACATATAGAGCACAACGTAGTCAGGCAGGCCGGGTCGACAACTATCGGGCAGGTAGGTACAGGAGGAGCAGGCGGAGAGAATGGTCAGGGTCACAAGCCAGGGATCAAACAGGAGAAGGCAGCAGAGGTCAGGATCAGGCAGGGTCGGCAACAAGTCAGGCAGAAACAGGAACAGGAATGCAGGTTACAAGGTACAGGGGCCCATGGAAAAACACACACCAAGGCACAGACTGCAGGTCTGGCCATCCCTTAAATATACCACCTGCAATCAGCCCCAGGTGATGGCTAATTGCCGAAGTGAACCTCTGGTTGTTGAGAGCACCTGCTGGCCAGCCCTGGTACTGCAGCCCACAAGGCAGGTGAGTCCCACCACTATTGGCAAGTCCATTCCTGACAGTACCCCCCCCCCCCTCAAGGAGCGGCCTCAGGACGTTTCAAACAGTCCTAGCTGGGCAAAATGTTCCACTGCCCGGGTCCGGTGACTGGCGGGATATCAAAGACTGGCACATCGGGCTGGGCACCGGACAGAGGCACTTCGGGCTGGGCACCGGACGGAGGCACTTCGGGCTGGGCACCGGACGGAGGCACTTCTTTACAGGGTTAAAGAAAGGATAGGTGCAGCGAGTGGGAGCAGAGGACTGATATGTGGTAGTTAGCAGAGTATACTGGGCCGTCACTGGGGGTGCTGTCGGGGATGCAGGAAGAGTGCCTTGAGCAGAGGAATGATGTTGTAAGCTGACTGAGGCTGGGTGCAACAAGTCTGACCATGTCTGCAGTATGGGTTGAACAAAGCTCATCTTACACAAAGCCTGTCTGGTCAAAGACTGCACTGCGTTTATATAATCTCTTAGTACCTGTTGTTAACATGCAGAATAACGCTCCAAGAAGCAATCCACATCATCCTCTAATAACCATACCAGGGACTCTACCTGGTCTGCACTAAATGGTGGAAAAAAGTCATTCCTGCTTTCAGGGGTACCAGATGAAGCCAACTCTGCACAAACCTGAATCAAAGGTTGCACCTCAGAGAACTCTGTGCCCTGATCTACTAGAACATGAGCGACCCGTATACATTCTAGCAGTTGATCCCGGGTATACTACCTCAGAGTCTGATAAGCATATTCTCTGTCATCAAAACCAGCAGCGACAAATACACAACCTCATCAAGATCCATCCTTCCCAGCAACAAGCCAAGATGCTTCCCTGTGCAGCCACTTCTGGTCAGGATGGCCTTGGTGTAATGTCAGGGATGCAGGTGTGACCAGAGATGTGTGTACTGACACAGGGAAACACAGGCTTCAGATATGGTATAAATAAGACAATTTATTAAGACTAACAATACAAATAAAAACGCAGTGCACCAAACCCCAAGCTAACACAAATACATACAACAAGGTGAAACAAACCCAAACCTAAACTGATATAGATACACAGGTACATACACATATAGAGCACAACGTAGTCAGGCAGGCCGGGTCGATAACTATTGGGCAGGTAGGTACAGGAGGAGCAGGCGGAGAGAATGGTCAGGGTCACAAGCCAGGGATCAAACAGGAGAAGTCAGCAGAGGTCAGGATCAGGCAGGGTCGGCAACAATTCAGGCAGAAACAGGAATGCAGGTTACAAGGTACAGGGGCCCATGGAAAAACACACACCAAGGCACAGACTGCAGGTCTGGCCATCCCTTAAATACACCACCTGCAATCAGCCCCAGGTGATGGCTAATTGCCGAAGTGAACCTCTGGTTGTTGAGAGCACCTGCTGGCCAGCCCTGGTACTGCAGCCCACAAGGCAGGTCCCACCACTGTTGGCAAGTCTATTCCTGACACTGCTTCCCAGGGAGGTAGCATACGCCACAATCAAAAAAGAGTGTCTTGCGATCGTGTAGGCTCTCCAGAAGTTGCAAATGTACCTTTATGGGCGGCATTTCACAGTGATCACTGATCACAATCCTCTGAGCTGGTTAAATCGTGTTGCTGGGGAGAATGGCAAACTACTTCGGTGGAGCCTAATTTCACCATACAGCATATGAAGGGCAGCACCCATGGCAATGCTGATGGGTTATCGAGACAGGTCGAGCCAGCGGTAGTTGGTTGCATCAGGAGGAAAATTGCAGTTCCCTCCCATGCAACCACCTGAGGGGGGAGGTGTAGCAATTGTACGTACAAATATGGACGCGAACATCCATTTTGCTAAAGATCCTCCATCTTGTGTCATTCTCACTCCAAATCACTCCCCCCTCCCTTTTTGTTGTATGGAAAGTGGTCTGTGTATGTGCTGAGTTCTGGAGGGCACAGGGCACAGCTGGATACGCTTCATGGTTATAAACCCAATTAGCTGGTTCCATGTAGTCTGCCAGACTCTTGCTCTGGCTGGATCGTAAAGCTATAAACCCGTCAGTCACTGAACTTGAAAAGCATTCCGAAATAGCAGTAAAACATACATCTCATTTGGAACCCACTTTTCATATAATTTCATAACTTCTCGCAGAAAATACATACAATGAAACAAAGCATATATTCAGATAGGTCACTTTAATACGAGTCACCTGATACCTCACACCCCTAGATTACGTCTACCAGAGAGCAGAAAGCAATATCTCCTTTACCGTCCCGAGCAGATATGTCATATCTGGTGTCTGGACGTTCAGAATATAATTCTGCATATTAACCTGTCAGTGGCTAGGCTGCTGCATGCACCTATGGAAGGTTATTGACCATGATATAAACTGCGAGGGATTTGGTCATAGCCTGAGTTCCCCGCCTAAACACCCCTCCCCAAATGAGGCCATTGGTTCTCTGCTTTAAGGAGACACCCTGCTGGGTTCCTAGAAAAAGGCTGTTATGCCTGGGGAAAAAGATGAAGAGATCTCCCTTTTAACATCAGGAACCAACTTTGGGAGAAATGGTACCCTTTTGTTCAGGACACTGGAACGCAGCTTAAACCAGGACTTCTGCAAGTATTCTACCTTCTTAAACTTCGTTCTTTATCTCTCTGCTGTGTTATTGCTCTCTGTATTTATATATATATATATATATATATATATATATATATATATATAGGCTACATCTTTTTCTGTAAATATTTTTATTGCACCATTTTGACCTTTTTGGTAATATATCCTATTTTCTGAAAAGTGTTGAAGTGTTTCTAAAGCTCTTTAATGCAAACTAAGAATCCCTGTCTCTGAAGAGCGCTACTGTGTGTTTTAAACTTCTACATACATCTGCCTGCGGTGACAGTGTGTATACAGACGCTTATTCAAACATCATAGTGTTACTGCTAAGATTGGTGAGTTTCCTCCTTCTCTGTACAAAAAGGCGGTGGTGGCAGTGTGAAGGGTTAATTGCGTAATTAACCTGACCCACTAACAATCGCTCTCAGGCTGCGGCACATAGATTGTGGTCCAGTGAGCTGGAAAATCTTTGTTCAGGTTGCAGTTGAGTGTGGCATTGTTACGCACGTGACAGCGAGGTTTTAGATTGGCTAGTCCTTCGGTCACAAGGTGGTGAGAAGGGCTGGGAGTCTGACGCCGCGCCCATCACAACAACCGCTGGCAAGGATCTTGTGATTCTTGTCGGTGGTTGCTCCTGGCCTTTGTAAGTTGACCAAGTGAATGTAGCCTAAAGCAGAATTAATTACTCCATACTTACCTGTCCAACAGTCCTGCGCCGGCATCAACATCTTCTTCTGAGCGCTGGGGACGATATCACTTCTGCCCATGTGCAGCTCAGTTTCCAGTGCTGGAGGAGACGGCGAGCAGGCAGGTAGGAGCACTACATTGCAGAAGAGTGTAGTGCCAACCCTGAAGGAGCGACTTGATAACTTTGGGTTCTCTGTTCTGTGCTCAACTCTAAGAAGACCCTTCTTACACACCTGGTTAACTAAAAAACCTGGCTGACAGTTACTACCAGTAAATAGACACTCACCTGTTTAGTGGTAAATGCTCTTAAGAAAAAATAACAATGCTGATAGAAAAAATGACAAGTTGAACATAAGTGAGCACACAGCTGATTGATTATAACATAGTCTGCTATACAGAGAAATACAGTAACAATATCAAACTGGAAAAAAATCTGATTTTATACCCTTAACTAGGATCAGGAGGGTAGGTTAGTAAATCAGCAATAACAATATTAGTAAACGTTAAATGCAGTATAAATGATCATAACCCTACACTAGGTTAGAGTGCACTGTAAGAGATTGGCTGGGATGCAGTGTCTCTTAAGAGGAACCTCTTTGCCAAAAAAAAAACAAGGCTTAAGGGCAGCAACTAGGGGCAGTCTTTAGTCCTGACTCTTCAGCCTGCTAAATGTTAGGGCCAGGGGGGGGGGCGTGGCTTGGCGCATGGAGAGCTAGGCAGCGGTACTGCACAGCTCCCGGCCCGGACCTCCTTTACTGGCTTCTTCTTCCCTCACAGGATCTCTTCAGCCCTTCTCATGGGCAAGAAACAGCACCAGACCCCCCGGGGAGCAACTGGGGGCCGGTCCAGCGGCGAAATAGGCCGGTTCCTGGCACAATCCACGGCCGAGGCCTCGGGCGCCCCGGCCTCCAAGATGACGCCAGCACCGCTCTCCTCCTCATCCCCCCTGGACATGGAACTGCCAGATGACAAGCAGGTAAGCCCTCAGGCTTTCTTTCTCCTCCTAGGGATCCTATACTGCGACCACAGGACACACAGGGGTCCTGCAGCCCTTCTCCGGCATCTCTCTGTTCTGAGGATGGCTGGGATCTTCAGTCCCACATGCGGTCCTTACACACTGACATCAAATCTCTCCCTACAAAGACAGATTTTGAGCAATGTGTGAAACGTATTGAAAGTACATACAAACAGGAAATTTCTGCTCTTAAAACAAGATGTTTGTAAGCGCATGGAACAGATTGAAAATACCGCTGGCTGCCTAAATTACGACTTACAAACCCACGAAGACACCCTTACCTCCCATACGGTTCTTATACAACAGCTCATGTACCGACAAGATGACATTGAGAACAGAAACCGCCGTAACAATATTCGGATTAGGGGCATCCCAGAATCCATTGAATCTAAAGATTTAGCGCTATCTTCAATCAACTCCTACAGCAACTTAACCATTATCCGCCCGGCCAATGGCCGTTTGGCGGCTTCAAAAGTGCATCGGCATTCCGGGTGCACGCCATTTGGCGTGCACCCGCACATGCGCAGTTTGCGGTAATGCAGAGCCTCGCAGCGGCGTGATCTGTCACCCGCCGTGTACCTCGGACACGGCCGATGACAGATCTGAGTACCGGCCCCCGTTGCTGGTACCATGTGACCTGCTGTGACCAATCACAGCAGGTCACATGACAGTTTTATACAATGGATGGCTTCATTCATGCCATCCATTGTATACTAGTGCCTAGCTGTGAATGGTCACAGCTAATCACATGCACGTCATGTGATTAGCTGTGACCAAATCACAGCTAAGCAAAAAAAAAAAAACCTGAATGAATCGATTTCATTCAGGTAAATGCTTGCTTATAGCAAAGTAATTCTTTGCTATAAGCAAATTGTGTAAAAAAAAAAAAAAAAAATACTGTTAACTTCCCCAAAGTAGTACAATGTTACTATGGTAACATTGTACTACTTTGGTCATAGTAAAATCTTAAAAAAAAATAAAAAAATATAATAAAAAATTAAAAATAATAAAAAAATTAAAAAAAATATATATTTTTTTTTCATACTGTCACCAGTCAGTGTCCCTGTTCACCACCATGCCAGTTATATGATGACGCTGTACTGCACTGGTGACAGTATGTAAAAAAAAAATAGTGAAAATAATTTTTTTAATTTTTTAATTTTTCGAAAAATTATGACAAAAAAATACAACTTCAAAAAACTCGCCATTCCTCTTATGAAGTACGTCTACTCTGCAAAAAGGGGTCATTTGGGGGATATCTGTACTGTTCTGACATTCTTGGACCTCAAGAAATTAGATTGGCAGTCAGTACTTCAGGATTGATCAATTTTCAGATCTATACCATAGTTTGTAAACGCTATAACTTTCCTACAGACTAAATAATACATCCTAATTTGGGTTTTTTTCACCAAAGACATGTAGCAGAATACATCTCGGCCTAAATTTATGAAGAACAATTATTTATTTGTAAACTTTTATAACAGAAACAAAGAAAAACGTGCTTTTTTTCAAACTTTTTTGGACTTTTTTTGTTAATTTAGCAAAAAATAAAAACCCCAGCGGTGATTAAATACCACCAAAAGAAAGCTCTAGTTGTGTGAAGAAAATGATAAAATTTTAGTTTGGGTACAATGTTGTATGACCGCGCAATTGTCATTCAAAGTGTGAGAGCGCTGAAACGTGAAAAATGGCCTGGGCAGGAAGGTGTAAAATTGCACGGTATTGAAACGGTTAAAGACACCTATATAGAGTTGGATCGTGTACATCGCACGCTGGGCCCCAGGAATCCTGATCCATCTTTTGTCCGTGACACTTTGTGCAGGGTTCACTACTTCAAGGTCAAAGACGCCATTATGCGTGCAGCCAGCTTGCAGGATACCATTCTATTCAACGAAGTGCCAGCGATGCTCCTCCCTGACCTCTCCCGCCAGACTCTGGCCATGCGCAGGGCTCTGCGCCCTCTCATACAGATGTTACAGGAAAGGCATATTCGCTATCAATGGCGATTCCCGTTTCAACTTCAAGCTTCACAGCATGGTAAATCCGCTCAATTCCGCACTCTTGGAAACTTGCCCACATTTCTCGGTGTGTTCGAGTTGCCTCAGGTGTCCCTCCTGGACTGGCCCTTCCAGCTCCCGACCCCATGCCTCCCATTTCCCTCTTCCTGGCAGCGGTCCGATTGAAGGAAGAAGAAGCGTTCCAGGTCCTCTTTCCAGAAGATCCCAGAGGGATGATCCACTTTCCACGTAATTTGGGACGTTTTACCCTTCTTCCTATTTTTACGGGTTATTTGCCTTCTCTTGGTTACTCCTCTTGGTTTTGTGACTTATATTTGTGCCTGTTGCCTTTCGGGCCCTGGGGCTATGGCTTGGGGTTAGTTCCTAGGTGACACTGCCGTCGCTTGCCATGGTGGGCTGGGGTGCCTCCGGCTATGGTCTCAGGGGCCTTGGGCCCTCCCACCATTTACCTCATCTACACCGGGTTATGTTTATATTTATTTGTCGGGGGAGGAGTCTCATTTTCTCATGCCTGTTTGAGGGTTCATTGAATATGTTTTACGAGGGGGGTTGTCCTAGTCTGAGGGGAACCTTCGTCGAAGTTATTATTTGCCTGTGGGAGGCCTGGGTCGGATCGGTTACATGCGCCTTTGACGTTCCCCACCTAGGTCTTCAGTGTACTGTGTTGTATCACACTGTATGTTTTTTGGACAGCTTGTCTGTCTATTAGTTTTTTCTTCTTCTTTTCATACTTTTTCTGCTCTTCCTTTCTTCGTTTTTTATCCTTTTCTCACTGAAGGGGGTTTTGTTTTTTTTTCTTC
The DNA here is from genome assembly GCF_062004578.1 of Staurois parvus. NCBI lineage: Eukaryota > Metazoa > Chordata > Amphibia > Anura > Ranidae > Staurois > Staurois parvus. Next base: position 174,763 of record NW_028318984.1, read on the forward strand.
TCTCTTTTTCTCAGGGGTCGGGGGAGGTTTTGCGAAGCGCTGTCGGTGACGTGTTTTTTTCCTATTTGATCCACTACAAATGAATATGACTCCAATTACATTTTCCTCTATTAATTGTAGGGGCTTTAACACTCCGGAGAAGCGGGGCCAGATGCTCTATCATTTCCATAAACATGGATCGCAGATATTGCTCCTTCAGGAGACTCATTTTCGCTCTGATGGTATACCAGTCCACCACAATCGTTATTATACTCAATGGTATCATAGTACTAATCCGCCGGCCAGGTCTAGGGGGGTGTTGGTGGCTGTCCATCATACCTTTGGCCCAGAGGTTTTGGACTCACTAATATACCCAGCTGGGCACTACCTCTTCCTCAAATTGAAGTTCCAAGATTTTGTTTTCACAGTGGCGAACGTATACGCTCCCAGTCAAGATCAGGCTCCATTTCTTGCAACGGTCCTCTCTAAGCTGTCCAATTTTGGGGGTCCCTGTTTCATTGTTGGAGGGGACTTCAACATAGCTCTCTCTCCAGACCTGGACACTTCCATGGGTAAATCTTCTCTCCCTTCATCAGTCTTATCCCTTATTAAGTCTCGCCTACATGAATTACATTTAGTGGACGTTTGGCAAATCCAACACCCTTCGGAGTGAGACTATAGTTATTATTCTGCAGCTCACGCGTCATACAGTCATATTGACTATTTCTTTGTGTCACAGTCTTTCCTAGATTGCCCGACTTCTTCCTCTATCGGTCATTTCCTATGGTCTGACCATGCCCCAATACATCTTTCGATTCAGGACCGACCATCATCTCTGCGCCACTTTTCTTGGCGTTTGAATGATACTCTGCTCAAGGATTCTTTGTGTGTCACGAAGGTCGTGCAGACTATTCAACATTTTGTTCTTGATCACTCATCGGTCATTACCGGACCTCTCAATCAATGGAAGACTCTTAAATGTCTTCTTAGAGGGGTTCTTATTAAACATGGCTCTCATTTAAAAAAGGCTCAAACGATGGAGATTCATCGCTTGTTCTCACTCATTGCACGCCTGGAATCTTCTCACAAAAGCACGTTGGACCCGAGGATTGCTGTGGACTTAACTAATGCTCGCAGAGATTTACTCCAACTTTTAGATTCTTCCTCTCTTGTTGCATGAGAAAAAGCACGCAGCACTCACTACTCCCTAGCAAATAAATGTGGGCAACACCTGGCACATGTACTCCACCCCCACCCATCCAGCACATCAAGACGCTTGACAATACTAAACTCTATCATAATCAAGGAATTTCATCCGCGTTCAAGCGTTACTATTCTCGACTCTATAATCTATCCTCTGTGCATCCTGATGCTCCTCTCGCTTTTTCTCTTACGGCTATGTCCCAATACATTACAGAGACGGCACTGCCTGTCCTAGATGCTCAGGATGCATTGGATCTGGAGGAGCCCTTCTCGACTATGGAAGTCCTTGGGACGATCAAGGTCCTGAAAACTGGTAAGTGCCCAGGCCCGGAAGGGATTAACCCCTCGCTTTTACAAAACGTTTGCTGCCCCACTGGCCACACTTTTGGCCCAAGCTTTTAATATCATCGACGATCTGAATGTGCCTTCTTCAGCCAACATTTCGGTTATCCTGAAACCAGATAAAGACCCTTCTCTTTGCCGTAGCTACCGCCCAATTTCTCTACTTAATCTAAATGTTAAGCTTTTTGCTAAGCTTTTGGCGAACCACCTATCCCCTTTTTTACCAACCTTGGTTCATTGTGATCAGGTTGGTTTTGTCCCAGGTCGTGAAGCTAGGGATAATACTTCTAAAACTATCCATCTTATCTCTTATATCAAACAACATGGCTAAAAGGCTTCCCTCCTTTCATTTGACACTGAGAAAGCGTTCGATCGCATGGTTTGGCGTTTTCTACATCTTACCTTAGAACAGATAGGTTTGGACTCGCAGTTCCTCGCTCGGCTTATGTCCCTCTATTCTCGCCCCTCGGCGTCTGTCCTGGTGAACGGTACGGTCTCTTCATCCTTCCCCATTTTGAATGGGACTAGACAGGGTTGCCCTCTCTCACCTCTTCTTTTTGTTTTGGTAATGAAACATCTTGCTAGAGCCATACAAGCAAATGACTCAATTTTGGGCATCCACACTCCCTCTGTGCATCACAAACTGTCTTTATACGCAGATGACCTTTTAGTATACGTCCAACAACCATTTATTTCTCTCCCCAGTCTTTTTCATGAATTCCGCAGATTCGGTCTCTTCAGTAACTTCAAACTTAATATCTCTAAAACTGAGGCCTTGAATGTATCGTTACCTGCCCATGTGTTGGCGAACTTACGCTCCAATTTCTCTTTTCAATGGCGTTTAAAGGCTATTAAGTATCTAGGGATTAGGATTCCTGCTGACCTTGCGGCTCTGTATTCCCTTTATTACTTACCCTTGCTTTCTCGCATCCAAAAAGATCTGGCTTCCAGGGGTGCTTCGGCTCTGCCCTGGTTCGGCCGCATCAACACACTCAAAATGGATACCTTACCAAAGTTACTATATGTTTTCCAGACTGTGCCGATTACTGTCCCTAAGAGTTTCTTCCTTTCTCTATGTTCCCTTTCAATTAGATTTATTTGGCACCAAGGTTTCTCACGGTTAAAATATAGGATACTTACTTACCCAAAATCTGGAGGCGGAGTGGGTTTACCAGACTTTGAACTATATCATAGAGCCACATTGCTAGCCCGCATGCTTGACTGGTTTCCCAGGCCCTTCCATAAAGCCTCTTGTATGATTGAACAAGATTTGTCTCCAGTTGACCTCCGGGCTTTGCCATGGGGTAATAGTCGGGACCATCGGCGTTTTCTCTGCCTGTCCCCGTTGACTGTGGCTGTGCTGCGATTGTGGTATCAACGGGGCATTGTTGCTCTCTTATCATCTGATCCCTCTCCATTATCATCCCTATTTGACAAGCCTGCTCTTCCTCAGGGTTGGGCTCTTTTGCCATCGGTCCCTTTACGCGCACCTTATGGCCCGTAGCTTGAGACTTTATTTGCCCTCAAATGGGTCTTCCACTCCTTCTGGGCGGACATGGGGATTGGTTGACCACTTGCAAACACCTACACTCTTCCTGCGACACTCATCGTCCACTTACTGAGTTTGAGCGGCTGTGCTCCCTCTCCACTCTGCCTAGACATGTCCTAGCCTCCCTATATAAAGTATTGCACAATGCTCGTCATTCTAATCTCCCTCCCTACACCAAGGCGTGGGCTCGAGATCTAGGTAAAGACATCTCGGCTGCAGACTGGTCCACGTCATTCCACTTCACTCATAAATTGTCTATTTCTTGTTGTTCACAAGAAAAGAACTTTAAGCTCCTTTCTCGATGGTACAGGGACCCCCTCTCCCTACACAAAATATTTCCTTCTACATCTAATCTATGCTGGCGCTGTACTAAAGCTGTTGGTACACAGCTCCATATCTGGTGGGATTGCGACCTAATACAACCCTTCTGGCGACAGGTCTTTGCTATATATGACAAGATCTATGGTGAGTCCTTGGCCCCCTTGCCGAAAATTGCTCTCCTCTCTATATTATCCGGCTCGCTGGCTGCGCAGAAGAAAAATTTGCTGCGCCTCTTTCTATTCGCAGCCCGCCAATTGATACCTCTCTTTTCGAAGTCGACTGCTCACCCGCCTCTTCCACTGTGGGTCTTTGTACTTAATGATACCATGCGTATGGAGGAAATGCTGGCATTTGCCAATGATACCTATAATAAACATAAGTTGCTGTGGTCAGTCTGGCTCCGTTTCTCCTCCTCTTCATCTCTCCGAGATTTGTGTTCCCCTGTCGTGCCTTAATGAAGTTGAACCCTACTCCCCCGAGTCTTGTTCATTCTAGCATGTTCATCGGTGTGGCCCTGCGGTCCGTATTGGGGTGCGACAGGAGGGATCATTCTGATGGGATACTGATGGATGATCACCTTGTCTCCACTTATTGCTGTACCCATCTCCCGACCCTCTTCCTTTTCTTTCCTCTATTCCTTCAATACCTACATCTGTTGTCTCCCCTCCCCCTTTTCCTTTTTCCTCCCTGTTTTTTTTTTCTCTCTTCTCTCCTTTTCTCTTCTTCCTCTCTGTCTGGGTGTATTCTCTTGGTTTTATGGAATTATCTCATTCTTGTTCAATATCGCCTGTCTGGGGATGCCCCCCTTGTATCTATGTTTGGATTCATCTTCCTTCATCCCCATGGATCATACTCATACCTATGCTGTTGTTTTTTGCCTATTCCATTGTCGATGTTATTATTATCTTGCTATATATTGTTTAATTTGTTACAAAATCTAATAAAGACAAATTTGCCTTTAAATCTTAGGGCCAGTTGGCACACGTTAAGTCAGTGAAGCCTGCAGGCAGTATTATTGCTGTGAGGTAGCTGGTCAGTCAGGGTGGATAAAAATCAATTTAAAATAAAAATCAGACTTTGTTTAAATGTATTTACATTTTTTTATTTTTATCAAATTTATTTTATTAAAATGCTTTTGGAGTAAAAATCTATCTCAATATAGTTTCGATTTAAGATACATTAACAATTTAGTTTATTCAGCATGAAATGGAACTTAGTTATGTAGCTCGAGGCTCAGGGGAGGACTGACAGCTCATGGGGCCCCCGGGCAATAGGGGATCATGGGGCCCCTGTGTCCTTGACCACACTCAAAGCACACCCAAAAAAGCCTATAAAAAGGTACCAGGGGCATTTCATGGGGCCCCCTACTGATCCTGGGCCCTTGGGCAGTGCCCGAGTGCTCTAATGGTCAGTCCACCCCTGTCGAGGCTGTATATTCTGCAATATGTACATTTTTGGTAAACTCATTCAATGAATTCAAGCAATGCAAGCTGAGATAACTTGCACTGCATTGATGCATTCACACAATTTCACAGTAACCATGAGATAAAACAAAGTTCAGGAATATTCCTTTATCCCATTATTTTGCAAATCTATGTACACTGCAAAGTGTATGATTGTTTGAAGAGAAGTGCATCTGTATCAGGATCTTAAGTGTGAGGAGGAAGGGCAAGCAGTAAAAATGAAAGTGAAACCTTCTAAACAGCTTATAAAGCTTTGGATCTTTCTGCGCATAGCTTGAAGTACTTTATTCCTCCCTTGAAGAGCAAAATGGCAGCAGGAGCAGGCTGTAAAAGAGACCCAGTTTTGGAATATTTTAATGAAGTTCCTCTACTAATGGGTAAAGCAGGTATACATGCAAAAAGCAAGCAATGCAGCAAAGAGATGCGAGTCCTAGTGGCCCAAATGAAACATTAGAAGTGCTATTGGGATGAAAGGACCATGTTTGAAGAGGCAGGACGTTCAGGTTGGTAAGCTGTTTTTATTTCACCATAATGTTTAGACTGCCATGCGGTATTGTTATGCTAAAGCGATAATATACAGTATATCTGCTATTGTTACTGCATGGCACTGCATTTTTATACAGTTCCCAAAAAAAGAAATAATGAGTTGAAATATGCAAATATTCCTTTTTAGGTTGTACTGTGTGTGAATACAATGAGAAATTCACAATGAACATACATGGTTTAAATAATAAAATAACAGCATTGACTTTTTTGTTTAGGTGAAACCACCATCAACATAAAAGATTCGGAAACTATCCACTTTCTAAATTGCCATCCTCTTCTACAGTTTCAGAGTTATCTCTCCAGGATTGTGCATCAGTCATATCATTTACACAAATCCAGAATATATCACCTAAAAGAAAGAAACCATCTGGAACCACCATGGATATGTTTGTGGTAAAAACCAGCAGATTGGAAAAAAAGTTAATTGAGGAAAAAATTGTTCAGTTTGTTTATGCAACAAACTCTTCTTTCCATCTGCTTGAAAACCCACACTTTGTTAATACAATTCAGTCACTGAGACCAAGATACAGTCCACCAAGTAGATTAGATGTTGCAGGGAAACAAATAAAGGATACAATGAAGAAATTGTGCAATGTGCAACAAGTCTAGAAGGTCATTGTTAACTTAAGTCTTGATGGGTGGAGTAATGTTCACAATGATCCTATTGTATGTGCTTGTGTAACAACAGAAGAAGGGAATGTATTCCTTGCAGAAACAATTGATACTTCAGGAAAGACACACACAGCAGCATACTTAGAAGAAGTAGCAGCAAAAGTTATCATAACATGCCAAAATAAATTCAAATGTCATGTACGCAGTTTGGTCACAGACAATGCTGCAAATGTGTACAAAATGAGAAGAAATTTAGAACATGAAGAAACTACCAAGCTAATAACGTATGGTTGTAGCACTCATTTGATGCACCTCCTAGCCAAAGATTTCAGTGTCCAAGAAAAAAAGAGCAGTGTTGTTGAAATTGTTAAATACTTCCATAACAATCATTTTGCAGCATCAACTCTGAAAATAATGGGTGGAATCAAGCTAACGCTCCCACAAGATGTTAGATGGAACTCTATAATGGACTGTTTTGAACAATATATAAAACACTGGCCTATTCTGATGACCGTTTGTGAGCAAAATCAAGAAAAAATAGAATGCACTATCAAAGCCAAAATCCTGAACATTGGGCTTAAGAGAAATGTTAAACATATGCTGAGCATCCTGAAACCCATTTCTGAAGCTTTATCGCCACCATTATTAGTATAAAAAAAATACCTAAAAATCCCAGTATCTTTCCCGCCATTTGTAAACGCTATAACTTTCACGTAAACCAATTAATTTACACGTATTGGGTTTTTTTCTTTTAGAAAAGACATGTCGCAGAATGCATTTTGGCAGAAATTTATGACTAAATTTGATTTTTGCATTTTTTTTACTGGACATGTTTTATTGCAAAAAGTCCAAAATATTGTTTTTTTTTCTCAAAATTGTCAGCCTTTTTTTTTATAGCGCAAAAAATAAAAAACGCACAGGCAATCAAATACCACCAAAAGAAAGCTCAATTTGTGGGGAAAAAAAAGGATGTAAATTTCATTTATGTATCATATTGCATGACTGCGCAATTGTCCGTTAAACTAGTGCAGCGCTGTATAGCAGAAAAATGGCATAAATTGCAGTATTTATACCATAGTTTGTAGATGCTATAACTTCCACACAAAGCAATCAATATACACTTATTGGGATTTTTTTTTTACCAAAAACATGTAGCAGAATACATTTTGGCCTAAATTTATAACCAACTTTGAGTTTACTATATATTTTTTATAGCTGAAAGTAAAAAATATTGTTTTTCTTCAAAATTTTTGGCTTTTTTTGTTTATAGCGTGAAAAATAAAAAGCGCACAGGTGATCAAATTACACCGAAAGAAAGCTCTATTTGTGTGAAAAAAAGGACGTAAATTTCGTTTGGGTGCAGCATTGCAATTATCAGTTGAATTAGTGCAGCGCCGAGTAGCAAAAAGAGGCCTGGTCATTAAGGGGGGTAAATCCTCTGGGGGTCAAGTGGTTAACAGATTATGAACAAACAATAGAATGAAGATGAAAAATGAGTGAGCTTCAGAAGACCGTGTTTGAAGGTTTTTTTTTTCATGTGGACCCAGCTGATACATTCATTTTAAGTTCTTTTGTTTGTTTTTTCAAAGATATTTTGTTCATGTACTTCAGTTACTAAACATTGGATGTTTAAGCAAATACAAGAATATGTAATATAATGTTATTGTTTTAATTAAATAAAAGAATTAACCTATTAACCTAAAATAGTTTCTGATATCGCTGTTTTACTAACCTGACAGCTTATTATTTTAAAAAGGAAACCTTCAAATATTAAAGATTCTAACTACCAGCAAGAATGAGTCCTTACATTTAAAGAGCACCTGTCATTTTAGATCCATCATCGCAGGCCTGTTAGTGGGCATCCACTCACCTGCTGCCACCACATCCCTCACCTTGTTGTGTCACTGCCGCATCACCAGCCGTCCCATTAAAGTGAATGGGACTGTCGTCGAGTCAACAGAGGGTCAGAAGAGGAGCCGCTGCGGGACAGAGATGACAACTGCTCTTTAAAAATTTTCACTAGTGATTTAAATCGACTTGATTTAATTCAAATCCACCCTGTGGTTGGTAAGTTCTTAATGGCTCAGTTTCTAACAATGGTAACAAGTAGTGGTTACAAGGCCTTCTCACCAGACTCTGCAACACAGCAACAGTGGTCTCTCTGATCTGGGATCTGCTCAATCTGGCTTGCCCATGGCGACTCTGGTAGGCAGCTTTGTTCCTCCATTACATCTCGTCACACTCTGTAGCCTTTGTTTGTCCCTCACATGACAGTGGGCTTTTGCTGACACTCTTCTCTCTTAAATGGAGCTCCTCAACATGGTCCTGTAACATAACTTTCCAGTCACACTATGCCCAAGTAGCACTGACTGAGGAGAAATCTTATTCTGGAAACATCTGGTTCTCTCCTCCCATTGCGTTTGCTAGGAGAGAGGGGAAGATATTCCACACACAGTCCTCTCTTGTGGTTAAACTCTGTACTGCTGACAGTAAGAGGGGGGCAGCGGGGAATTACACAGACAACCTGCAGCTTACCTCTCCCTTGTCACAGTACAGCCAGCTGTTTACACAGTAAACTGGCTGTAAGGGCAGGCAGATGAATTGGGGGGGGGGGGAATAGGCTATCCTTAACCTAGTACAAACTCTCAAAAGTATATCAGGAGGAAAAGCAGGTTAGTAGTACATATAAGAGAACAAGCAATTTGCAAGTCTATGTGAACCTGGCGAGGTAACCTCCCATTATTTGTCATAAGCGGTGAGGTTGTCTTACACACAAGCTGCTGATATTAGGATGGTCCACCTAGATTTGTGTTGGAGTCACCCTCCCCTAAATTTGAAGTCGGAAGGTTCAGCGTTCTGTGAGTTCTTTGAGAAGTGAGAATTACTTCCTCCTGATTTTTCAACTAAGGTATCGTAAATCAGTCTTTTAGGGGCTTTTATCTTTGCTCTTTGGGCTTGCGTGGTTCTGGTACAACTGTCTCTTCCTCTGATGCTATAGAAGATTGAGGAGTTTCTGTGTCCTCTGCAGTCAGGGAAATCTGGGGGATCTTCTTGGCTTGCCAAGGATTGGCTCTGTGATATAAATTCTGGAGCCTCAGGCCTGAGGTTCCAGTATCTGTCTCTCTGGAAGGAGGAGGAGTGGCAATCTCTGATTGTGTAGACGGCCATACCCTGTCTATGTTCAATTCTTCTTCATCACTGTCATCTTCATCTGAGTTTGGTGGCATAGATTGAGGCCTGGTTGTTGGGCATGATCTTAGAGAGGTAGTTTGAGTAGGCTACAAATCTGGTTGTTGAGGCACACAAACTGCTTCTAATAGGGGCAGTAGGTGATTACGGTGCCAGGTCTTTAGTGGGCCCATACTTCCTTCTGGGTGATTCTGGTATACTGCCAATCCTGGTAACTGATTGAAGATAATGTAGAGTTGTGACTTCCACTGATCAACTAACTTGTGTTTTCCATGGGTGCTTAGATTCCTCAGCAACACCCTGTTGCCAGGCTCTAAGTCATGTACCTTCACCTTCAGGTCGAAGTTTCTTTTCTTTCGCTGCCCCTGGGTGTCTGAGGCAGCCTGAGCTTTCTCATATGCCGTTTTTAGACCCTTTTTCAAATGGTTCACATATTCTCTGTGGAATATCAAGATATGATCTAGGGATTTGCCAAATGCTAAGTTGACTTGTAGTCGAGCTTCCTTCACAAACATCAGCCTGTATGATAAATAGTCAGTAAAATAATTTTCATTGCTTTTGTAGATATGCACGATAGCTGCAATGCATCTCCTCCAATGCAGTTTCTTCTCAACAGAAAGAATCCAAAGCATTGCTAGGAGAGTGTGATTCAATCGTTCTGGCTGAGGATCCCCTTGATGGTGGTAGAGGGTTGTTCTTGACTTCTGAATACCTAAAAGGTCTAACAGTCTCTTAATGAGTCTACTCTCAAAGTCAGAGTTAATGCTTTGAGATAAGTCATAGTGGACAAGAGCTTTTCTACCAGAACTTTGTCCACTGTAGATGCTTGCTGGTTTTTGCTTGGGCATACCCGTCAGGACCTGCTGGTTGTACTGTGCTTTCCTGAGTGAAAAGCTGCAGTTCTCCCAGCAGCCAGCAGGTTCCTGAAATCAGCTCCACCTTGCCCCAGCTGCTGGGAGGGAACTTAAGCCTGTCTCTACTAACACACCTTGCGCCAATGTTTTCATTGCCTTGCTTGCTGCCAGATTTTAATGCCTGTTTATCTCGCTTTAGCCTTGCATCTTGTACTCTGCTCCCCTTGTTCCTGTACCCAGTCCGGATTTTCCCCTATTTCCTTCCATTTCTGGTATTTCCCTGTTGCCCATGCATTCCATCTTGATTTTATTTTGTACAGATTGTATATAGGTTGTTTTTTACATTCCTTAGTCATTTTGTCATTCAATGTTTTGATTCTTATGCATTTTCATGTTTATTGCTTGCTGGTGTGGGGTTTCTTTTGTATCACTGTAAATAAATCTCACTTCAGAGATATACGACTGGTCCCAGTTTCTTGGTGTAACTATGTTTATCTAGTCATCTCCTGTGCAGACTCCTGTCAATACTGGCTGAAGTGATAGGTTACCACTAAGACATTACTCTGTCCACTCAAAGCCAAGCTTAAGACAGTCAATGCACATCAACTTTATTGGTCCTTGACTTTGAAGATGGCATCTTGTCATGGGCGGGCTGGGTAAAGTCTTCCTCTGTATACACCATATGCAAGAGTGGCAGTGTCCTTCCACTTAAGCCCTTATACAGGGCTAATAGAAACAGTCTCTAGCGAATGTGAATGTTCTTTTAGGCCCTAAGTGAACATTATTGTCATGTAAGGCAGTCAACACAGTCTGGGCTTTCTTGGCAAAAATAGCTGCCACTTGTCTTCAGGATTGTCCAGGGGGCCCTTCAGTAGACCACCCCATTGCGTAACTGCAATCAATCCTATTCTGTGTGTACAAGGGGTGCTTCTTTTGGAGAGTCTATCAGTAGTAGATCTGGGCATTGACCTTCCAGGGCCTTTAATGTTAAACTAAAGAGGGGGGCCTCCATCTGGGCATTCCTTAAGGCTTTCTTAGCAAACTTAGTCAGGCCTTCCTCCCTTACTTGGGAAAGGTTGCAGTAGTATTTGGGAACACCTGCCACTAAGACTTTGAGGGCTGAAGCCCCTGTTGCGTCTTTGCCTCAATACTCTGCTCCTTGACATAAATCTTGTATCTGTTCAGGTGTTAGTTGAGTCCACTCTTCAGAGGCAGCCTCTGATTCATATGTTCTACTCGACAGGGCATCCTAATCTTTGTACCCCTTGAAGGTACTTTAGGCTAAAGTGGAATCCTGACAGCGGCCAACACTCTGTGCCCGGTGGCATCCAGCTTGGCTGTGGTGAGTATATATATGAGTGGGTTATTGTCCATTTTGACCACGAACTTTGCACCATACAAGTAGTCCTTCAGCTTATCCACCACTGCTCACTTCAGAGCCAAGAACTCCAATTTGTGTGTGGGGAAGTTCTTCTCAGTAGGTGTAAGACTTCTGCTCACATAAGCAACAGGCTGCAGGTGTCCATTGTGCTCTTGATACAACACCCGGCCTAACCCATTTCAACTGGCATTGACATGCAGTTCATACCGTTTGGTTGTGTCAGCATAAGCTAGTACAGGAGCAGTCATTAAGCTCTACTTCAGCTGATGAAAAGCTTGCTCACATTAGTCTGTCCACTGGCTTTGGATTGACTCCCTAGGCTTCCTGGGTCCTTCGGATTCTTTGGCTGGTTCTGGTGAATCTGATTTGACGTCTTCATCCTCATTCTTCAACAACTCATTGAGGGACCAAGCTATTTTAGCAAATCCCTCAATGAATCTTCTGTAGTATGAGCAAAATCCCAGGAATGACCTAAGCTCAGTCACGTTGGTAGATCTTGGCCAGGAGGTGACAGCTTCCAACTTCTGGGGGTCATTAGCTAATCCTTCAGCAGAGACATAATGCCTGAGGTAATTAACTGAAGTATGGTTAAACGGACACTTTTCTAGAGACAACTTCAGTCCCTCGTCATGGAGTATCATGGAGCATACAATGGCTATTGAATGTTTCTGATTGTCCAGCTATGGAAGGGTCAAAGGTGAACTTGACTGGTAAGTATCTATCACCTGTTTTGCACCCTCTCTCTTTTTTAGTTGTTGTTACTAAAATTCAAAAATAACACCTTTATAAAATAGTATCCATCATTTGGGAAATTCTGAGTTCTCTTTTGGTTAAACTCTGTACTGCTGACAGGAGGAGGGGGACAGTGGGGAGTTACACAGACAACCTGCAGCTTACCTCTCCCTTGTCACAGTACAGCTGACTGTTTACACAGTAAATTGGCAAAGAGGGCAGGCAGATGAGCCGGGGGGTGGGGGGAAAGGATCAGCTGCAGGCTACATACACTATTGTCAGTCCTGAATGAGTCATTCAGTTCTACATTGTGTGGGTGGGGCTAATGATTTTCGTATATATTACACTATAAGCCATTCATGGGGCATTCAGTTCCCCATCAGGTCTGCATTCAGGACGAGGGGGGAGATAAGACTACAATTCTCAGTTCATGATGCTGACATTTTTCACAATACAGTCAGTAAGTGGACATAGGTTACAGCCAGCCTGGGGGAGTTGCAGTTCCTCATAAAGTTTGCGCTAATGGCCGAAGAGAGGAGCATTTTTGCCTGTGTGCCTGTGTATAATTTGATTAGCAAGGCCAATCATGTTTTACATAGGTAGAAATGGCTCCTCCCACCAGCTGTGTCAATCGTCATTGCTTTTGCCACAATACATTGGTGGTCCGTGTGCTGTGCCCCCATATATTGGGGCTTAGTATGCCCCTTACATTGGTAATTAGTGTAGTGCCCCCCTTATGTTGGTGGACAGTGTGCCTTATTCCCTTGATGGTCAGTGTAGTAAACCCTTATATTGGTGTTTAGTATAACCCTCTTAGATTGGTGGTCAGTGTACTTTATTCCATTGGTCACTTTAGTGCCTCCCTTATATTGGTGGTCAATGTGATCCTCTTACATTGGTGGTCAGTTTGCCCCTGTTATATTGGTGATCAGCACGACCCTCTTACATTGGTGGTCAGTGTGCCCCACTACATTGGTCGGTCAGTGTAGTGCTCCATTATATTATTGGTAAGTGAACCCCCTCTTAAATTGGTAGTCAGCGTGCCCCCTTACATTGGTGGTCAGTGTAGGTATTATTTGAACAGTTTTGACACCTGGGGCACACCCTGCAGGAGATGCGGGACATGGGCTCCAGGATCCGGCCGCTAGTTACACACTGTTCACCTCCATTATGTGGTAGTTGAAGGATATACTTTAGTAGTTTACATAAGTAAGCCAACATTGTTGACTGTCTTATGAGCTGTCAGGAAGTAAAAAGAACACTGCATTTCTGGCAAAAACAACAAGTGTTTTCTGTAGTTGTTGAAAATGTTCTTAGTCTAAAAAATGAAAATGAATACAGCCACCACATCTAAGGTTGGTAAGTTGCACTGTATTAATTTAAAAAATACACCCATATTTTTTTAAATGCATATGAACACAATATAATAACTAGACCAACAATTTTGAGAAAAAAAACTATTTTTGCTATTAAACAAATCCAGTAAAAAAATTTAAAAAAATCAAATTTAGGTCAAAATGTATTCTGCTACATGTCTTTGCTGAAAAAAAAATCCCAATACGTGTAAATTAAATGGTTTACGTGAAAGTTCTAGCATTTACAAATGGCGGTATATATACTGGGATTTTTTTTTACTAGTAATGGTGGCGATAAGCAACTTATAGCGGGACTGCGGCGGGCATCCTGACACTGGTGAGAACTGACTTGGTGACACTGACATCCCCAGTGGCACCAATACAGTGATTAGTGCTAATAAAAAGCACTGACAATGTACTAATGGCACTGGGCATGAAGGGTTTAACATCTGGGGCCATCCAAGGGTTAACTGTGTGCTGGGTGCCGTTTTATATGATGTTCTGTGTTTGTGCTTTCGCTGTAAGCACACTGCTTTGCATGAGTCAAAGAGTTGAGCCAAAAAAAATCCACCTTACGAGGTCAGTACTCACTGCCGCTGTATGAGTACTAAAGAAAGTGAAGCAATATGGTCCAAGAAAAACAGCACTGTAAGAGTATGGTAAATAATGTTTACCATTATTTACCATACTCTTACAGTGCTGTTTTTCTTGGACCATAACACTGCTTTGCATGGCTGTGCTGTGCACAGCCAAGCAAAGCAGTGTGCAGAAGTTGACAGGGAGGAGAACTGTTTTGTTTACTAACAGAAAACAGATCCTGAGCAATCACTGGGCACTGGCGAGTAATCATCTGCCCAGACCCAGTGATTGACAGCCACAGCCTCGAACGGCCGGGCACCTTCAAAATTTTCACCCCTTTGTCCTAATGCTCAGCGTGGCAGAAAAGATGTCAAAAGGGGCTTACATATCCCCAAAATGGACATGGCGGGGCTTTAAACCCCAAAAAGTCAAGGAGAAAGGTGTGTAAGGGCCTTTTCCGGTTCTGAGGACACCCCATGATGTCACTTCCGGTTTTTGAAAATGCCTGTTTCCCAGCCAATCTATTCGCTGTTTAAAGTTTAAATCCACTCATTTTTCATCCCTCTGGTCACTCCTTGGTATTAAGAAGCTGCAACAAGTATAAAAGTGCAAACAAATTGGGGGGTCCATATTGGGGGTGTGCCCCTCGAAATTTTCGCACCTTTGACCAAATGCTCAGAGTGGAAGAAAAGGTGTCCAAACGGGCTTAAAAATCCCCAAAATGGATGCAGCAGGTCTTAAAACCCCAAAACGTCAAGGAGAAAGGTGCTTATGGGTCACTTCTGGTTTTGAGGACACCCCATGACGTCACTTCCAGTTTTTGGAAAATGCGTTTCCCAGCCAATCTTTTGGCTGTTTAAAGCTTAAATCAACTCCCTTTTCATCCTTCTGATCATTCCATGGTAAAATGAAGCTGCAATGAGTATAAAGGTGCAAAAAAATCTGGGGGATCTGTTTTGGGGCTGTGCCCCTTGAAATTTTCACACCTTTGAGCAAATGCTCAGAGTAGCAGAAAAGTTGTCCAAATGGGCTTAAAAATCCCCAAAATAGATGCATCAGGGCTTAAAACCCCCAAAACTCAAGGAGAAAGGTGTTTAAGGGCCACTTGCTGTTTTGAGGACACCCCATGACGTCACTTCAGGTTTTGCCAAATGCCTGTTTCCCAGCCAATCAGCTGTTTAAAGCTCAAATAAACTAATTTTTCATCCCTCTGGTCACTCCTTGGTAAAAGAAGCAGCAATGAGTATAAAGGTACAGAAAGATGGGGAGGCCGTTTTCGGGGTGTGCCCCTTGAAATTTTTGCACCCTTGACCAAATGCTCAGAGTGGCAGAAAAGGTGTCCAAACGGGCTTAAAAATCCCCAAAATGGATGCATCAGGGCTTAAAACCCCAAAATGTCAAGGATAAAGGTGTGTAAGGGCTACTTCCGCTTTTGAGGACACCCCATGACCTCACATCCGGTTTTGGAAAATGCCTGTTTCCCAGCCCATCTATTGGCTGTTTAAAGCTCAAATCATCTAATTTTTCATCCCTTTGGTCACTCCTTGGTAAAAAGAACCTGCAACGAATATAAAGGTGCAAAAAAACTTGGGGGTCCGTTTTGGGGCTGTGCTCCTCGAAATTTTGCACCTTTGACCAAACGTCAAGGAGAAGGGTTTTCAAGGGCAACTTCCGCTTTTGAGGACACCCCATGACATCACTTGCAGTTTTGGAAAATGCCTGTTTCCCAGCCAATCTATTGGCTGTTTAACCACCTTCCGCCCGCTATTTAGTACATTGACGGGCGCAAGGTGGTTCTCTCGTTCTGATAGGAATTCATATGACGTCCTTCCATTCTCACCGCGCATGCGCGGCTCAGGGAGCACGCAGCCCAGCGATCTCAGTGTGCCCTGATGATCAGTGTGGCCCCAGAAGTGCCACCTGTCAGTGTCCATCAGTGCCAGCAGTCAGTGCTCATCAGTGCCACGTGCCAGTGCCCATCAGTGCCACATCAATGCCACATATCAGTGCATACTAGTGCACATCAATGCCACATATCAGTGCCCATCTGAGCTGCCTTTCAATGTCACCCATCAGTGCCACCTATCAATGCCAATCAGTGCCACCTATCAGTGCTGCCAATCAGTGCCGCCTATCAGTGCCAGTCAGTGTCGCCTATCAGTGCGCATCAGTGCCGCCTATCAGTGCCAGTCAGTGTCGCCTATCAGTGCTGCCTAAAATTGCCAGTCAGTGCTGCCTATCAGTGCCATATATCAGTGCTGCCTTTCAGTGCCCATCGGTGATGCCTGTCAATGACCATCAGTGCAACATACCAGTGCCTCCTCATCACTGCAGCCTCATTAGCGCACATCAGTGAAGGAGAAAAATCACTTATTTACAAAATTGTATAACAAAAACTAAGAAAAAAACTGTTTTTTTTTCAAAATTTTCAGTGGTTTTTGGTTTAAGAAAAAATAAAAATCAAATACCACCAAAAGAAAGCTTTATCTGTCTCAAAAAAATGATAAAAATTTCATATGGGTACAGTGTTACATGACCGCGTAAATTGTCATTCAAAGTGTGACAGCACTGAAAGCTGGAAATTGGCCTGGGCAGGAAGGGGGTATAAGTGCCCTGTAGGCTACTGGTTAAAGCTCGTATCGACTCATTTATCATCCATCTAATCACTACTTAATAAAAAGAAGCTGCAACAAGTATAAAGGTGCAAAAAAGTTGGGGGGGTCTGTTTTGAGGATGTTCCCCTCGACATTTTCGCACCTTTGACCAAATACTCAGAGTGGCAGAAAGGGTGTCCAAATGGGCTTAAATATCTGCAAAATGGATGCATCAGGGTTTAAAACCCCAAAACGTCAAGGAGAAAGGGCCACTTCTGGTTTTGAGGACACCCCATGACGTCACTTCCGGTTTTGAAAAATGCCTGTTTCTCAGCCAATCTATTTGCTGTTTAACTACTTCCTGTCCGGACACTTTTACCCCCTTCCTGTCCAGGGCAATTTTCAGCTTTCAGCGCTATCACACTTTGAATAACAATTGCGCAGTCATGCAACACTGTGCCCATATGAATTTTTTACCATTTTTTTGAGACAGATAAAGCTTTATTTTGGTGGTATTTATTCACCGCTGGGATTTTTATTTTTTTTGCTATTTAATTGAAAAAGTCCAAAAATTTTCAAAAAAAGTGTTTTTCTTATAAAATTTTGCAAACAAATAATATTTCCAAAATTTAGTCAAAATTTATTCCGTTATCTTTTTAGTAAAAAAAAAAGAAAAAACAAATAAGTTTATAACCAAAAATTATAATTTTTAAACATTTTGTTTACATTTTTATTTTTTTATATTATTATTTATGTTTAGTTTTTTTTTTACATACTGTCACCCTAGCAGTACAGTGTCACTATGGTGACACTGTACTACTTGTGGGGGGTGATGAAGATTTTTTTTTTTTTTTTTTACACGGATTGCTTTTATACCCATATAGGATGTAAAAGCAATCATTTCTCTTTCTCTCTGTCTGCATTCTTGCAGCCATTGAGTGAGCTGTGATTGGTCACAGCTTGTCACATGGTACAAGGCTGTTGTGAATAGCCTTGTACCGTGTGAACTCTATGATCATTCACAGATTTCACACTTGGTAAGCAATGATGTCACAAGTGACATCTTGCTTACTACTTTGCATGTGATCACTGATTGGCCAATCAGTAATCACATGATCGGGACCTCGTACAGAGGTCCCGTCTGACGATCTGTGTTCCCCTGTGTCTGGAGGACACAGCGGGCACCAGATTGCGGTGCTGTGCGCTCCCAGGGAGCACGCACAGATAGGGTGCGGGGAGGCTGTTTATAAACGGCCCCCCGACCCTACAGTGCCACCGTCCGGCTGTTTATATACAACGGCTGGACGGTAGGGGGTTAAAGTTCAAATCCACAAATTTTTCATCCCTCCGGTCAATCCTTGGTAAAAGGAAGCTGCAACAAGTATAAAGTTGCTTAAAAATTTTGGGGGTCCGTTTTGGGGGTGTGCCCCTTGAAATTTTCGCACCTTTGACCAAATGCTAAGAGTGGCAGAAATGGTGTCCAAACGGGCTTAAAAATCCCCAAAATGGATGCATCAGGGCTAAAAACCCCTAAACGTCAAGGAGAAAGGTGTTTGAGGGCCACTTCCGCTTTTGAGGACACCCCATGATGTCACTTTCGGTTTTGGAAAATGACTGTTTCCCAGCCAATCTATTGGCTGCTTAAAGCTTAAATTTACAAATTTTTCATCCCTCTGGTCACTCCTTGATAAAAAGAAGCTGCAACGAGTTAAAAGGTACAAAAAAAATTTGGAGGGGGGGGAGGTCAGATTTGGGGGTGTGCCCCTCGAAATGTTCGCACCTTTGACCAAATGCTCAGAGTGACAGAAAAGGTGTTCAAATGGGCTTAAAAATCCCCAAAATTTATGCATCAGGGCTTAAAACCCCAAAACGTCAAGGAGAAAGGTGTTTAAGGGCCACTTCCGATTTTGAGGACACCCCATGACGTCACTTTTGGTTTTGGAAAATGCCTGTTTCCCAGCCAATCTATTTGCTGTTTAAAGCTCAAATCCACTAATTTTTCATCTCTCCGGTCACTCCTTGGTAAAAGGAAGCTGTAATGAGTATAAAGGTGAAAAAAAAATTGGGGTGTCCATTTTGAGGGTGTGCGAATTTAAATTTTTTTTGGGCCTTACCCTCAACATGAGCATTAATAAAAAAAATTAATTGCGGTTGTATTGGTCCACAGACCCGATTCATCATTATCCTGTGTTCTCTGCTGCCATGGCCAGGAATAGTGTCACGGTCTGGGTCAGGTTCAGAGACCAGTTGCTATAGCAGTGTAAGGCTTACCTTAAACCAGCAGGATAGGTACACAAGCAGGTCACCCTGGGAAATCACGCAGGCTCACCTGAGGTGCGGGGTCTAAGCATTAACCGGTTTTCACCAGAGCTCCTAATGGTGGAGATGGATTTGGCTGCGTGTCAATACCAGGTCGCAGATCTCAGGATCACCCCACCAGGGAATGAGCAAGCCGGTATCCGATAGCGGATCAAACAGATTATGGATAAGCAGAAGCAGAGTCAAACAAGCCAAGGGTCAATCACAGATGGTAGTGGATGAGGATGAGACGAAATCGTTGTCAGGAACAAGCCAAAGGTCGGTAGCGGAGGTGTAGACGGCAGCAGGCACAATAAGCGGGATATTGGCTGGTAAGGCACAATAATCTGGCAACCAGGAAGTGCAGAGACATGGCTTTTATAGGAAGTTCATGGGAGGAGCAAGGAGTTCAAGGTTCAAGACAAAACAGGGAAAAGGCAGGATCATCCAAAGAATTGTCAAGGGAGCTGTCCAGCATCCCAGGTGGCTCAGTGAAAAGAAACACTGTCTCTCACCGTAGAAAGCCCAGATTCGATTCCAGGCTCTGACAAATAGATATTATTTATTTATTTCAGGTACTTATTTAGCGCCGTCAATTTATGCAGCACATATATATTGTACATTCACATCAGTTCCTAACCCTCAAGGGGCGTACAATCTAAGGTCCCTAACTCACATTCATACATACACATACTAGGGCTAATTTAGACAGGATCCAATTCACCTACCAGCAGGTCTTTAGAGTGTGGGAGGAAACCGGAGTACCCAGAGATATGAGAGTATAATGTGTTTAATGCATTTCAAAGACAAACTATGTCATCCTCGAGGTGACCCTGAATTTGAACCTGAACCAAAAATTTGAAGATGTCTATACTCCCCAGCAAAAAATCTGCGTTGATGAGTCCCTCATTCATTTTTCTGGCTGCCTTGCATTCAAACAATTTCTCCCCAGCAAGCGTGCCAGATATGGGGTCAAGATGTATAAGACCTGTGAGAGGGCAACAGGCTAAACATATAAGTTTTGGATTTACCTGGGAAAATATAGTCACGTGGAGTCCCCTGGATGCCCAGACTACATGGGTAGTAGTGGCAAGATAGTTTGGGACTTGGTGTCATCCTTTTTCCATATGGGGTACCACGTATACGTGGACAATTTTTATTCAAGTGTGACACTATTTAGACATTTGTACAATCTTGGAATTGGTGCATGTGGCACAGTGTGACCTAATGTGTGCCCACCATTAGAAGAGGGTAGATGAAGGGCGGTAATGTTGGGCATACCACACATTTTTTCTGGCAGAGATTTCTTCTCTTTTTTTCATTCAACCCACAGGCTGCATACAAAAAAAAAAAAAAAAAAGAACATAGCATATATACCCAAAAAGGACAAGCAGCGTACTGGTACATCACTGGACTTTGAGTGGTTATACCAGGATGATGCCTACAGCTGCAGGCATTATCCTGGTATTGTGTTTTTTCAGCCGGCGATCAGCTTTCATGCAAAACAATGTTAGTGGCTATTTAGCTGCATAATTGCTTTTACAAGCAGCGGGAGATGATGCCCCCCTCCCCCGCTGCCTTCCACGGCCTTCTTGGGCAGTCCTATCCCATCGGAGGAACCTGAGAATGCAGCTGGTATTTCTGCCAGCTGAGCACAGAGCTGATTGGAGACCAGAATGGTACAAATCATCTCTATAGTCTAAGAAATCGGAAGCTACAAGCATTTCATCACTTCAGTTTTTTCAGGATATAAACAGCACCATTTGTAAATTGGGAAAGCATCTGATCACACCGATCTTGGTTTAAATAGATAATGTAAGGGCAAAGGAGATATCTACAGGCTGATAGCCCCAGATTTCTCAAAAAAAAAATCAAAGGGACAGTGTAAAAATAATTAAAAAAAGCAAAATAACTTAAAAAAAAAAGCACCCTCACTCTACCGCGCTCGCACATGTGTGCCCAAGCGTTGACCCTGTGTCGGTACATAAACAGCGATTGCACCATGCATGTGAGGTATCGCCGTGAACGTCAGATCAAGGGCAGTAATTCTAACACTAGACCTCCTCTGTAAATCTAAAATGGTAGCTTGTAAAGGCTTTTAAAACATTGCCTATGGATATTACAAACGTATGCAGTTTGTCGCCACTGTACAGGGCCTGCACAGTTTTAAAATATGTCATGTTTGGTCTATTTACTCGGCATACCATCATCTTTTATATTTTACCAAATAATTACCCAATATATTGTGTTTTTGTGCATTAAAAGTAAAAAAAGTGTTGTTTTTTTTAAATGTGCTTTTTATGTGATATAAAAAATTGTAGCACCCACCATTTTATTCACTAGGATGTCTGCTTTAAAAAATATATAATGTTTGGGGGTTTAAATTAATTTCCTAGCAAAAAAATACTGATTTTTTTTCATGTGAACAAAAAGTGTCAGAAAAGGCATGATCTTCAGGTGGTAAGAAGAGTGAGTGATGTGTGGCATAAACTTCTAATGCTGGGCATAAAATGCCCCCACCCCCCAAAACGACCCCTTTGTGGAAAGTAAACACCCCAAAGTATTTTCTGAGAGGCATGTTGAATCAATAGAAGAATTTATTTTTTTACCACAAGTTTTTGGAAAATTACAATAATAATTTGTTTTTTTACACAAAATTGTTACTTAAATGATTTACTGCTCACACATGCCATGGGTATATGTGGAATTACTCAAAAAATACATTCTGCTGCTTTTACCGAGTATGGGGGTACCACATGTGAGAGACGTTTTGGCAGTCTAGCCAAGTACAGAACCCCAAAATTTAATAAGCACCTTCAGGCTTTTAAAGGGCTTTATTTCCTCATTATACTTTCTGACTACCTATCACAGTTTTGGAGGCCCTGAAATGCCAGGATAGCACCAACCCCCCCCCCCCAAATGAACCCTTTTTGAAAAGTAGAGACCCCAAGCAATTTGATAAGAAACATGGCGATTGTTTTGCAGATCTTGTTGTTTCCACACGTTTTTGGAAAATTAAAAAAAAAAAACAAAAACATATTTTTTCTTTTCTTTTTTTCTATTTCAAAACCTTGTAAGAAAAAATGAGATCTGCAAAATACTCACCGTGCCTCTTTCTAAATTCCTTGGGGTGTCCACTTTCCAAAAAGGGGTAGTTTGAAGGGGTTTGGTGCTATCCTGGCATTTCAGGGCCTCTGAAACTGTGATAGGTAGTGAGGAAGTGAAATGAGGAAGTTACGCACCTTCAGGCTTTCAAAGTGGTCATTGGATTTTAGGCTCCTGTATGTGGCTAAGCTCCCAAAAAGTCTCACACATGTGGTATCGCCATACTCGGTAGAAGTAGCAGAATGTATTTTGGGGTGTAATTCTACATATACCCATGGCTTGTGTGAGAAATATATAATTTAAATTACAACTTTGTGTAAAAAAAAAAATAAAAATGTTTTTGTCATTTTCCAGAAACTTGTGGGAAAAAAATAAATCTTCCATGGACTCAATATGCCTCTCAGCAGAGAGCGTAGGGTGTCTACTTTCCGAAAAGGGGTCATTTGGGGGTGTTTGTACTATCCTGGTATTTTAGCACCTCAAGAAATGTGATAAACAGTCAGAAAGTTAAAGCTGTGTAAATTCGATTATCTTTACCATAGTTTGTAGATGCTATAACTTTCACACAAAGCAATCAATATACACTTATTTGGGATTTTTTTAACCAAAAACATGTAGCAGAATTTTATTTTATTTATGACGAAATTTTAGGTTTTTTGGATATTTTTTTAAAGAAGTTTTACTTCAAAACTTTTTTTGTTTATAGCGCCACAAATTAAAAGCGCACAGGTGATCAAATACCATCAAAAGAAAGCTATATTAGTGTGAAAAAAAAGGACATAAATTTCATTTATGTACCGTATTGCATGACTGTGCAATTGTCAGTTAAACTAGTGCAGCGCTGTATAGCAAAAAAGTGGCATAAATTGCAGTATCTATACCATAGTTTGTAGACACTATAAATTTCACACAAAGCAATCAATATATACTTATTGGGATTTTTGTTACCAAAAACATGTAGCAGAATACATTTTGGCCTAAATTTCTAACTAACTTTTAGATTACTATATATTTTTTATAGCCAAAAGTAAAAAATATAGTTTTTATTCAAAATTTTTTTTGGTCTTTTTTTGTTTATAGCGCGAAAAATAAAAAGCGCACAGGTGATCAAATACCACCGAAAGAAAGCTCAGTGTGAAAATAAGGATGTAAACTTCGTTTGGATACATCATTGCATGACCGTGCAATTATCAGTTGAATTAGTGCAGCACTGAGTAGCAAAAAGAGGCCTGATCATTAAGGGGGGTAAATCCTCTGGAGAGCAAGTGGTTAATATTGTAAATGTTTACATATTTTTTTATAATGCTTAAAGACTAAGTTCACCTTTAAAACATATTATGTCCTGTGCACTGCTGACCCCTGTACACTGCCATACTGACCCCTGAACACTTCCCTGCTGACTGACCATCCTCTGCCCTGCTGACTCCCTCTACACTGGCCTACAAACTGCTGACCCCTACAATACACTACCATACTGACCCCTGTCCTCCACCCTGCTGACCGCCCATACTCTGTCCTGCTGACCCCCTGTACACTGGCCTACAAACTGCGGATCCCAGCCCTTTGCTCTGCTAATTCCTGTCCTCTGTCCTGCTGACCTCCAATATACTCCACTACGGATTCCTGTTTTTGTACACTGCCCTTCTGACCTCCTATCCTCTGCCCTCTGACATATTTTACTGCATCCGCATATCAAACTGGGTAGATCCAGCCCTACCACCCACAGGAATTTTGAAGCCGAGGGAGGAGAGGAAAAGTGCAGCCTGTTGATGCACTGTGAGTGAAGTCTCTCTTGCCTCCCAGTGAGAGTCCTCCTTTCCTGTCAGGAATGGACTTGCCAGTAATGGTGGGACTCACCTGCCTTGTGGGCTGCAGTACCAGGGCTGGCCAGCAGGTGCTCCCAGCAATCAGAGACGCAACCCTGCAGCCAGCCAAACACCTGAAGCTGATTATGCAGGTGTATTTAAGGGATGGCCAGACCTGCAGTCTCTGCCTTGGTGTGTGTTTTTCCTGGGCCCTGTATCTTGTTACCTGCATCCCTCTTCCTGTTCCCTGTCTCTGTCTCTGTCTCTGTCTGACTGATTCGTTGCTGACCCTGCCTGATCTGGACCTCTGCTTACTTCTCCTGTTTTATCCTTGGCTTGTGACCCCGACCATTCTCTGCCTGACCCCCTGTACCTACCTGCCCGATTGTTATTGACCCGGCCTGCCTGACGACGCTTGCATTATATGTACTGTTATCTGTAGGTGGTTTGGTTTGGTTCGTTTGCACTGTGTTATGTTTTAGTATTGCACTGCGTTTATGTTTGTATTCTTAGTCTTTAATAAATTATATTGTTTATAACCTATCTGAAGCCTGCGTTTCCCTGCGTCAGTTCACATACCTCTGATCATACCCTGGAGCCCTGACATTTCCTTTCCTTTTCATTTTCCTTCCTCTCTTTCCTTTCCATTCCTTCCTCTTTCTACTCCTGATATCTCACCTAAGCCCCCCCAACGGGTCTCCTAAAAAATCATATTTAAAAAAAATAAATAAAAAAAAAACTACTGACACCAGTGGCGGAGCTACCAGGATCACAAAGGTCGTATGTGCAACCAGGCCCTGGCATTCTGCCACAGGGCTTGGAGGGAAGGGCTCCAGCGGGTTTCAGGTGGGCCCTTCATGGTTTCTTGCACTGGAGTTCTGAAGGTTCTAGTTACTGCACTGCTGTGTATTTACATGCACTGCATTAGGACAGATTTGAATAGGCTGCCTAATGCACCACAAAAGTACATGTAGCACTTTTGGCATGCTACCACAATGTGTATGAATGTTTGTGTTACACAGAGCAATATTGTGAATAGGCCCTTAATGAACAGTAAGGATCTCATAGTCAGCAGAGTGCAATATCTTATAACTGCTCAATATGTGTGTTATTAAAGCTAGCAAAATAATTTCTAGTATTAAAAGAGGTATAGATTCCAGAGAGAGAGATATAATTTTACCCCTGTACAAATCATTAGTAATACCTCATCTGGAATATGCATTTCAGTTTTGTGTACAGATTCGCATAAAGGATATTGGGGTACTAGAGAAAGTGCATGTAGGCCGGTGCAGTTTGTGTTCTCCGCTCTAGGTGGCTCTCTACCTGAGTGGTACTACAGCCTAGAAAGAAAGGCAGGAAAAACATGGTTTTTCTATGGTTCCCTGGGTCACTGGGAACTGATTTTATTCTCTCTTTTGAAGAGGCAATTAGGGGAATATGATCACCTAAATACAGGATGTATAAATACATACTGTAAGTAGTCCATATAGTGAACTTCTTAGATAAGGTTGGGAGTCTTGCACCTACATCTCAGCCAACTCAAAGTACCAACTGTAGCAATCGTACTCACAGAGTTGGACGCGGTCTAAGAAACTGTGCAATCTGGCACATCGTAAAAGTCTCTCACTGAACTTCAAAAGACCTTCCAAGGGGTCATAAAAACAGACTTACTTTTAAAAACTCACTTTTTATATAAGTTGATATCTTCACGTAGGACATAACTACCTAAACATGGAGCCTATATTCGGAAGGCTCAGTTTGAGGCCATTCTCTCTGGTATGTGACACCCCTTAGCTGTCATACATAGGAAAGCAGAAAAGTATATATCTCTTGAACCATTCAAGTGCATATTTCATGTTTCATATCTACCCGTTCCACAGATGCGTCTGCATATTAATCTACCTGCGGGTGGAATGTCAAATGTACCTAGGAAAAGTTATGAGCCAAAATATAAGCTAGGAGAGATTCTGGTTGTACTTAGCTCTCCTCCCAACACCCCCTCCCCAAATAAGGCAATTGGTTCTTTGTTGTAAGGAGCCACCCCGCTGAGATTGTAGAAAAAGGGCTGTTATGCTTAGTGTGACAGACAGAAAGCAGAATCCCTGTAACATCGAAACTGAGTGAGAGACCAGAAATCCTTTTGACTTATGAGACTTGAAGCTGCTTAACCCAAGGCTTTTTGGCAAATATTTATCTACCTAAACTTATTTCTGTTATCTTTTGCTGTGTTATTGCTCTCTGTATATTTATATATATATATTGGTTACATCTTTTTTCTGTAAATATTTTTATTGCACCCTTTTTAGTAATAAATCTTTTCTTGCTGAAAGTGTTGAACTGTTTCTATAGCTCTTTAATGCAACTTACGAATTCCTGCCGCTGAAGAGCGCTACTATGTGTGTTTAACCCTCTGTATAACCTGTCTGTGGTGACAGTGGTATACAGACGATTAATCCAATCATCCTAGTGTTATTGCTGATATTGCTGAGTTTCCTCTTTCTCTGTACAAAAAGGAGGTGGTGGCAGTGTGAAGGGTTAATTGTGTAATTATGTAAAAAAGACAAAACCTCAGAGCCCAGGACTCTCCTATTAAACACACAATTCCCCGTGAGATGCTGCTGTACACAGGTGCAAAAACCAAAAAAACTTATATCAATAAAAACCAGCGCAAACCCACATAATCAATTGCATTACTCAACTTATTAAACAAACTTAAAAACTGTGACAAAAAAAACACTTTTGTGTTAGTAAAAATTTAAATTATAAAATATATAAAAATAAATATATAAATATAAAAAATTAAAATTCATAAGTCCAGTGACAAAAAAATCCCAAAAACTTAAGTAGACAGTCCCGTGACAAAATAAATCAAATAATAATTAAATTATAATTAAGTGTTCTTGCATAGCAAGGAACACTTATTGTTATCTCACAAGTATATTCTTATTCTTATTAAGTGTTCTTGCATAGCAAGGAACACTTATTGTTATCTCACAAGTATATTCTTATTAAGTGTTCTTGCATAGCAAGGAACACTTATTGTTATCTCACATATATATTCTTATTAAGTGTTCTTGCATAGCAAGGAACACTTATTGTTATCTCACATATATATTCTTATTCTTATTAAGTGTTCTTGCATAGCAAGGAACACTTATTGTTATCTCACAAATATATTCTTATTCTTATTAAGTGTTCTTGCATAGCAAGGAACACTTATTGTTATCTCACATATATATTCTTATTCTTATTAAGTGTTCTTGCATAGCAAGGAACACTTATTGTTATCTCACAAGTATATTCTTATTAAGTGTTCTTGCATAGCAAGGAACACTTATTGTTATCTCACATATATATTCTTATTAAGTGTTCTTGCATAGCAAGGAACACTTATTGTTATCTCACAAGTATATTCTTATTAAGTGTTCTTGCATAGCAAGGAACACTTATTGTTATCTCACATATATATTCTTATTAAGTGTTCTTGCATAGCAAGGAACACTTATTGTTATCTCACATATATATTCTTATTAAGTGTTCTTGCATAGCAAGGAACACTTATTGTTATCTCACAAGTATATTCTTATTAAGTGTTCTTGCATAGCAAGGAACACTTATTGTTATCTCACAAGTATATTCTTATTAAGTGTTCTTGCATAGCAAGGAACACTTATTGTTATCTCACAAATATATTCTTATTCTTATTAAGTGTTCTTGCATAGCAAGGAACACTTATTGTTATCTCACAAGTATATTCTTATTCTTATTAAGTGTTCTTGCATAGCAAGGAACACTTATTGTTATCTCACAAGTATATTTAAGTGTTCTTGCATAGCAAGGAACACTTATTGTTATCTCACAAGTATATTCTTATTAAGTGTTCTTGCATAGCAAGGAACACTTATTGTTATCTCACAAGTATATTTAAGTGTTCTTGCATAGCAAGGAACACTTATTGTTATCTCACAAGTATATTCTTACTAGACAATCTACAATTTCTGGGGAAATTGTGTAAAGTGTTCTTGCCGCAACCTTTACCAAATGATTGATGAAATGTAAGCAGTGCACATTGCAAGCCTGATAGTGAGAAATGCATTTCAGCTTGTATTTTGAAGCTCACAGTCCAGCCTGGTGAGTCATCTGCCTCTTGAGTGACCTTTGGTTGCTGCACCTGGAGTGGGCGGAGTAGGCTCACTGTGCTGAGACAGCTGGGTTGCTATGACAACTCACTCTGAGAGGAATGTCAGCATGGCTGTTCTAAACAGGCTTTTTAAACTTGCCATCTTCACTGGCGATTGCCATCTTCAAACGCTTGTAGTTTTAAAAGTATAAATGCTACCGTGAAAAGGTTTATATTGTGACAATCACAAGAAACAGACCTAAATATTTGATGTATAGTATGCCTCTGAAAGATAAAAAATGAAGGCACAGTCGCAGTTTAAAAACGTTCCTTAAAATTTCTGGTGTCTAGAGTGGAGTTTCAATGAAAGTCAATGGGAGGGGTGAGGTGCAAACAAATGGTCATATTGTGAAAACTATCAGGAGTATGTCCTAGCCGTGAACATTTTTATAAAAAGTTGGATAGTTACTTGTGAGCCACTAGGAGTTTTCTTTCTATATATAAACTCTATTGTTAATTGATTTCATACATAAAAAATTATAAAAAAAATATGTGAAAAATATATAAATAATAAAATATTACAAATTAATTACGAATTAATTAATTAATTGCATGCTAAAATTAGTATTAATTAAATATTAAAGAAAAGAAACATAGTGTCTTATCTGGGATATCAATTATTTATTTTTAATTTTATTTTTATTTTTATTTTCATTTTTATTTTTATTATTTTTATTTTTATTTTCTTTTTCATTTTATTTTAATTTTAATTTTATTTTTATTTTATGTTTATTTTTTGTTTATGTTTATTTTAATTTTAATTTAAATTTTAATTTTATTTAATTTTTATGTTTATTTTAATTTTAATTTTTATGTTTATGTTTATTTTTTTTTTATTGTTATTTTATTTTTATTTTTTTTATTTTATTTTATTTTTAATTTTTATTTTTATTTTATTTTTCTTTTCTTTTTTATTTTCATTTTCATTTTAATTTTTTTTTATTTTTATTTTTACTTTTATTTTTATTTTATTTTTATTTTATTTTAATTTTAATTTTTATTTTTATTTTATTTTTATTTTCTTTTTTATTTTCATTTTCATTTTTTTTTATTTTTATTTTTACTTTTATTTTTATTTTTGTTTATTTTTATTTTATTTTTATTTTAATTTTATTTTAATTTAATTTTTTTTTTTTATCCAGACTGAATAATAACACCATCTCATTTATACAGAAGGAACTGTCATTCCCACTGCAAATATTTTTTATTTTTTATCTATATTTTTCATTCATAGTTTTTGTTTTTTCACATTGATAAATTAATTTATTTTATATATTTACACAAATCATATATTTAAGTATAATTAATTGATGTAATTATTTGATTATCGGTGGTACACTTATGAATTCATTATATCACATAAGGTAGAATATATTGGAGCGCGGTACACTACTGGCATCCGTGAACATTTTTAGTGACAGCAGGGTTAGCTGAACGTTTTGATATAAGATATGTGTAGGTGGGCTTGAAAATGACATAGTTATGGCAGTTTACAAATCATGTTCTGATTTTTCCTTTCACACTGTAGCTTTCTCACTCTAATGTGACTCAGCTGCCCCCTGAGTGACCTTTGCTTGCACCTGTTACCTCAGTCAGTCACAGGTGTGTGACAAGCTCTGCTCTAAACAGGCTGTTTAAACTTGCCAAGTTCACTGGCGATTGCCATTTTCAAACGCTTGTAGTTTTAAAAGTATAAATGCTACCGTGAAAAGGTTTATATTGTGACAATCACAAGAAAAAGACCTAAATTTTGATATATAGTATGTCTCTGCAATATTAAAAATGAAGGCACAGTCGCAGTTTAAAAACGTCCCTTAAAATGTCAGATATCTAGAGTGGAGTTTCAATGAAAGTCAATGGGAGGGGTGAGGTGCAAACACATGGTCATATTCTGAAAACTATCAGGAGTATGTCCTAGCCGTGAACATTTTTAGTGACAGCAGGGTTAGCTGAACGTTTTGATATAAGATATGTGTAGGTGGGCTTGAAAATGACATAGTTATGGCAGTTTACAAATCATGTTCTGATTTTTCCTTTCACACTGTAGCTTTCTCACTCTAATGTGACTCAGCTGCCCCCTGAGTGACCTTTGCTTGCACCTGTTACCTCAGTCAGTCACAGGTGTGTGACAGCTCTGCTCTAAACAGGCTGTTTAAACTTGCCAAGTTCACTGGCGATTGCCATTTTCAAACGATTGTAGTTTTAAAAGTATAAATGCTACCGTGAAAAGGTTTATATTGTGACAATCACAAGAAACAGACCTAAATTCTGATGTATAGTATGTCTCTGAAAGATAAAAAATGAAGGCACAGTCGCAGTTTAAAAACGTCCTTTAAAATTTCTTGTGTCTAAAGTGGAGTTTCAATGAAAGTCAATGGGAGGGATGAGGTCCAAACAAATGGTCATATTGTGAAAACTATCAGGAATATGGCTTAGCTGTGAACATTTTTAGTGACAGCAGGGTTAGCTGAACGTTTTGATATAAGATATGTGTAGGTGGGCTTGAAAATGAAAGAGTGATGGCAGTTTACAAATCATGTTCTGATTTTTCTGATTTTTCCTTTGCACACTCTAGCTGTGCTGTGCTGCTCAATGCATTCCTATGGGAAAATTTTGCCGCAAAAACCGCGATATTTCTTGAACGATTCGGCGAAACGTTCCACAAAGTAATAGCAATCCGATCGGGAACAATCCGCACGTTTTGATATATTACTTGTATTTGTAGTGTAAAAACTGTGGGAGGAGTTAGCGTGGCAAATATGGCTATAATAAGAAACGGAATAAGAATAAGAATATATATGTGAGATAACAATAAGTGTTCCTTGCTATGCAAGAACACTTAATAAGAATATATATGTGAGATAACAATAAGTGTTCCTTGCTATGCAAGAACACTTAATAAGAATAAGAATAAGAATATATATGTGAGATAACAATAAGTGTTCCTTGCTATGCAAGAACACTTAATAAGAATAAGAATATACTTGTGAGATAACAATAAGTGTTCCTTGCTATGCAAGAACACTTAATTAAGTGTTCTTGCATAGCAAGGAACACTTATTGTTATCTCACATATATATTCTTATTAAGTGTTCTTGCATAGCAAGGAACACTTATTGTTATCTCACATATATATTCTTATTCTTATTCTTATTAAGTGTTCTTGCATAGCAAGGAACACTTATTGTTATCTCACAAATATATTCTTATTCTTATTAAGTGTTCTTGCATAGCAAGGAACACTTATTGTTATCTCACAAGTATATTCTTATTTTTAAGTGTTCTTGCATAGCAAGGAACACTTATTGTTATCTCACATATATATTCTTATTCTTATTAAGTGTTCTTGCATAGCAAGGAACACTTATTGTTATCTCACAAATATATTCTTATTCTTATTCTTATTTTTAAGTGTTCTTGCATAGCAAGGAACACTTATTGTTATCTCACAAGTATATTCTTATTCTTATTAAGTGTTCTTGCATAGCAAGGAACACTTATTGTTATCTCACATATATATTCTTATTCTTATTCCGTTTCTTATTATAGCCATATTTGCCACGCTAACTCCTCCCACAGTTTTTACACTACAAATACAAGTAATATATCAAAACGTGCGGATTGTTCCCGATCGGATTGCTATTACTTTGTGGAACGTTTCGCCGAATCGTTCAAGAAATATCGCGGTTTTTGCGGCGAAATTTTCCCATAGGAATGCATTGAGCAGCAGAGCACAGCTAGAGTGTGTAAAGGAAAAATCAGAAAAATCAGAACATGATTTGTAAACTGCCATCACTCTTTCATTTTCAAGCCCACCTACACATATCTTATATCAAAACGTTCAGCTAACCCTGCTGTCACTAAACATGTTCACAGCTAAGCCATATTCCTGATAGTTTTCAGAATATGACCATTTGTTTGGACCTCATCCCTCCCATTGACTTTCATTGAAACTCCACTTTAGACACAAGACATTTTAAGGGACGTTTTTAAACTGCGACTGTGCCTTCATTTTTTATCTTTCAGAGACATACTATACATCAAAATTTAGGTCTGTTTCTTGTGATTGTCACAGTATAAATCTTTTCACGGTAGCATTTATACTTTTAAAACTACAAGCGTTTGAAGATGGCAATCGCCAGTGAATTTGGCAAGTTTGAGCACTGTGTTTAGAGCAGAGCTTGTCACACACCTGTGACTGACTGAGTCACAGGTGCACCAAAGGTCACTCAGGGGGCAGCTGAGTCACATTAGAGTGAGAAGTGAGAAAGCTGCAGTGTGGAAGGAAAAATCAGAACATGATTTGTAAACTGCCATCACTCTTTCATTTTCAAGCCCACCTACACATATCTTATATCAAAACGTTCAGCTAACCCTGCTGTCACTAAAAATGTTCACGAATGCCAGTAGTGTACCGCGCTCCAATATATTCTACCTTATGTGATATAATGAATTCATAAGTGTACCACCGATAATCAAATAATTACATCAATTAATTATACTTAAATATATGATTTGTGTAAATATATAAAATAAATTAATTTATCAATGTGAAAAAACAAAAACTATGAATGAAAAATATAAATAAAAAATAAAAAATATTTGCAGTGGGAATGACAGTTCCTTCTGTATAAATGAGATGGTGTTATTATTCAGTCTGGATAAAAATAAAATAAAATTAAAATTAAAAAAATAAAATAAAATAAAATTAAAATAAAAATAAAATTAAAATTAAAATGAATAAAAAATATTTGCAGTGGGAATGACAGTTCCTTCTGTATAAATGAGATGGTATTATTATTCAGTCTGGATAAAAATAAAAATAAATTAAAATTAAATTAAAATTAAAATAAAATTAAAAATAAAATAAAAATAAAAATTAAAATAAAAATAAAATTAAATTAAAAAAAAATTAAAATAAAAATAAAATTAACATAAAATTAAAATAAAAATAAAATTAAATTTAAAAAAAAAATTAAAATAAAAATAAAATTAACATAAAATTAAAATAAAAATAAAATTAAAAAAAATAAAAAAATAAAATTAACATAAAATTAAAATAAAAATAAAAATTAAATTAAAAATAAAATTAAATTAAAATTAAAATAAAATTAAAATTAACATAAAATTAAAATAAAAATAAAATTAAAAATAAAATAAAAATTAAAATTAAAATTAAAATAAAAATAAAATTAAAATTAACATAAAATAAAATAAAAATTAAATTAAAATAAAAATAAAATTAAAATTAACATAAAATTAAAATTAAATAAAAATAAAAATAAAAATAAAAATAAAATAAAAATAAAATAAAATTAAAATAAAATTAAAATAAAATTAAAATAAAAATAAAATTAAAATTAAAATTAACATAAAATTAAAATTAACATAAAATTAAAATTAACATAAAATTAACATACAATTAACATAAAATTAACATAAAATTAAAATTAAAATAAAAAAAAAATTAAAATAAAAATAAATAATTGATATCCCGGATAAGACACTATGTTTCTTTTCTTTAATATTTAATTAATACTAATTTTAGCACGCAATTGAACTTGGCAAGTTTAAAAAGCCTGTTTAGAACAGGCATGCTGACATTCCTCTCAGAGTGAGTTGTCATAGCAACCCAGCTGTCTCAGCACAGTGAGCCTACTCCGCCCTCTCCAGGTGCAGCAACCAAAGGTCACTCAAGAGGCAGATGACTCACGAGGCTGGACTGTGAGCTTCAAAATACAAGCTGAAATGCATTTCTCACTATCAGGCTTGCAATGTGCACTGCTTACATTTCATCAATCATTTGGTAAAGGTTGCGGCAAGAACACTTTACACAATTTCCCCAGAAATTGTAGATTGTCTAGTTAAGTGTTCTTGCATAGCAAGGAACACTTATTGTTATCTCACAAATATATTCTTATTCTTATTTTTATTCTTATTCTTATTATTATAGCCAAATTTGCCACGCTAACTCCTCCCACAGTTTTTACACTACAAAGACAAGTAATATATCAAAACGTGCGGATTGTTCCCGATCGGATTGCTGTTACTTTGTGGAACGTTTCGCCGAATCGTTCAAGAAATATCGCGGTTTTTGCGGCGAAATTTTCCCATAGGAATGAATGGTGCATCTAGAGTGGCAGCAGAGCACAGCTAGAGTGTGCAAAGGAAAAATCAGAACATGATTTGTAAACTGCCATCACTCTGCCATTTTCAAGCCCACCTACACATATCTTATATCAAAACGTTCAGCTAACCCTGCTGTCACTAAAAATGTTCACGGCTAGGACATACTCCTGATAGTTTTCAGAATATGACCATTTGTTTGCACATCACCCCTCCCATTGACTTTCATTGAAACTCCACTCTAGACACCAGACATTTTAAGGGACGTTTTTAAACTGCGACTGTGCCTTCATTTGTTATCTTTCAGAGACATACTATACATCAAACTGTAGGTCTTTTTCTTGTGATTGTCACAATATAAACCTTTTCACGGTAGCATTTATACTTTTAAAACTACAAGCGTTTGAAGATGGCAATCGCCAGTGAATTTGGCAAGTTTAAATAGCCTGTTTAGAGCACAGCTCCTCACACACCTGTGACTGACTGAGGTAACAGGTGCAACCAAAGGTCACTCAGGGGGCAGCTGAGTCACATTAGAGTGAGAAAGCTGCAATGTGGAAGGAAAAATCAGAACATGATTTGTAAACTGCCATCACTATGTCATTTTCAAGCCCACCTACACATATCTTATATCAAAACGTTCAGCTAACCCTGCTGTCACTAAAAATGTTCACGGCTAGGACATACTCCTGATAGTTTTCAGAATATGACCATTTGTTTGCACCTCACTCCTCCCATTGACTTTCATTGAAACTCCACTTTAGACACAAGAAATTTTAAGGGACGTTTTTAAACTGCGACTGTGCCTTCATTTTTAATATTGCAGAGACATACTATATATCAAAATTTAGGTCTGTTTCTTGTGATTGTCACAATATAAGCCTTTTCACGGTAGCATTTATACTTTTAAAACTACAACCGTTTGAAGATGGCAATCGCCACTGATGTCAGCAACTTGGAGCAGTTTGTTTATAACCATGACTCTGCCCTTGGTGTGGAGGGAGTTGCCATAGGAACCCAGCTGTGTGAGCAGGAAGCAGAGAGACAAAAGCTAACCTGCCCACTCCAGTTGTGTGGAGGCCAGAACACCACACAATTTCCACAGAAATTGTGAAGACGCCAGTGAAGTGAGCAATTTGAAGCAGTTTGTTTTTAACCGCTCTTCTCTGCCATATTTGAAATCTAATTCTTTTTCTTATTATAGCCATATTTGCCACGCTAACTCCTCCCACAGTTTTTACACTACAAAGACAAGTAATATATCAAAACGTGCGCATTGATCCCGATCGGATTGCTATTACTTTGTAGAACGTTTCGCCGAATCGTTCAAGAAATATCGCGGTTTTTGCGGCGAAATTTTCCCATAGGAATGCATTGAGCAGCACAGCACAGCTAGAGTGTGCAAAGGAAAAATCAGAAAAATCAGAACATGATTTGTAAACTGCCATCACTCTTTCATTTTCAAGCCCACCTACACATATCTTATATCAAAACGTTCAGCTAACCCTGCTGTCACTAAAAATGTTCACGAATACCAGTAGTGTACCGCGCTCCAATATATTCTACCTTATGTGATATAATGAATTCATAAGTGTACCACCGATAATCAAATAATTACATCAATTAATTATACTTAAATATATGATTTGTGTAAATATATAAAATAAATTAATTTATCAATGTGAAAAAACAAAAACTATGAATGAAAAATATAAATAAAAAATAAAAAATATTTGCAGTGGGAATGACAGTTCCTTCTGTATAAATGAGATGGTGTTATTATTCAGTCTGGATAAAAATAAAAATAAAATAAAATTAAAATAAAAATAAAATTAAAAATTAAAATTAAAACAAAATAAAAATTAAAAATAAAATAAAAATTAAATAAAAATTAAAATAAATAAAAAATATTTGCAGTGGGAATGACAGTTCCTTCTGTATAAATGAGATGGTATTCTTATTCAGTCTGGATAAAAATAAAAATAAAATAAAAATTTAATTAAAATAAAAAAAAAAAAAATTAAAATTAAAATAAAATTAAAAATAAAATAAAAATTAAAATAAAAATAAAATTAAATTTAAAAAAAAATTAAAATCAAAATAAAATTAACATAAAATTAAAATAAAAATAAAATTAAAATAAAAATTAAATAAAATTAAATTAACATAAAATTAAAATAAAAATAAAATTAAAAATAAAAATAAAATTAAAAATAAAATAAAATTAAAATTAAAATAAAAATAAAATTAAAATTAACATAAAATTAAAATAAAAATAAAATTAAAATTAAAATAAAAATAAAATTAAAATTAACATAAAATTAAAATAAAAATAAAATTAAAATAAAATTAAAATTAAAATAAAAATAAACATAAAATTAAAATAAAATAAAAATAAAAATAAAATTAAAAATAAAATAAAATAATAAAAATTAAAATTAAAATAAAATTAAAATAAAAAAAAAATTAAAATAAAAATAAAAATAAATAATTGATATCCCGGATAAGACACTATGTTTCTTTTCTTTAATATTTAATTAATACTAATTTTAGCACGCAATTGAACTTGGCAAGTTTAAAAAGCCTGTTTAGAACACACATGCTGACATTCCTCTCAGAGTGAGTTGTCATAGCAACCCAGCTGTCTCAGCACAGTGAGCCTACTCCGCCCTCTCCAGGTGCAGCAACCAAAGGTCACTCAAGAGGCAGATGACTCACCAGGCTGGACTGTGAGCTTCAAAATACAAGCTGAAATGCATTTCTCACTATCAGGCTTGCAATGTGCACTGCTTACATTTCATCAATCATTTGGTAAAGGTTGCGGCAAGAACACTTTACACAATTTCCCCAGAAATTGTAGATTGTCTAGTTAAGTGTTCTTGCATAGCAAGGAACACTTATTGTTATCTCACATATATATTCTTATTCTTATTCTTATTATAGCCATATTTGCCACGCTAACTCCTCCCACAGTTTTTACACTACAAAGACAAGTAATATATCAAAACGTGCGCATTGATCCCGATCGGATTGCTATTACTTTGTAGAACGTTTCGCCGAATCGTTCAAGAAATATCGCGGTTTTTGCGGTGAAATTTTCCCATAGGAATGCATTGAGCAGCACAGCACAGCTAGAGTGTGCAAAGGAAAAATCAGAAAAATCAGAACATGATTTGTAAACTGCCATCACTCTTTCATTTTCAAGCCCACCTACACATATCTTATATCAAAACGTTCAGCTAACCCTGCTGTCACTAAAAATGTTCACGGCTAAGCCATACTCCTGATAGTTTTCACAATATGACCATTTGTTTGGACCTCACACCTCCCATTGACTTTCATTGAAACTCCACTCTAGACACCAGACATTTTAAGGGACGTTTTTAAACTGCGACTGTGCCTTCATTTTTAATATTGCAGAGACATACTATACATCAAAATTTAGGTCTTTTTCTTGTGATTGTCGCAATATAAACCTTTTCACGGTAGCATTTATACTTTTAAAACTACAAGCGTTTGAAAATGGCAATCGCCAGTGAACTTGGCAAGTTTAAACAGCCTGTTTAGAGCAGAATTTGTCACACACCTGTGACTGACTGAGGTAACAGGTGCAACCAAAGGTCACTCAGGGGGCAGCTGAGTCACATTAGAGTGAGAAAGCTGCAATGTGGAAGGAAAAATCAGAACATGATTTGTAAACTGCCATAACTATGTCATTATCAAGCCCACCTACACATATCTTATATCAAAACGTTCAGCTAACCCTGCTGTCACTAAAAATGTTCACGAATGCCAGTAGTGTACCGCGCTCCAATATATTCTACCTTATGTGATATAATGAATTCATAAGTGTACCACCGATAATCAAATAATTACATCAATTAATTATACTTAAATATATGATTTGTGTAAATATATAAAATAAATTAATTTATCAATGTGAAAAAACAAAAACTATGAATGAAAAATATAAATAAAAAATATTTGCAGTGGGAATGACAGTTCCTTCTGTATAAATGAGATGGTATTATTATTCAGTCTGGATAAAAATAAAATAAAAATTAAATTAAAATAAAAAAAAAATAAAATTAAAAATAAAATAAAATTAAAATTAAAATAAAAATAAAATTAAAATTAACATAAAATTAAAATAAAATTAAAATAAAAAAAAAAATAAAAAAAAAATAAAAAAAAAAATAAATAAAAATAAAATAAAAATAAAATTAAAATAAAATTAAAATAAAATTAAAAATAAAATATAAAATAAAATAAAAATTAAAATTAAAATTAAAATAAAAATAAAATTAAAATTAAAATAAAATAAAATAAAATAAAATATAATAAATAAAAATAAAAATAAATAATTGATATCCCGGAGAAGACACTATGTTTCTTTTCTTTAATATTTAATTAATACTAATTTTAGCACGCAATTGAACTTGGCAAGTTTAAAAAGCCTGTTTAGAACAGTCATGCTGACATTCCTCTCAGAGTGAGTTGTCATAGCAACCCAGCTGTCTCAGCACAGTGAGCCTACTCCGCCCTCTCCAGGTGCAGCAACCAAAGGTCACTCAAGAGGCAGATGACTCACGAGGCTGGACTGTGAGCTTCAAAATACAAGCTGAAATGCATTTCTCACTATCAGGCTTGCAATGTGCCCTGCTTACATTTCATCAATCATTTGGTAAAGGTTGCGGCAAGAACACTTTACACAATTTCCCCAGAAATTGTAGATTGTCTAGTTCTTATTCTTATTATTATAGCCAAATTTGCCACGCTAACTCCTCCCACAGTTTTTACACTACAAAGACAAGTAATATATCAAAACGTGCGGATTGTTCCCGATCGGATTGCTATTACTTTGTGGAACGTTTCGCCGAATCGTTCAAGAAATATCGCGGTTTTTGTGGCAAAATTTTCCCATAGGAATGAATGGTGCATCTAGAGTGGCAGCAGAGCACAGCTAGAGTGTGCAAAGGAAAAATCAGAACATGATTTGTAAACTGCCATCACTCTGCCATTTTCAAGCCCACCTACACATATCTTATATCAAAACGTTCAGCTAACCCTGCTGTCACTAAAAATGTTCACGGCTAGGACATACTCCTGATAGTTTTCAGAATATGACCATTTGTTTGCACATCACCCCTCCCATTGACTTTCATTGAAACTCCACTCTAGACACCAGACATTTTAAGGGACGTTTTTAAACTGCGACTGTGCCTTCATTTGTTATCTTTCAGAGACATACTATACATCAAACTGTAGGTCTTTTTCTTGTGATTGTCACAATATAAACCTTTTCACGGTAGCATTTATACTTTTAAAACTACAAGCGTTTGAAGATGGCAATCGCCAGTGAATTTGGCAAGTTTAAACAGCCTGTTTAGAGCACAGCTCCTCACACACCTGTGACTGACTGAGGTAACAGGTGCAAGCAAAGGTCACTCAGGGGGCAGCTGAGTCACATTAGAGTGAGAAAGCTGCAGTGTGAAAGGAAAAATCAGAACATGATTTGTAAACTGCCATAACTATGTCATTTTCAAGCCCACCTACACATATCTTATATCAAAACTTTCAGCTAACCCTGCTGTCACTAAAAATGTTCACGGCTAGGACATACTCCTGATAGTTTTCAGAATATGACCATTTGTTTGCACCTCACTCCTCCCATTGACTTTCATTGAAACTCCACTTTAGACACAAGAAATTTTAAGGGACGTTTTTAAACTGCGACTGTGCCTTCATTTTTAATATTGCAGAGACATACTATATATCAAAATTTAGGTCTGTTTCTTGTGATTGTCACAATATAAGCCTTTTCACGGTAGCATTTATACTTTTAAAACTACAACCGTTTGAAAATGGCAATCGCCAGTGATGTCAGCAACTTGGAGCAGTTTGTTTATAACCATGACTCTGCCCTTGGTGTGGAGGGAGTTGCCATAGGAACCCAGCTGTGTGAGCAGGAAGCAGAGAGACAAAAGCTAACCTGCCCACTCCAGTTGTGTGGAGGCCAGAACACCACACAATTTCCACAGAAATTGTGAAGACGCCAGTGAAGTGAGCAATTTGAAGCAGTTTGTTTTTAACCGCTCTTCTCTGCCATATTTGAAATCTAATTCTTTTTCTTATTATAGCCATATTTGCCACGCTAACTCCTCCCACAGTTTTTACACTACAAAGACAAGTAATATATCAAAACGTGCGCATTGATCCCGATCGGATTGCTATTACTTTGTAGAACGTTTCGCCAAATCGTTCAAGAAATATCGCGGTTTTTGCGGCGAAATTTTCCCATAGGAACGCATTGAGCAGCACAGCACAGCTAGAGTGTGCAAAGGAAAAATCAGAAAAATCAGAACATGATTTGTAAACTGCCATCACTCTGCCATTTTCAAGCCCACCTACACATATCTTATATCAAAACGTTCAGCTAACCCTGCTGTCACTAAAAATGTTCACGGATGCCAGTAGTGTACCGCGCTCCAATATATTCTACCTTATGTGATATAATGAATTCATAAGTGTACCACCGATAATCAAATAATTACATCAATTAATTATACTTAAATATATGATTTGTGTAAATATATAAAATAAATTAATTTATCAATGTGAAAAAACAAAAACTATGAATGAAAAATATAAATAAAAAATAAAAAATATTTGCAGTGGGAATGACAGTTCCTTCTGTATAAATGAGATGGTGTTATTATTCAGTCTGGATAAAAATAAAATAAAATTAAAATAAAAAAATAAAATAAAATAAAATTAAAATAAAAATAAAATTAAAAATTAAAATTAAAATAAAAATAAAATGAAAAATAAAATAAAAATTAAATTAAAATTAAAATAAATAAAAAATATTTGCAGTGGGAATGACAGTTCCTTCTGTATAAATGAGATGGTATTATTATTCAGTCTGGATAAAAATAAAAATAA
The DNA here is from genome assembly GCF_062004578.1 of Staurois parvus. Lineage (NCBI taxonomy): Eukaryota > Metazoa > Chordata > Amphibia > Anura > Ranidae > Staurois > Staurois parvus. The sequence goes on from NW_028318984.1 coordinate 215,921, forward strand.
AATAAAAATTAAATTAAAATAAAAAAAAAATAAAACTAAAATTAAAATAAAATTAAAAATAAAAATAAAAATTAAAATAAAAAAATTAAAATTAAAATAAAAAATTAAATAAAAATAAAATTAAAAATAAAAATAAATTAAAATAAAATAAAAATAAAATCAAAATTAACATAAAATTAAAATTAACATAAAATTAAAATAAAAATAAAATTAAAAAAAAAAAAAATTATATTAACATAAAATTAAAATTAAATTAAAATAAAAGTAAAAATAAAATAAAAATAAAATAAAATAAAAATTACAATTAAAATAAAAAAAAATTAAAATAAAAATAAAATTAAAATAACATAAAATAAAAATAAAAATAAAATTAAAATAAAAATAAAATTAAAAATAAAATAAAATAAAAATTAAAATTAAAATAAAAAAAAATTAAAATAAAAATAAAATTAAAATAACATAAAATAAAAATAAAATTAAAATAAAATTAAAAATAAAATAAAATTAAAATTAAAATAAAATAAAAATAAAAATAAAATTAAAATTAACATAAAATTAAAATTAAATTAAAATAAAAATAAAATTAAAAATAAAATAAAATAAAAATTAAAATTAAAATAAAAAAAAAATTAAAATAAAAATAAATAATTGATATCCCGGATAAGACACTATGTTTCTTTTCTTTAATATTTAATTAATACTAATTTTAGCACGCAATTGAACTTGGCAAGTTTAAAAAGCCTGTTTAGAACAGGCATGCTGACATTCCTCTCAGAGTGAGTTGTCATAGCAACCCAGCTGTCTCAGCACAGTGAGCCTACTCCGCCCTCTCCAGGTGCAGCAACCAAAGGTCACTCAAGAGGCAGATGACTCATGAGGCTGGACTGTGAGGTTCAAAATACAAGCTGAAATGCATTTCTCACTATCAGGCTTGCAATGTGCACTGCTTACATTTCATCAATCATTTGGTAAAGGTTGCGGCAAGAACACTTTACACAATTTCCCCAGAAATTGTAGATTGTCTAGTTATTCTTATTCTTATTATTATAGCCAAATTTGCCACGCTAACTCCTCCCACAGTTTTTACACTACAAAGACAAGTAATATATCAAAACGTGCGGATTGTTCCCGATCGGATTGCTATTACTTTGTGGAACGTTTCGCCGAATCGTTCAAGAAATATCGCGGTTTTTGTGGCGAAATTTTCCCATAGGAATGAATGGTGCATGTAGAGTGGCAGCAGTGCACAGCTAGAGTGTGCAAAGGAAAAATCAGAACATGATTTGTAAACTGCCATCACTCTGCCATTTTCAAGCCCACCTACACATATCTTATATCAAAACGTTCAGCTAACCCTGCTGTCACTAAAAATGTTCACGAATGCCAGTAGTGTACCGCGCTCCAATATATTCTACCTTATGTGATATAATGAATTCATAAGTGTACCACCGATAATCAAATAATTACATCAATTAATTATACTTAAATATATGATTTGTGTAAATATATAAAATAAATTAATTTATCAATGTGAAAAAACAAAAACTATGAATGAAAAATATAAATAAAAAATAAAAAATATTTGCAGTGGGAATGACAGTTCCTTCTGTATAAATGAGATGGTGTTATTATTCAGTCTGGATAAAAATAAAAATAAAATAAAATTAAAATAAAAATAAAATTAAAAATTAAAATTAAAATAAAATTAAAAATAAAAATAAAATTAAAAATAAAATAAAATTAAAATTAAAATAAAAATAAAATTAAAATTAACATAAAATTAAAATAAAAATAAAATTAAAATAAAATTAAAATTAAATAAAAATTAAAATAAATAAAAAATATTTGCAGTGTGAATGACAGTTCCTTCTGTATAAATGAGATGGTATTATTATTCAGTCTGGATAAAAAAAAAAAATAAAATAAAAATTTAATTAAAATAAAAAAAAAATAAAATTAAAATTAAAATAAAATTAAAAATAAAATAAAAATAAAAATTAAAATAAAAATAAAATAAAAATTAAAAAAAAATTAAAATCAAAATAAAAATAACATAAAATTAAAATAAAAATAAAATTAAAATAAAAATTAAAATAAAATTAAATTAACATAAAATTAAAATAAAAATAAAAATAAAAATAAAATTAAAAATAAAAATAAAATTAAAAATAAAATAAAATTAAAATAAAAATAAAAATAAAATTAAAATTAACATAAAATTAAAATAAAAATAAAATTAAAATAAAATTAAAATTAAAATAAAAATAAATATAAAATTAAAATAAAAATAAATATAAAATTAAAATAAAATAAAAATAAAATTAAAAATAAAATAAAATAATAAAAATTAAAATACAATTAAAATAAAAAAAAATTAAAATAAAAAAAAAAATAAATAATTGATATCCCGGATAAGACACTATGTTTCTTTTCTTTAATATTTAATTAATACTAATTTTAGCACGCAATTGAACTTGGCAAGTTTAAAAAGCCTGTTTAGAACACACATGCTGACATTCCTCTCAGAGTGAGTTGTCATAGCAACCCAGCTGTCTCAGCACAGTGAGCCTACTCCGCCCTCTCCAGGTGCAGCAACCAAAGGTCACTCAAGAGGCAGATGACTCACCAGGCTGGACTGTGAGCTTCAAAATACAAGCTGAAATGCATTTCTCACTATCAGGCTTGCAATGTGCACTGCTTACATTTCATCAATCATTTGGTAAAGGTTGCGGCAAGAACACTTTACACAATTTCCCCAGAAATTGTAGATTGTCTAGTTTTTATTCTTATTCTTATTATAGCCATATTTGCCACGCTAACTCCTCCCACAGTTTTTACACTACAAATACAAGTAATATATCAAAACGTGCGCATTGTTCCCGATCGGATTGCTTTTACTTTGTGGAACGTTTCGCCGAATCGTTCAAGAAATATCGCGGTTTTTGCGGCGAAATTTTCCCATAGGAATGCATTGAGAAGCAGAGCACAGCTAGAGTGTGTAAAGGAAAAATCAGAAAAATCAGAACATGATTTGTAAACTGCCATCACTCTGCCATTTTCAAGCCCACCTACACATATCGTATATCAAAACGTTCAGCTAACCCTGCTGTCACTAAAAATGTTCACAGCTAGGACATACTCCTGATAGTTTTCACAATATGACCATTTGTTTGGACCTCACCCCTCCCATTGACTTTCATTGAAACTCCACTTTAGACACAAGAAATTTTAAGGGACGTTTTTAAACTGCGACTGTGCCTTCATTTTTTATCTTTCAGAGACATACTATACATCAAAATTTAGGTCTGTTTCTTGTGATTGTCACAATATAAGCCTTTTCACGGTAGCATTTTTACTTTTAAAACTACAAGCGTTTGAAAATGGCAATCGCCAGTGAACTTGGCAAGTTTAAACAGCCTGTTTTCAGCAGAGCTTCTCACACACCTGTGACTGACTGAGGTAACAGGTGCAAGCAAAGGTCACTCAGGGGGCAGCTGAGTCACATTAGAGTGAGAAAGCTGCAGTGTGAAAGGAAAAATCAGAACATGATTTGTAAACTGCCATAACTATGTCATTTTCAAGCCCACCTACACATATCTTATATCAAAACGTTCAGCTAACCCTGCTGTCACTAAAAATGTTCACGAATGCCAGTAGTGTACCGCGCTCCAATATATTCTACCTTATGTGATATAATGAATTCATAAGTGTACCACCGATAATCAAATAATTACATCAATTAATTATACTTAAATATATGATTTGTGTAAATATATAAAATAAATTAATTTATCAATGTGAAAAAACAAAAACTATGAATGAAAAATATAAATAAAAAATAAAAAATATTTGCAGTGGGAATGAGTTCCTTCTGTATAAATGAGATGGTGTTATTATTCAGTCTGGATAAAAATAGAAAAAAATTAAAATTAAAATAAAAAAATAAAATAAAATAAAAATAAAATTAAAATTAAAATAAAAATAAAATTAAAAATAAAATAAAAATTAAATTAAAATTAAAATAAATAAAAAATATTTGCAGTGGGAATGACAGTTCCTTCTGTATAAATGAGATGGTAATTCAGTCTGGATAAAAATAAAAATAAAATAAAAATTAAATTAAAATAAAAAAAAAATAAAATTAAAATAAAATTAAAAATAAAAATAAAAATTAAAATAAAAATAAAATTAAAATTAAAAAAAAAAAATTAAATAAAAATAAAATTAACATAAAATTAAAATAAAAATAAAATTAAAATAACATAAAATAAAAATAAAATTAAAATTAAAATAAAAATAAAATTAAAAATAAAATAAAATTAAAATAAAATAAAAATAAAATTAAAATTAACATAAAATTAAAATTAACATAAAATTAAAATAAAAATAAAATTAAAATAACATAAAATAAAAATAAAATTAAAATTAAAATAAAAATAAAATTAAAAATAAAATAAAATTAAAATAAAATAAAAATAAAATTAAAATTAACATAAAATTAAAATTAACATAAAATTAAAATAAAAATAAAATTAAAATTAAAATTAAAATTAAAATTAAAATAAAATTAAAATTAAAATTAAAATTAAAATAAAATTAAAATTAAAAATAAAATAAAATTAAAATAAAAATAAAAATAAAATTAACATAAAATTAAAATTAAATTAAAATAAAAATAAAATTAAAATAAAAATAAAATTAAAAATTAAATAAAAATAAAATGCATTTCTCACTATCAGGCTTGCAATGTGCACTGCTTACATTTCATCAATCATTTGGTAAAGGTTGCGGCAAGAACACTTTACACAATTTCCCCAGAAATTGTAGATTGTCTAGTTAAGTGTTCTTGCATAGCAAGGAACACTTATTGTTATCTCACATATATATTCTTATTCTTATTCCGTTTCTTATTATAGCCATATTTGCCACGCTAACTCCTCCCACAGTTTTTACACTACAAATACAAGTAATATATCAAAACGTGCGGATTGTTCCCGATCGGATTGCTATTACTTTGTGGAACGTTTCGCCGAATCGTTCAAGAAATATCGCGGTTTTTGCGGCGAAATTTTCCCATAGGAATGCATTGAGCAGCAGAGCACAGCTAGAGTGTGTAAAGGAAAAATCAGAAAAATCAGAACATGATTTGTAAACTGCCATCACTCTTTCATTTTCAAGCCCACCTACACATATCTTATATCAAAACGTTCAGCTAACCCTGCTGTCACTAAACATGTTCACAGCTAAGCCATATTCCTGATAGTTTTCAGAATATGACCATTTGTTTGGACCTCATCCCTCCCATTGACTTTCATTGAAACTCCACTTTAGACACAAGACATTTTAAGGGACGTTTTTAAACTGCGACTGTGCCTTCATTTTTTATCTTTCAGAGACATACTATACATCAAAATTTAGGTCTGTTTCTTGTGATTGTCACAGTATAAACCTTTTCACGGTAGCATTTATACTTTTAAAACTACAAGCGTTTGAAAATGGCAATCGCCAGTGAACTTGGCAAGTTTAAATAGCCTGTTTAGAGCAGAGCACCTCACACACCTGTGACTGACTGAGGTAACAGGTGCAAGCAAAGGTCACTCAGGGGGCAGCTGAGTCACATTAGAGTGAGAAAGCTACAGTGTGAAAGGAAAAATCAGAACATGATTTGTAAACTGCCATAACTATGTCATTATCAAGCCCACCTACACATATCTTATATCAAAACGTTCAGCTAACCCTGCTGTCACTAAAAATGTTCACGGCTAGGACATACTCCTGATAGTTTTCAGAATATGACCATTTGTTTGCAAATAACCCCTCCCATTGACTTTCATTGAAACTTCACTCACAGCCACCTGAAATGTTAAGGGACGGTTTTAAACTGCGACTGTGCCTTCATTTTTAATATTGCAGAGACATACTATACATCAAAATTTAGGTCTGTTTCTTGTGATTGTCACAGTATAAACCTTTTCACGGTAGCATTTATACTTTTAAAACTACAAGCGTTTGAAGATGGCAATCGCCAGTGAATTTGGCAAGTTTGAGCACTGTGTTTAGAGCAGAGCTTGTCACACACCTGTGACTGAGTGAGGTAACAGGTGCACCAAAGGTCACTCAGGGGGCAGCTGAGTCAAATTAGAGTGAGAAGTGAGAAAGCTGCAGTGTGGAAGGAAAAATCAGAACATGATTTGTAAACTGCCATCACTCTTTCATTTTCAAGCCCACCTACACACATCTTATATCAAAACGTTCAGCTAACCCTGCTGTCACTAAAAATGTTCACGAATGCCAGTAGTGTACCGCGCTCCAATATATTCTACCTTATGTGATATAATGAATTCATAAGTGTACCACCGATAATCAAATAATTACATCAATTAATTATACTTAAATATATGATTTGTGTAAATATATAAAATAAATTAATTTATCAATGTGAAAAAACAAAAACTATGAATGAAAAATATAAATAAAAAATATTTGCAGTGGGAATGACAGTTCCTTCTGTATAAATGAGATGGTGTTATTATTCAGTCTGGATAAAAATAAAATAAAATTAAAATTAAAAAAATAAAATAAAATAAAATTAAAATTAAAATAAAAATAAAATTAAAATTAAAATAAATAAAAAATATTTGCAGTGGGAATGACAGTTCCTTCTGTATAAATGAGATGGTATTATTATTCAGTCTGGATAAAAATAAAAATTAAATTAAAATTAAATTAAAATTAAAATAAAATTAAAAATAAAATAAATAAAAAATGAAAATAAAAATAAAATTAAATTAAAAAAAAAATTAAAATAAAAATAAAATTAACATAAAATTAAAATAAAAATAAAATTAAAAAAAAAATAAAAATAAAATTAAAATTAACATAAAATTAAAATAAAAATAAAAATTAAATTAAAAATAAAATTAAATTAAAATTAAAATAAAATTAAAATTAACATAAAATTAAAATAAAAATAAAATTAAAATAAAATAAAAATAAAATTAAAATTAACATAAAATTAAAATAAAAATAAAATTAAAAATAAAATAAAATAAAATAAAAATTAAAATTAAAATAAAAAAAAAATTAAAATAAAAATAAATAATTGATATCCCGGATAAGACACTATATTTCTTTTCTTTAATATTTAATTAATACTAATTTTAGCACGCAATTGAACTTGGCAAGTTTAAAAAGCCTGTTTAGAACAGGCATGCTGACATTCCTCTCAGAGTGAGTTGTCATAGCAACCCAGCTGTCTCAGCACAGTTAGCCTACTCCGCCCTCTCCAGGTGCAGCAACCAAAGGTCACTCAAGAGGCAGATGACTCACGAGGCTGGACTGTGAGCTTCAAAATACAAGCTGAAATGCATTTCTCACTATAAGGCTTGCAATGTGCACTGCTTACATTTCATCAATCATTTGGTAAAGGTTGCGGCGAGAACACTTTACACAATTTCCCCAGAAATTGTAGATTGTCTAGTTCTTATTCTTATTCTTATAGCCAAATTTGCCACGCTAACTCCTCCCACAGTTTTTACACTACAAAGACAAGTAATATATCAAAACGTGCGGATTGTTCCCGATCGGATTGCTATTACTTTGTGGAACGTTTCGCCGAATCGTTCAAGAAATATCGCGGTTTTTGTGGCGAAATTTTCCCATAGGAATGCATTGAGCAGCACAGCACAGCTAGAGTGTGCAAAGGAAAAATCAGAAAAATCAGAACATGATTTGTAAACTGCCATCACTCTTTCATTTTCAAGCCCACCTACACATATCTTATATCAAAACGTTCAGCTAACCCTGCTGTCACTAAAAATGTTCACGGCTAGGACATACTCCTGATAGTTTTCAGAATATGACCATTTGTTTGCACATCACCCCTCCCATTGACTTTCATTGAAACTCCACTCTAGACACCAGACATTTTAAGGGACGTTTTTAAACTGCGACTGTGCCTTCATTTGTTATCTTTCAGAGACATACTATACATCAAACTGTAGGTCTTTTTCTTGTGATTGTCACAATATAAACCTTTTCACGGTAGCATTTATACTTTTAAAACTACAAGCGTTTGAAGATGGCAATCGCCAGTGAACTTGGCAAGTTTAAATAGCCTGTTTAGAGCACAGCTCCTCACACACCTGTGACTGACTGAGGTAACAGGTGCAACCAAAGGTCACTCAGGGGGCAGCTGAGTCACATTAGAGTGAGAAAGCTGCAATGTGGAAGGAAAAATCAGAACATGATTTGTAAACTGCCATAACTATGTCATTTTCAAGCCCACCTACACATATCTTATATCAAAACGTTCAGCTAACCCTGCTGTCACTAAAAATGTTCACGGCTAGGACATACTCCTGATAGTTTTCAGAATATGACCATTTGTTTGCACCTCACTCCTCCCATTGACTTTCATTGAAACTCCACTTTAGACACAAGAAATTTTAAGGGACGTTTTTAAACTGCGACTGTGCCTTCATTTTTTATCTTTCAGAGACATACTATATATCAAAATTTAGGTCTTTTTCTTGTGATTGTCACAGTATAAACCTTTTCACGGTAGCATTTATACTTTTAAAACTACAAGCGTTTGAAAATGGCAATCGCCAGTGAACTTGGCAAGTTTAAACAGCCTGTTTAGAGCAGAGCTCATCACACACCTGTGACTGACTGAGGTAACAGGTGCAAGCAAAGGTCACTCAGGGGGCAGCTGAGTCACATTAGAGTGAGAAAGCTGCAGTGTAAAGGAAAAATCAGAACATGATTTGTAAACTGCCATAACTATGTCATTATCAAGCCCACCTACACATATCTTATATCAAAACGTTCAGCTAACCCTGCTGTCACTAAAAATGTTCACGAATGCCAGTAGTGTACCGCGCTCCAATATATTCTACCTTATGTGATATAATGAATTCATAAGTGTACCACCGATAATCAAATAATTACATCAATTAATTATACTTAAATATATGATTTGTGTAAATATATAAAATAAATTAATTTATCAATGTGAAAAAACAAAAACTATGAATGAAAAATATAAATAAAAAATAAAAAATATTTGCAGTGGGAATGACAGTTCCTTCTGTATAAATGAGATGGTGTTATTATTCAGTCTGGATAAAAATAAAATAAAATTAAAATTAAAATAAAAAAATAAAATAAAATTAAAATAAAAATAAAATTAAAAATTAAAATTAAAATAAAAATAAAATGAAAAATAAAATAAAAATTAAATTAAAATTAAAATAAATAAAAAATATTTGCAGTGGGAATGACAGTTCCTTCTGTATAAATGAGATGGTATTATTATTCAGTCTGGATAAAAATAAAAATAAAATAAAAATTAAATTAAAATAAAAAAAAATAAAATAAAAATAAAATTAACATAAAATTAAAATAAAAATAAAATTAAAATAACATAAAATAAAAATAAAAATAAAATTAAAATAAAAATAAAAATAAAATAAAAAATAAAATAAAATTTAAATAAAATTAAAATTAACATAAAATTAAAATTAACATAAAATTAAAATAAAAATAAAATTAAAATAAAAATAAAAATAAAATTAAAATTAACATAAAATTAAAATTAAATTAAAATAAAAATAAAATTAAAAATAAAATAAAATAAAAATTAAAATAAAAATAAAATTAAAATTAAAATAAAAATAAAATTAAAAATAAAATAAAATAAAAATAAAATTAAAATTAACATAAAATTAAAATTAACATAAAATTAAAATAAAATTAAAATAAAAATAAAACTAACATAAAATTAAAATTAAATTAAAATTAAAATAAAATTAAAAATAAAATAAAACAAAAATTAAAATTAATATTAAAATAAAAAAAAAATTAAAATAAAAATAAAAATAAATAATTGATATCCCGGATAAGACACTATGTTTCTTTTCTTTAATATTTAATTAATACTAATTTTAGCACGCAATTGAACTTGGCAAGTTTAAAAAGCCTGTTTAGAACAGTCATGCTGACATTCCTCTCAGAGTGAGTTGTCATAGCAACCCAGCTGTCTCAGCACAGTGAGCCTACTCCGCCCTCTCCAGGTGCAGCAACCAAAGGTCACTCAAGAGGCAGATGACTCACGAGGCTGGACTGTGAGCTTCAAAATACAAGCTGAAATGCATTTCTCACTATCAGGCTTGCAATGTGCCCTGCTTACATTTCATCAATCATTTGGTAAAGGTTGCGGCAAGAACACTTTACACAATTTCCCCAGAAATTGTAGATTGTCTAGTTCTTATTTTTAAGTGTTCTTGCATAGCAAGGAACACTTATTGTTATCTCACAAATATATTCTTATTCTTATTTTTATTAAGTGTTCTTGCATAGCAAGGAACACTTATTGTTATCTCACATATATATTCTTATTCTTATTCTTATTATAGCCATATTTGCCACGCTAACTCCTCCCACAGTTTTTACACTACAAAGACAAGTAATATATCAAAATGTGCGCATTGATCCCGATCGGATTGCTATTACTTTGTAGAACGTTTCGCCGAATCGTTCAAGAAATATCGCGGTTTTTGCGGCGAAATTTTCCCATAGGAATGCATTGAGCAGCACAGCACAGCTAGAGTGTGCAAAGGAAAAATCAGAAAAATCAGAACATGATTTGTAAACTGCCATCACTCTTTCATTTTCAAGCCCACCTACACATATCTTATATCAAAACGTTCAGCTAACCCTGCTGTCACTAAAAATGTTCACGGCTAGGACATACTCCTGATAGTTTTCACAATATGACCATTTGTTTGGACCTCACACCTCCCATTGACTTTCATTGAAACTCCACTCTAGACACCAGACATTTTAAGGGACGTTTTTAAACTGCGACTGTGCCTTCATTTGTTATCTTTCAGAGACATACTATACATCAAACTGTAGGTCTTTTTCTTGTGATTGTCACAATATAAAGCTTTTCACGGTAGCATTTATACTTTTAAAACTACAAGCGTTTGAAGATGGCAATCGCCAGTGAATTTGGCAAGTTTAAATAGCCTGTTTAGAGCACAGCTCCTCACACACCTGTGACTGACTGAGGTAACAGGTGCAAGCAAAGGTCACTCAGGGGGCAGCTGAGTCACATTAGAGTGAGAAAGCTACAATGTGAAAGGAAAAATCAGAACATGATTTGTAAACTGCCATAACTATGTCATTATCAAGCCCACCTACACATATCTTATATCAAAACGTTCAGCTAACCCTGCTGTCACTAAAAATGTTCACGGCTAGGACATACTCCTGATAGTTTTCAGAATATGACCATTTGTTTGCACCTCACTCCTCCCATTGACTTTCATTGAAACTCCACTTTAGACACAAGAAATTTTAAGGGACGTTTTTAAACTGCGACTGTGCCTTCATTTTTAATATTGCAGAGACATACTATATATCAAAATTTAGGTCTGTTTCTTGTGATTGTCACAATATAAGCCTTTTCACGGTACCATTTATACTTTTAAAACTACAACCGTTTGAAGATGGCAATCGCCAGTGATGTCAGCAACTTGGAGCAGTTTGTTTATAACCATGACTCTGCCCTTGGTGTGGAGGGAGTTGCCATAGGAACCCAGCTGTGTGAGCAGGAAGCAGAGAGACAAAAGCTAACCTGCCCACTCCAGTTGTGTGGAGGCCAGAACACCACACAATTTCCACAGAAATTGTGAAGACGCCAGTGAAGTAAGCAATTTGAAGCAGTTTGTTTTTAACCGCTCTTCTCTGCCATATTTGAAATCTAATTCTTATTCTTATTATAGCCATATTTGCCACGCTAACTCCTCCCACAGTTTTTACACTACAAAGACAAGTAATATATCAAAACGTGCGCATTGATCCCGATCGGATTGCTATTACTTTGTAGAACGTTTCGCCGAATCGTTCAAGAAATATCGCGGTTTTTGCGGCGAAATTTTCCCATAGGAATGCATTGAGCAGCACAGCACAGCTAGAGTGTGCAAAGGAAAAATCAGAAAAATCAGAACATGATTTGTAAACTGCCATCACTCTGCCATTTTCAAGCCCACCTACACATATCTTATATCAAAACGTTCCACTAACCCTGCTGTCACTAAAAATGTTCACGAATACCAGTAGTGTACCGCGCTCCAATATATTCTACCTTATGTGATATAATGAATTCATAAGTGTACCACCGATAATCAAATAATTACATCAATTAATTATACTTAAATATATGATTTGTGTAAATATATAAAATAAATTAATTTATCAATGTGAAAAAACAAAAACTATGAATGAAAAATATAAATAAAAATAAAAAATATTTGCAGTGGGAATGACAGTTCCTTCTGTATAAATGAGATGGTGTTATTATTCAGTCTGGATAAAAATAAAATAAAATTAAAATTAAAATAAAAAAATAAAATAAAATTAAAATAAAAATAAAATTAAAAATTAAAATTAAAACAAAAATAAAATTAAAAATAAAATAAAAATTAAATTAAAATAAAAATTAAAATAAATAAAAAATATTTGCAGTGGGAATGACAGTTCCTTCTGTATAAATGAGATGGTATTATTATTCAGTCTGGATAAAAATAAAAATAAAATAAAAATTAAATTAAAATAAAATTAAAATAAAATAAAAATAAAAATTAAAAAATAAAATAAAATTAAAATTAAAAAAAAAATTAAATAAAAATAAAATTAACATAAAATTAAAATAACATAAAATAAAAATAACATAAAATAAAAATAAAATTAAAAATAAAATAAAATTAAAATAAAATAAAAATAAAATTAAAATTAACATAAAATTAAAATTAACATAAAATTAAAATAAAAATAAAATTAAAATAAAAATAAAATTAAAATTAACATAAAATTTAAATTAAATTAAAATAAAAATAAAATTAAAAATAAAATAAAAATTAACATAAAATTAAAATAAAAATAAAATTAAAATAAAAATAAAATTAAAATTAACATAAAATTAAAATTAAATTAAAATAAAAATAAAATTAAAAATAAAATAAAATAAAAATTAAAATTAAAATAAAAAAAAATAAAAATAAAAATAAATAATTGATATCCCGGATAAGACACTATGTTTCTTTTCTTTAATATTTAATTAATACTAATTTTAGCACGCAATTGAACTTGGCAAGTTTAAAAAGCCTGTTTAGAACAGTCATGCTGACATTCCTCTCAGAGTGAGTTGTCATAGCAACCCAGCTGTCTCAGCACAGTGAGCCTACTCCGCCCTCTCCAGGTGCAGCAACCAAAGGTCACTCAAGAGGCAGATGACTCACGAGGCTGGACTGTGAGCTTCAAAATACAAGCTGAAATGCATTTCTCACTATCAGGCTTGCAATGTGCCCTGCTTACATTTCATCAATCATTTGGTAAAGGTTGCGGCAAGAACACTTTACACAATTTCCCCAGAAATTGTAGATTGTCTAGTTAAGTGTTCTTGCATAGCAAGGAACACTTATTGTTATCTCACATATATATTCTTATTCTTATTCTTATTATAGCCATATTTGCCACGCTAACTCCTCCCACAGTTTTTACACTACAAAGACAAGTAATATATCAAAATGTGCGCATTGATCCCGATCGGATTGCTATTACTTTGTAGAACGTTTCGCCGAATCGTTCAAGAAATATCGCGGTTTTTGCGGCGAAATTTTCCCATAGGAATGCATTGAGCAGCACAGCACAGCTAGAGTGTGCAAAGGAAAAATCAGAAAAATCAGAACATGATTTGTAAACTGCCATCACTCTTTCATTTTCAAGCCCACCTACACATATCTTATATCAAAACGTTCAGCTAACCCTGCTGTCACTAAAAATGTTCACGGCTAGGACATACTCCTGATAGTTTTCACAATATGACCATTTGTTTGGACCTCACACCTCCCATTGACTTTCATTGAAACTCCACTCTAGACACCAGACATTTTAAGGGACGTTTTTAAACTGCGACTGTGCCTTCATTTGTTATCTTTCAGAGACACACTATACATCAAACTGTAGGTCTTTTTCTTGTGATTGTCACAATATAAACCTTTTCACGGTAGCATTTATACTTTTAAAACTACAAGCGTTTGAAGATGGCAATCGCCAGTGAATTTGGCAAGTTTAAATAGCCTGTTTAGAGCACAGCTTCTCACACACCTGTGACTGACTGAGGTAACAGGTGCAAGCAAAGGTCACTCAGGGGGCAGCTGAGTCACATTAGAGTGAGAAATCTACAGTGTGAAAGGAAAAATCAGAACATGATTTGTAAACTGCCATCACTATGTCATTATCAAGCCCACCTACACATATCTTATATCAAAACGTTCAGCTAACCCTGCTGTCACTAAAAATGTTCACGGCTAGGACATACTCCTGATAGTTTTCAGAATATGACCATTTGTTTGCACCTCACTCCTCCCATTGACTTTCATTGAAACTCCACTTTAGACACAAGAAATTTTAAGGGACGTTTTTAAACTGCGACTGTGCCTTCATTTTTAATATTGCAGAGACATACTATATATCAAAATTTAGGTCTGTTTCTTGTGATTGTCACAATATAAGCCTTTTCACGGTACCATTTATACTTTTAAAACTACAACCGTTTGAAAATGGCAATCGCCAGTGATGTCAGCAACTTGGAGCAGTTTGTTTATAACCATGACTCTGCCCTTGGTGTGGAGGGAGTTGCCATAGGAACCCAGCTGTGTGAGCAGGAAGCAGAGAGACAAAAGCTAACCTGCCCACTCCAGTTGTGTGGAGGCCAGAACACCACACAATTTCCACAGAAATTGTGAAGACGCCAGTGAAGTGAGCAATTTGAAGCAGTTTGTTTTTAACCGCTCTTCTCTGCCATATTTGAAATCTAATTCTTATTCTTATTATAGCCATATTTGCCACGCTAACTCCTCCCACAGTTTTTACACTACAAAGACAAGTAATATATCAAAACGTGCGCATTGATCCCGATCGGATTGCTATTACTTTGTAGAACGTTTCGCCGAATCGTTCAAGAAATATCGCGGTTTTTGCGGCAAAATTTTCCCATAGGAATGCATTGAGCAGCACAGCACAGCTAGAGTGTGCAAAGGAAAAATCAGAAAAATCAGAACATGATTTGTAAACTGCCATCACTCTGCCATTTTCAAGCCCACCTACACATATCTTATATCAAAACGTTCCGCTAACCCTGCTGTCACTAAAAATGTTCACGAATACCAGTAGTGTACCGCGCTCCAATATATTCTACCTTATGTGATATAATGAATTCATAAGTGTACCACCGATAATCAAATAATTACATCAATTAATTATACTTAAATATATGATTTGTGTAAATATATAAAATAAATTAATTTATCAATGTGAAAAAACAAAAACTATGAATGAAAAATATAAATAAAAATAAAAAATATTTGCAGTGGGAATGACAGTTCCTTCTGTATAAATGAGATGGTGTTATTATTCAGTCTGGATAAAAATAAAATAAAATTAAAATAAAAAAATAAAATAAAATTAAAATAAAAATAAAATTAAAATTAAAACAAAAATAAAATGAAAAATAAAATAAAAATTAAATTAAAATTAAAATTAAAATAAATAAAAAATATTTGCAGCGGGAATGACAGTTCCTTCTGTATAAATGAGATGGTATTATTATTCAGTCTGGATAAAAATAAAAATAAAATAAAAATTAAATTAAAATAAAATTAAAATAAAATAAAAATAAAAATTAAAAAATAAAATTAAATTAAAATTAAAAAAAAATTAAATAAAAATAAAATTAACATAAAATTAAAATAACATAAAATAAAAATAACATAAAATAAAAATAAAATTAAAAATAAAATAAAATTAAAATAAAATAAAAATAAAATTAAAATTAACATAAAATTAAAATTAACATAAAATTAAAATAAAAATAAAATAAAAATAAAAATAAAATTAAAATTAACATAAAATTTAAATTAAATTAAAATAAAAATAAAATTAAAAATAAAATAAAAATTAACATAAAATTAAAATAAAAATAAAATTAAAATTAACATAAAATTAAAATTAAATTAAAATAAAAATAAAATTAAAAATAAAATAAAATAAAAATTAAAATTAAAATAAAAAAAAATAAAAATAAAAATAAATAATTGATATCCCGGATAAGACACTATGTTTCTTTTCTTTAATATTTAATTAATACTAATTTTAGCACGCAATTGAACTTGGCAAGTTTAAAAAGCCTGTTTAGAACAGTCATGCTGACATTCCTCTCAGAGTGAGTTGTCATAGCAACCCAGCTGTCTCAGCACAGTGAGCCTACTCCGCCCTCTCCAGGTGCAGCAACCAAAGGTCACTCAAGAGGCAGATGACTCACGAGGCTGGACTGTGAGCTTCAAAATACAAGCTGAAATGCATTTCTCACTATCAGGCTTGCAATGTGCCCTGCTTACATTTCATCAATCATTTGGTAAAGGTTGCGGCAAGAACACTTTACACAATTTCCCCAGAAATTGTAGATTGTCTAGTTATTCTTATTCTTATTATTATAGCCAAATTTGCCACGCTAACTCCTCCCACAGTTTTTACACTACAAAGACAAGTAATATATCAAAACGTGCGGATTGTTCCCGATCGGATTGCTATTACTTTGTGGAACGTTTCGCCGAATCGTTCAAGAAATATCGCGGTTTTTGTGGCGAAATTTTCCCATAGGAATGAATGGTGCATCTAGAGTGGCAGCAGAGCACAGCTAGAGTGTGCAAAGGAAAAATCAGAACATGATTTGTAAACTGCCATCACTCTGCCATTTTCAAGCCCACCTACACATATCTTATATCAAAACGTTCAGCTAACCCTGCTGTCACTAAAAATGTTCACGGCTAGGACATACTCCTGATAGTTTTCAGAATATGACCATTTGTTTGGACCTCACACCTCCCATTGACTTTCATTGAAACTCCACTTTAGACACAAGAAATTTTAAGGGACGTTTTTAAACTGCGACTGTGCCTTCATTTTTTATCTTTCAGAGACATACTATACATCAAAATTTAGGTCTGTTTCTTGTGATTGTCACAATATAAGCCTTTTCATGGTAGCATTTATACTTTTAAAACTACAAGCGTTTGAAAATGGCAATCGCCAGTGAACTTGGCAAGTTTAAACAGCCTGTTTAGAGCAGACCTTCTCACACACCTGTGACTGACTGAGGTAACAGGTGCAAGCAAAGGTCACTCAGAGGGCAGCTGAGTCACATTAGAGTGATAAAGCTGCAGTGTGAAAGGAAAAATCAGAACATGATTTGTAAACTGCCATAACTATGTCATTTTCAAGCCCACCTACACATATCTTATATCAAAACGTTCAGCTATCCCTGCTGTCACTAAAAATGTTCACAGCTAGGACATACTACTGATAGTTTTCAGAATATGACCATGTGTTTTCACCTCACCCCTCCCATTGACTTTCATTGAAACTCCACTCTAGATACCTGACATTTTAAGGGACGTTTTTAAACTGCGACTGTGCCTTCATTTTTAATATTGCAGAGATATACTATATATCAAAATTTAGGTCTTTTTCTTGTGATTGTCACAATATAAACCTTTTCACGGTAGCATTTATACTTTTAAAACTACAAGCGTTTGAAAATGGCAATCGCCAGTGAACTTGGCAAGTTTAAACAGCCTGTTTAGAGCAGAGCTTCTCACACACCTGTGACTGACTGAGTCTGGGGTGCAAGCAGAGGTCACTCAGGGGGCAGCTGAGTCACATTAGAGTGAGAAGTGAGAAAGCTGCAGTGTGAAAGGAAAAATCAGAACATGATTTGTAAACTGCCATAACTGTGTCATTTTCAAGCCCACCTACACATATCTTATATCAAAACGTTCAGCTAACCCTGCTGTCACTAAAAATGTTCACGAATGCCAGTAGTGTACCGCGCTCCAATATATTCTACCTTATGTGATATAATGAATTCATAAGTGTACCACCGATAATCAAATAATTACATCAATTAATTATACTTAAATATATGATTTGTGTAAATATATAAAATAAATTAATTTATCAATGTAAAAAAACAAAAACTATGAATGAAAAATATAAATAAAAAATAAAAAATATTTGCAGTGGGAATGACAGTTCCTTCTGTATAAATGAGATGGTAATATTATTCAGTCTGGATAAAAATAAAAATAAAATAAAAATTAAAATAAAAATAAAATAAAACAAAATTAAATATAAAATAAAATTAAAAATAAAAATAAAAATAAAATTAAAATTAAAAAAAAAAATTAAATAAAAATAAAATTAACATAAAATTAAAATAAAAATAAAATTAAAATAACATAAAATAAAAATAAAAATAAAAATAAAATTAAAAATAAAATAAAATTAAAAATAAAATAAAATTAAAATAAAATTAAAATAAAATAAAATTAAAATAAAAATAAAATTAAAAATAAAATAAAATTAAAATAAAAATAAAATTAAATTAAAATAAAATAAAAATTAAAATTAAAATAAAAAAAAAATTAAAATAAAAATAAAAATAAATAATTGATATCCCGGATAAGACACTATGTTTCTTTTCTTTAATATTTAATTAATACTTATTTTAGCACGCAATTGAACTTGGCAAGTTTAAAAAGCCTGTTTAGAACAGGCATGCTGACATTCCTCTCAGAGTGAGTTGTCATAGCAACCCAGCTGTCTCAGCACAGTGAGCCTACTCCGCCCTCTCCAGGTGCAGCAACCAAAGGTCACTCAAGAGGCAGATGAGTCACCAGGCTGGACTGTGAGCTTCAAAATACAAGCTGAAATGCATTTCTCACTATCAGGCTTGCAATGTGCAATGCTTACATTTCATCAATCATTTGGTAAAGGTTGCGGCAAGAACACTTTACACAATTTCACCAGAAATTGTAGATTGTCTAGTTCTTATTCTTATTATTATAGCCAAATTTGCCACGCTAACTCCTCCCACAGTTTTTACACTACAAAGACAAGTAATATATCAAAACGTGCGGATTGTTCCCGATCGGATTGCTATTACTTTGTGGAACGTTTCGCCGAATCGTTCAAGAAATATCGCGGTTTTTGCGGCGAAATGTTCCCATAGGAATAAATGGTGCATCTAGAGTGGCAGCAGAGCACAGCTAGAGTGTGCAAAGGAAAAATCAGAACATGATTTGTAAACTGCCATCACTCTGCCATTTTCAAGCCCACCTACACATATCTTATATCAAAACGTTCAGCTAACCCTGCTGTCACTAAAAATGTTCACGGCTAGGACATACTCCTGATAGTTTTCAGAATATGACCATTTGTTTGCACATCACCCCTCCCATTGACTTTCATTGAAACTCCACTCTAGACACCAGACATTTTAAGGGACGTTTTTAAACTGCGACTGTGCCTTCATTTGTTATCTTTCAGAGACATACTATACATCAAACTGTAGGTCTTTTTCTTGTGATTGTCACAATATAAACCTTTTCACGGTAGCATTTATACTTTTAAAACTACAAGCGTTTGAAGATGGCAATCGCCAGTGAATTTGGCAAGTTTAAATAGCCTGTTTAGAGCACAGCTCCTCACACACCTGTGACTGACTGAGGTAACAGGTGCAAGCAAAGGTCACTCAGGGGGCAGCTGAGTCACATTAGAGTGAGAAAGCTGCAATGTGGAAGGAAAAATCAGAACATGATTTGTAAACTGCCATCACTATGTCATTATCAAGCCCACCTACACATATCTTATATCAAAACGTTCAGCTAACCCTGCTGTCACTAAAAATGTTCACGGCTAGGACATACTCCTGATAGTTTTCAGAATATGACCATTTGTTTGCACCTCACTCCTCCCATTGACTTTCATTGAAACTCCACTCTAGATACCTGACATTTTAAGGGACGTTTTTAAACTGCGACTGTGCCTTCATTTTTAATATTGCAGAGACATACTATATATCAAAATTTAGGTCTGTTTCTTGTGATTGTCACAATATAAGCCTTTTCACGGTAGCATTTATACTTTTAAAACTACAACCGTTTGAAGATGGCAATCGCCACTGATGTCAGCAACTTGGAGCAGTTTGTTTATAACCATGACTCTGCCCTTGGTGTGGAGGGAGTTGCCATAGGAACCCAGCTGTGTGAGCAGGAAGCAGAGAGACAAAAGCTAACCTGCCCACTCCAGTTGTGTGGAGGCCAGAACACCACACAATTTCCACAGAAATTGTGAAGACGCCAGTGAAGTAAGCAATTTGAAGCAGTTTGTTTTTAACCGCTCTTCTCTGCCATATTTGAAATCTAATTCTTTTTCTTATTATAGCCATATTTGCCACGCTAACTCCTCCCACAGTTTTTACACTACAAAGACAAGTAATATATCAAAACGTGCGCATTGATCCCGATCGGATTGCTATTACTTTGTAGAATGTTTCGCCGAATCGTTCAAGAAATATCGCGGTTTTTGCGGCGAAATTTTCCCATAGGAATGCATTGAGCAGCACAGCACAGCTAGAGTGTGCAAAGGAAAAATCAGAAAAATCAGAACATGATTTGTAAACTGCCATCACTCTTTCATTTTCAAGCCCACCTACACATATCTTATATCAAAACGTTCAGCTAACCCTGCTGTCACTAAAAATGTTCACGAATACCAGTAGTGTACCGCGCTCCAATATATTCTACCTTATGTGATATAATGAATTCATAAGTGTACCACCGATAATCAAATAATTACATCAATTAATTATACTTAAATATATGATTTGTGTAAATATATCAAATAAATTAATTTATCAATGTGAAAAAACAAAAACTATGAATGAAAAATATAAATAAAAAATAAAAAATATTTGCAGTGGGAATGACAGTTCCTTCTGTATAAATGAGATGGTGTTATTATTCAGTCTGGATAAAAATAAAAATAAAATTAAAATAAAAATAAAATTAAAAATTAAAATTAAAACAAAATAAAAATTAAAAATAAAATAAAAATTAAATAAAAATTAAAATAAATAAAAAATATTTGCAGTGGGAATGACAGTTCCTTCTGTATAAATGAGATGGTATTCTTATTCAGTCTGGATAAAAATAAAAATAAAATAAAAATTTAATTAAAATAAAAAAAAAAAAAATTAAAATTAAAATAAAATTAAAAATAAAATAAAAATAAAAATTAAAATAAAAATAAAATTAAATTTAAAAAAAAATTAAAATCAAAATAAAATTAACATAAAATTAAAATAAAAATAAAATTAAAATTAAAATAAAAATAAAATTAAAAATAAAAATAAAATTAAAAATAAAATAAAATTAAAATTAAAATAAAAATAAAATTAAAATTAACATAAAATTAAAATAAAAATAAAAATAAAATAAAATTAAAATTAAATAAAAATTAAAATAAATAAAAAATATTTGCAGTGGGAATGACAGTTCCTTCTGTATAAATGAGATGGTATTATTATTCAGTCTGGATAAAAAAAAAAAATAAAATAAAAATTTAATTAAAATAAAAAAAAAATAAAATTAAAATTAAAATAAAATTAAAAATAAAATAAAAATAAAAATTAAAATAAAAATAAAATTAAAATTAAAAAAAAATTAAAATCAAAATAAAATTAACATAAAATTAAAATAAAAATAAAATTAAAATAAAAATTAAAATAAAATTAAATTAACATAAAATTAAAATAAAAATAAAATTAAAAATAAAAATAAAATTAAAAATAAAATAAAATTAAAATAAAAATAAAATTAAAATTAACATAAAATTAAAATAAAAATAAAATAAAATTAAAATTAAAATAAAAATAAATATAAAATTTAAATAAAATAAAAATAAAATTAAAATAAAAATAAAATTAAAATAAAATAAAATAAAAATTAAAATTAAAATAAAAAAAAAATTAAAATAAAAATAAAAATAAATAATTGATATCCCGGATAAGACACTATGTTTCTTTTCTTTAATATTTAATTAATACTAATTTTAGCACGCAATTGAACTTGGCAAGTTTAAAAAGCCTGTTTAGAACAGGCATGCTGACATTCCTCTCAGAGTGAGTTGTCATAGCAACCCAGCTGTCTCAGCACAGTGAGCCTACTCCGCCCTCTCCAGGTGCAGCAACCAAAGGTCACTCAAGAGGCAGATGACTCACCAGGCTGGACTGTGAGCTTCAAAATACAAGCTGAAATGCATTTCTCACTATCAGGCTTGCAATGTGCACTGCTTACATTTCATCAATCATTTGGTAAAGGTTGCGGCAAGAACACTTTACACAATTTCCCCAGAAATTGTAGATTGTCTAGTTATTAAGTGTTCTTGCATAGCAAGGAACACTTATTGTTATCTCACAAGTATATTCTTATTCTTATTCTTATTCTTATTATTATAGCCAAATTTGCCACGCTAACTCCTCCCACAGTTTTTACACTACAAAGACAAGTAATATATCAAAACGTGCGGATTGTTCCCGATCGGATTGCTATTACTTTGTGGAACGTTTCGCCGAATCGTTCAAGAAATATCGCGGTTTTTGTGGCGAAATTTTCCCATAGGAATGAATGGTGCATCTAGAGTGGCAGCAGAGCACAGCTAGAGTGTGCAAAGGAAAAATCAGAACATGATTTGTAAACTGCCATCACTCTGCCATTTTCAAGCCCACCTACACATATCTTATATCAAAACGTTCAGCTAACCCTGCTGTCACTAAAAATGTTCACGGCTAGGACATACTCCTGATAGTTTTCAGAATATGACCATTTGTTTGCACATCACCCCTCCCATTGACTTTCATTGAAACTCCACTCTAGACACCAGACATTTTAAGGGACGTTTTTAAACTGCGACTGTGCCTTCATTTGTTATCTTTCAGAGACATACTATACATCAAACTGTAGGTCTTTTTCTTGTGATTGTCACAATATAAACCTTTTCACGGTAGCATTTATACTTTTAAAACTACAAGCGTTTGAAGATGGCAATCGCCAGTGAATTTGGCAAGTTTAAACAGCCTGTTTTCAGCAGAGCTTCTCACACACCTGTGACTGACTGAGGTAACAGGTGCAAGCAAAGGTCACTCAGGGGGCAGCTGAGTCACATTAGAGTGAGAAAGCTGCAGTGTGAAAGGAAAAATCAGAACATGATTTGTAAACTGCCATAACTATGTCATTTTCAAGCCCACCTACACATATCTTATATCAAAACGTTCAGCTAACCCTGCTGTCACTAAAAATGTTCACGGCTAGGACATACTCCTGATAGTTTTCAGAATATGACCATTTGTTTGCACCTCACTCCTCCCATTGACTTTCATTGAAACTCCACTTTAGACACAAAAAATTTTAAGGGACGTTTTTAAACTGCGACTGTGCCTTCATTTTTAATATTGCAGAGACATACTATATATCAAAATTTAGGTCTGTTTCTTGTGATTGTCACAATATAAGCCTTTTCACGGTAGCATTTATACTTTTAAAACTACAACCGTTTGAAGATGGCAATCGCCAGTGATGTCAGCAACTTGGAGCAGTTTGTTTATAACCATGACTCTGCCCTTGGTGTGGAGGGAGTTGCCATAGGAACCCAGCTGTGTGAGCAGGAAGCAGAGAGACAAAAGCTAACCTGCCCACTCCAGTTGTGTGGAGGCCAGAACACCACACAATTTCCACAGAAATTGTGAAGACGCCAGTGAAGTGAGCAATTTGAAGCAGTTTGTTTTTAACGGCTCTTCTCTGCCATATTTGAAATCTAATTCTTATTCTTATTATAGCCATATTTGCCACGCTAACTCCTCCCACAGTTTTTACACTACAAAGACAAGTAATATATCAAAACGTGCGCATTGATCCCGATCGGATTGCTATTACTTTGTAGAACGTTTCGCCAAATCGTTCAAGAAATATCGCGGTTTTTGCGGCAAAATTTTCCCATAGGAACGCATTGAGCAGCACAGCACAGCTAGAGTGTGCAAAGGAAAAATCAGAAAAATCAGAACATGATTTGTAAACTGCCATCACTCTTTCATTTTCAAGCCCACCTACACATATCTTATATCAAAACGTTCAGCTAACCCTGCTGTCACTAAAAATGTTCACGAATACCAGTAGTGTACCGCGCTCCAATATATTCTACCTTATGTGATATAATGAATTCATAAGTGTACCACCGATAATCAAATAATTACATCAATTAATTATACTTAAATATATGATTTGTGTAAATATATAAAATAAATTAATTTATCAATGTGAAAAAACAAAAACTATGAATGAAAAATATAAATAAAAAATAAAAAATATTTGCAGTGGGAATGACAGTTCCTTCTGTATAAATGAGATGGTGTTATTATTCAGTCTGGATAAAAATAAAAATAAAATAAAATTAAAATAAAAATAAAATTAAAAATTAAAATTAAAACAAAATAAAAATTAAAAATAAAATAAAAATTAAATAAAAATTAAAATAAATAAAAAATATTTGCAGTGGGAATGACAGTTCCTTCTGTATAAATGAGATGGTATTCTTATTCAGTCTGGATAAAAATAAAAATAAAATAAAAATTTAATTAAAATAAAAAAAAAAAAAATTAAAATTAAAATAAAATTAAAAATAAAATAAAAATTAAAATAAAAATAAAATTAAATTTAAAAAAAAATTAAAATCAAAATAAAATTAACATAAAATTAAAATAAAAATAAAATTAAAATAAAAATTAAATAAAATTAAATTAACATAAAATTAAAATAAAAATAAAATTAAAAATAAAAATAAAATTAAAAATAAAATAAAATTAAAATTAAAATAAAAATAAAATTAAAATTAACATAAAATTAAAATAAAAATAAAATTAAAATTAAAATAAAAATAAAATTAAAATTAACATAAAATTAAAATAAAAATAAAATTAAAATAAAATTAAAATTAAAATAAAAATAAACATAAAATTAAAATAAAATAAAAATAAAAATAAAATTAAAAATAAAATAAAATAATAAAAATTAAAATTAAAATAAAATTAAAATAAAAAAAAAATTAAAATAAAAATAAAAATAAATAATTGATATCCCGGATAAGACACTATGTTTCTTTTCTTTAATATTTAATTAATACTAATTTTAGCACGCAATTGAACTTGGCAAGTTTAAAAAGCCTGTTTAGAACACACATGCTGACATTCCTCTCAGAGTGAGTTGTCATAGCAACCCAGCTGTCTCAGCACAGTGAGCCTACTCCGCCCTCTCCAGGTGCAGCAACCAAAGGTCACTCAAGAGGCAGATGACTCACCAGGCTGGACTGTGAGCTTCAAAATACAAGCTGAAATGCATTTCTCACTATCAGGCTTGCAATGTGCACTGCTTACATTTCATCAATCATTTGGTAAAGGTTGCGGCAAGAACACTTTACACAATTTCCCCAGAAATTGTAGATTGTCTAGTTCTTATTCTTATTATTATAGCCAAATTTGCCACGCTAACTCCTCCCACAGTTTTTACACTACAAAGACAAGTAATATATCAAAACGTGCGGATTGTTCCCGATCGGATTGCTATTACTTTGTGGAACGTTTCGCCGAATCGTTCAAGAAATATCGCGGTTTTTGTGGCAAAATTTTCCCATAGGAATGAATGGTGCATCTAGAGTGGCAGCAGAGCACAGCTAGAGTGTGCAAAGGAAAAATCAGAACATGATTTGTAAACTGCCATCACTCTGCCATTTTCAAGCCCACCTACACATATCTTATATCAAAACGTTCAGCTAACCCTGCTGTCACTAAAAATGTTCACGGCTAGGACATACTCCTGATAGTTTTCAGAATATGACCATTTGTTTGCACATCACCCCTCCCATTGACTTTCATTGAAACTCCACTCTAGACACCAGACATTTTAAGGGACGTTTTTAAACTGCGACTGTGCCTTCATTTGTTATCTTTCAGAGACATACTATACATCAAACTGTAGGTCTTTTTCTTGTGATTGTCACAATATAAACCTTTTCACGGTAGCATTTATACTTTTAAAACTACAAGCGTTTGAAGATGGCAATCGCCAGTGAATTTGGCAAGTTTAAACAGCCTGTTTAGAGCACAGCTCCTCACACACCTGTGACTGACTGAGGTAACAGGTGCAAGCAAAGGTCACTCAGGGGGCAGCTGAGTCACATTAGAGTGAGAAAGCTGCAGTGTGAAAGGAAAAATCAGAACATGATTTGTAAACTGCCATAACTATGTCATTTTCAAGCCCACCTACACATATCTTATATCAAAACTTTCAGCTAACCCTGCTGTCACTAAAAATGTTCACGGCTAGGACATACTCCTGATAGTTTTCAGAATATGACCATTTGTTTGCACCTCACTCCTCCCATTGACTTTCATTGAAACTCCACTTTAGACACAAGAAATTTTAAGGGACGTTTTTAAACTGCGACTGTGCCTTCATTTTTAATATTGCAGAGACATACTATATATCAAAATTTAGGTCTGTTTCTTGTGATTGTCACAATATAAGCCTTTTCACGGTAGCATTTATACTTTTAAAACTACAACCGTTTGAAAATGGCAATCGCCAGTGATGTCAGCAACTTGGAGCAGTTTGTTTATAACCATGACTCTGCCCTTGGTGTGGAGGGAGTTGCCATAGGAACCCAGCTGTGTGAGCAGGAAGCAGAGAGACAAAAGCTAACCTGCCCACTCCAGTTGTGTGGAGGCCAGAACACCACACAATTTCCACAGAAATTGTGAAGACGCCAGTGAAGTAAGCAATTTGAAGCAGTTTGTTTTTAACCGCTCTTCTCTGCCATATTTGAAATCTAATTCTTATTCTTATTATAGCCATATTTGCCACGCTAACTCCTCCCACAGTTTTTACACTACAAAGACAAGTAATATATCAAAACGTGCGCATTGATCCCGATCGGATTGCTATTACTTTGTAGAACGTTTCGCCAAATCGTTCAAGAAATATCGCGGTTTTTGCGGCGAAATTTTCCCATAGGAACGCATTGAGCAGCACAGCACAGCTAGAGTGTGCAAAGGAAAAATCAGAAAAATCAGAACATGATTTGTAAACTGCCATCACTCTGCCATTTTCAAGCCCACCTACACATATCTTATATCAAAACGTTCAGCTAACCCTGCTGTCACTAAAAATGTTCACGGATGCCAGTAGTGTACCGCGCTCCAATATATTCTACCTTATGTGATATAATGAATTCATAAGTGTACCACCGATAATCAAATAATTACATCAATTAATTATACTTAAATATATGATTTGTGTAAATATATAAAATAAATTAATTTATCAATGTGAAAAAACAAAAACTATGAATGAAAAATATAAATAAAAAATAAAAAATATTTGCAGTGGGAATGACAGTTCCTTCTGTATAAATGAGATGGTGTTATTATTCAGTCTGGATAAAAATAAAATAAAATTAAAATAAAAAAATAAAATAAAATAAAATTAAAATAAAAATAAAATTAAAAATTAAAATTAAAATAAAAATAAAATGAAAAATAAAATAAAAATTAAATTAAAATTAAAATAAATAAAAAATATTTGCAGTGGGAATGACAGTTCCTTCTGTATAAATGAGATGGTATTATTATTCAGTCTGGATAAAAATAAAAATAAAATAAAAATTAAATTAAAATAAAAAAAAAATAAAACTAAAATTAAAATAAAATTAAAAATAAAAATAAAAATTAAAATAAAAAAATTAAAATTAAAATAAAAAATTAAATAAAAATAAAATTAAAAATAAAATTAAATTAAAATAAAATAAAAATAAAATCAAAATTAACATAAAATTAAAATTAACATAAAATTAAAATAAAAATAAAATTAAAAAAAAAAAAAATTATATTAACATAAAATTAAAATTAAATTAAAATAAAAGTAAAAATAAAATAAAAATAAAATAAAATAAAAATTACAATTAAAATAAAAAAAAATTAAAATAAAAATAAAATTAAAATAACATAAAATAAAAATAAAAATAAAATTAAAATAAAAATAAAATTAAAAATAAAATAAAATAAAAATTAAAATTAAAATAAAAAAAAATTAAAATAAAAATAAAATTAAAATAACATAAAATAAAAATAAAATTAAAATAAAATTAAAAATAAAATAAAATTAAAATTAAAATAAAATAAAAATAAAAATAAAATTAAAATTAACATAAAATTAAAATTAAATTAAAATAAAAATAAAATTAAAAATAAAATAAAATAAAAATTAAAATTAAAATAAAAAAAAAATTAAAATAAAAATAAATAATTGATATCCCGGATAAGACACTATGTTTCTTTTCTTTAATATTTAATTAATACTAATTTTAGCACGCAATTGAACTTGGCAAGTTTAAAAAGCCTGTTTAGAACAGGCATGCTGACATTCCTCTCAGAGTGAGTTGTCATAGCAACCCAGCTGTCTCAGCACAGTGAGCCTACTCCGCCCTCTCCAGGTGCAGCAACCAAAGGTCACTCAAGAGGCAGATGACTCATGAGGCTGGACTGTGAGGTTCAAAATACAAGCTGAAATGCATTTCTCACTATCAGGCTTGCAATGTGCACTGCTTACATTTCATCAATCATTTGGTAAAGGTTGCGGCAAGAACACTTTACACAATTTCCCCAGAAATTGTAGATTGTCTAGTTATTCTTATTCTTATTATTATAGCCAAATTTGCCACGCTAACTCCTCCCACAGTTTTTACACTACAAAGACAAGTAATATATCAAAACGTGCGGATTGTTCCCGATCGGATTGCTATTACTTTGTGGAACGTTTCGCCGAATCGTTCAAGAAATATCGCGGTTTTTGTGGCGAAATTTTCCCATAGGAATGAATGGTGCATGTAGAGTGGCAGCAGTGCACAGCTAGAGTGTGCAAAGGAAAAATCAGAACATGATTTGTAAACTGCCATCACTCTGCCATTTTCAAGCCCACCTACACATATCTTATATCAAAACGTTCAGCTAACCCTGCTGTCACTAAAAATGTTCACGAATGCCAGTAGTGTACCGCGCTCCAATATATTCTACCTTATGTGATATAATGAATTCATAAGTGTACCACCGATAATCAAATAATTACATCAATTAATTATACTTAAATATATGATTTGTGTAAATATATAAAATAAATTAATTTATCAATGTGAAAAAACAAAAACTATGAATGAAAAATATAAATAAAAAATAAAAAATATTTGCAGTGGGAATGACAGTTCCTTCTGTATAAATGAGATGGTGTTATTATTCAGTCTGGATAAAAATAAAAATAAAATAAAATTAAAATAAAAATAAAATTAAAAATTAAAATTAAAATAAAATTAAAAATAAAAATAAAATTAAAAATAAAATAAAATTAAAATTAAAATAAAAATAAAATTAAAATTAACATAAAATTAAAATAAAAATAAAATTAAAATAAAATTAAAATTAAATAAAAATTAAAATAAATAAAAAATATTTGCAGTGTGAATGACAGTTCCTTCTGTATAAATGAGATGGTATTATTATTCAGTCTGGATAAAAAAAAAAAATAAAATAAAAATTTAATTAAAATAAAAAAAAAATAAAATTAAAATTAAAATAAAATTAAAAATAAAATAAAAATAAAAATTAAAATAAAAATAAAATAAAAATTAAAAAAAAATTAAAATCAAAATAAAAATAACATAAAATTAAAATAAAAATAAAATTAAAATAAAAATTAAAATAAAATTAAATTAACATAAAATTAAAATAAAAATAAAAATAAAAATAAAATTAAAAATAAAAATAAAATTAAAAATAAAATAAAATTAAAATAAAAATAAAAATAAAATTAAAATTAACATAAAATTAAAATAAAAATAAAATTAAAATAAAATTAAAATTAAAATAAAAATAAATATAAAATTAAAATAAAAATAAATATAAAATTAAAATAAAATAAAAATAAAATTAAAAATAAAATAAAATAATAAAAATTAAAATACAATTAAAATAAAAAAAAATTAAAATAAAAAAAAAAATAAATAATTGATATCCCGGATAAGACACTATGTTTCTTTTCTTTAATATTTAATTAATACTAATTTTAGCACGCAATTGAACTTGGCAAGTTTAAAAAGCCTGTTTAGAACACACATGCTGACATTCCTCTCAGAGTGAGTTGTCATAGCAACCCAGCTGTCTCAGCACAGTGAGCCTACTCCGCCCTCTCCAGGTGCAGCAACCAAAGGTCACTCAAGAGGCAGATGACTCACCAGGCTGGACTGTGAGCTTCAAAATACAAGCTGAAATGCATTTCTCACTATCAGGCTTGCAATGTGCACTGCTTACATTTCATCAATCATTTGGTAAAGGTTGCGGCAAGAACACTTTACACAATTTCCCCAGAAATTGTAGATTGTCTAGTTTTTATTCTTATTCTTATTATAGCCATATTTGCCACGCTAACTCCTCCCACAGTTTTTACACTACAAATACAAGTAATATATCAAAACGTGCGCATTGTTCCCGATCGGATTGCTATTACTTTGTGGAACGTTTCGCCGAATCGTTCAAGAAATATCGCGGTTTTTGCGGCGAAATTTTCCCATAGGAATGCATTGAGAAGCAGAGCACAGCTAGAGTGTGTAAAGGAAAAATCAGAAAAATCAGAACATGATTTGTAAACTGCCATCACTCTGCCATTTTCAAGCCCACCTACACATATCGTATATCAAAACGTTCAGCTAACCCTGCTGTCACTAAAAATGTTCACAGCTAGGACATACTCCTGATAGTTTTCACAATATGACCATTTGTTTGGACCTCACCCCTCCCATTGACTTTCATTGAAACTCCACTTTAGACACAAGAAATTTTAAGGGACGTTTTTAAACTGCGACTGTGCCTTCATTTTTTATCTTTCAGAGACATACTATACATCAAAATTTAGGTCTGTTTCTTGTGATTGTCACAATATAAGCCTTTTCACGGTAGCATTTTTACTTTTAAAACTACAAGCGTTTGAAAATGGCAATCGCCAGTGAACTTGGCAAGTTTAAACAGCCTGTTTTCAGCAGAGCTTCTCACACACCTGTGACTGACTGAGGTAACAGGTGCAAGCAAAGGTCACTCAGGGGGCAGCTGAGTCACATTAGAGTGAGAAAGCTGCAGTGTGAAAGGAAAAATCAGAACATGATTTGTAAACTGCCATAACTATGTCATTTTCAAGCCCACCTACACATATCTTATATCAAAACGTTCAGCTAACCCTGCTGTCACTAAAAATGTTCACGAATGCCAGTAGTGTACCGCGCTCCAATATATTCTACCTTATGTGATATAATGAATTCATAAGTGTACCACCGATAATCAAATAATTACATCAATTAATTATACTTAAATATATGATTTGTGTAAATATATAAAATAAATTAATTTATCAATGTGAAAAAACAAAAACTATGAATGAAAAATATAAATAAAAAATAAAAAATATTTGCAGTGGGAATGAGTTCCTTCTGTATAAATGAGATGGTGTTATTATTCAGTCTGGATAAAAATAGAAAAAAATTAAAATTAAAATAAAAAAATAAAATAAAATAAAAATAAAATTAAAATTAAAATAAAAATAAAATTAAAAATAAAATAAAAATTAAATTAAAATTAAAATAAATAAAAAATATTTGCAGTGGGAATGACAGTTCCTTCTGTATAAATGAGATGGTAATTCAGTCTGGATAAAAATAAAAATAAAATAAAAATTAAATTAAAATAAAAAAAAAATAAAATTAAAATAAAATTAAAAATAAAAATAAAAATTAAAATAAAAATAAAATTAAAATTAAAAAAAAAAAATTAAATAAAAATAAAATTAACATAAAATTAAAATAAAAATAAAATTAAAATAACATAAAATAAAAATAAAATTAAAATTAAAATAAAAATAAAATTAAAAATAAAATAAAATTAAAATAAAATAAAAATAAAATTAAAATTAACATAAAATTAAAATTAACATAAAATTAAAATAAAAATAAAATTAAAATAACATAAAATAAAAATAAAATTAAAATTAAAATAAAAATAAAATTAAAAATAAAATAAAATTAAAATAAAATAAAAATAAAATTAAAATTAACATAAAATAAAATTAACATAAAATTAAAATAAAATCAAAATTAAAATTAAAATTAAAATTAAAATTAAAATAAAATTAAAATTAAAATTAAAATTAAAATAAAATTAAAATTAAAAATAAAATAAAATTAAAATAAAAATAAAAATAAAATTAACATAAAATTAAAATTAAATTAAAATAAAAATAAAATTAAAATAAAAATAAAATTAAAAATTAAATAAAAATAAAATGCATTTCTCACTATCAGGCTTGCAATGTGCACTGCTTACATTTCATCAATCATTTGGTAAAGGTTGCGGCAAGAACACTTTACACAATTTCCCCAGAAATTGTAGATTGTCTAGTTAAGTGTTCTTGCATAGCAAGGAACACTTATTGTTATCTCACATATATATTCTTATTCTTATTCCGTTTCTTATTATAGCCATATTTGCCACGCTAACTCCTCCCACAGTTTTTACACTACAAATACAAGTAATATATCAAAACGTGCGGATTGTTCCCGATCGGATTGCTATTACTTTGTGGAACGTTTCGCCGAATCGTTCAAGAAATATCGCGGTTTTTGCGGCGAAATTTTCCCATAGGAATGCATTGAGCAGCAGAGCACAGCTAGAGTGTGTAAAGGAAAAATCAGAAAAATCAGAACATGATTTGTAAACTGCCATCACTCTTTCATTTTCAAGCCCACCTACACATATCTTATATCAAAACGTTCAGCTAACCCTGCTGTCACTAAACATGTTCACAGCTAAGCCATATTCCTGATAGTTTTCAGAATATGACCATTTGTTTGGACCTCATCCCTCCCATTGACTTTCATTGAAACTCCACTTTAGACACAAGACATTTTAAGGGACGTTTTTAAACTGCGACTGTGCCTTCATTTTTTATCTTTCAGAGACATACTATACATCAAAATTTAGGTCTGTTTCTTGTGATTGTCACAGTATAAACCTTTTCACGGTAGCATTTATACTTTTAAAACTACAAGCGTTTGAAAATGGCAATCGCCAGTGAACTTGGCAAGTTTAAATAGCCTGTTTAGAGCAGAGCACCTCACACACCTGTGACTGACTGAGGTAACAGGTGCAAGCAAAGGTCACTCAGGGGGCAGCTGAGTCACATTAGAGTGAGAAAGCTACAGTGTGAAAGGAAAAATCAGAACATGATTTGTAAACTGCCATAACTATGTCATTATCAAGCCCACCTACACATATCTTATATCAAAACGTTCAGCTAACCCTGCTGTCACTAAAAATGTTCACGGCTAGGACATACTCCTGATAGTTTTCAGAATATGACCATTTGTTTGCAAATAACCCCTCCCATTGACTTTCATTGAAACTTCACTCACAGCCACCTGAAATGTTAAGGGACGGTTTTAAACTGCGACTGTGCCTTCATTTTTAATATTGCAGAGACATACTATACATCAAAATTTAGGTCTGTTTCTTGTGATTGTCACAGTATAAACCTTTTCACGGTAGCATTTATACTTTTAAAACTACAAGCGTTTGAAGATGGCAATCGCCAGTGAATTTGGCAAGTTTGAGCACTGTGTTTAGAGCAGAGCTTGTCACACACCTGTGACTGAGTGAGGTAACAGGTGCACCAAAGGTCACTCAGGGGGCAGCTGAGTCAAATTAGAGTGAGAAGTGAGAAAGCTGCAGTGTGGAAGGAAAAATCAGAACATGATTTGTAAACTGCCATCACTCTTTCATTTTCAAGCCCACCTACACACATCTTATATCAAAACGTTCAGCTAACCCTGCTGTCACTAAAAATGTTCACGAATGCCAGTAGTGTACCGCGCTCCAATATATTCTACCTTATGTGATATAATGAATTCATAAGTGTACCACCGATAATCAAATAATTACATCAATTAATTATACTTAAATATATGATTTGTGTAAATATATAAAATAAATTAATTTATCAATGTGAAAAAACAAAAACTATGAATGAAAAATATAAATAAAAAATATTTGCAGTGGGAATGACAGTTCCTTCTGTATAAATGAGATGGTGTTATTATTCAGTCTGGATAAAAATAAAATAAAATTAAAATTAAAAAAATAAAATAAAATAAAATTAAAATTAAAATAAAAATAAAATTAAAATTAAAATAAATAAAAAATATTTGCAGTGGGAATGACAGTTCCTTCTGTATAAATGAGATGGTATTATTATTCAGTCTGGATAAAAATAAAAATTAAATTAAAATTAAATTAAAATTAAAATAAAATTAAAAATAAAATAAATAAAAAATGAAAATAAAAATAAAATTAAATTAAAAAAAAAATTAAAATAAAAATAAAATTAACATAAAATTAAAATAAAAATAAAATTAAAAAAAAAATAAAAATAAAATTAAAATTAACATAAAATTAAAATAAAAATAAAAATTAAATTAAAAATAAAATTAAATTAAAATTAAAATAAAATTAAAATTAACATAAAATTAAAATAAAAATAAAATTAAAATAAAATAAAAATAAAATTAAAATTAACATAAAATTAAAATAAAAATAAAATTAAAAATAAAATAAAATAAAATAAAAATTAAAATTAAAATAAAAAAAAAATTAAAATAAAAATAAATAATTGATATCCCGGATAAGACACTATGTTTCTTTTCTTTAATATTTAATTAATACTAATTTTAGCACGCAATTGAACTTGGCAAGTTTAAAAAGCCTGTTTAGAACAGGCATGCTGACATTCCTCTCAGAGTGAGTTGTCATAGCAACCCAGCTGTCTCAGCACAGTTAGCCTACTCCGCCCTCTCCAGGTGCAGCAACCAAAGGTCACTCAAGAGGCAGATGACTCACGAGGCTGGACTGTGAGCTTCAAAATACAAGCTGAAATGCATTTCTCACTATAAGGCTTGCAATGTGCACTGCTTACATTTCATCAATCATTTGGTAAAGGTTGCGGCGAGAACACTTTACACAATTTCCCCAGAAATTGTAGATTGTCTAGTTCTTATTCTTATTCTTATAGCCAAATTTGCCACGCTAACTCCTCCCACAGTTTTTACACTACAAAGACAAGTAATATATCAAAACGTGCGGATTGTTCCCGATCGGATTGCTATTACTTTGTGGAACGTTTCGCCGAATCGTTCAAGAAATATCGCGGTTTTTGTGGCGAAATTTTCCCATAGGAATGCATTGAGCAGCACAGCACAGCTAGAGTGTGCAAAGGAAAAATCAGAAAAATCAGAACATGATTTGTAAACTGCCATCACTCTTTCATTTTCAAGCCCACCTACACATATCTTATATCAAAACGTTCAGCTAACCCTGCTGTCACTAAAAATGTTCACGGCTAGGACATACTCCTGATAGTTTTCAGAATATGACCATTTGTTTGCACATCACCCCTCCCATTGACTTTCATTGAAACTCCACTCTAGACACCAGACATTTTAAGGGACGTTTTTAAACTGCGACTGTGCCTTCATTTGTTATCTTTCAGAGACATACTATACATCAAACTGTAGGTCTTTTTCTTGTGATTGTCACAATATAAACCTTTTCACGGTAGCATTTATACTTTTAAAACTACAAGCGTTTGAAGATGGCAATCGCCAGTGAACTTGGCAAGTTTAAATAGCCTGTTTAGAGCACAGCTCCTCACACACCTGTGACTGACTGAGGTAACAGGTGCAACCAAAGGTCACTCAGGGGGCAGCTGAGTCACATTAGAGTGAGAAAGCTGCAATGTGGAAGGAAAAATCAGAACATGATTTGTAAACTGCCATAACTATGTCATTTTCAAGCCCACCTACACATATCTTATATCAAAACGTTCAGCTAACCCTGCTGTCACTAAAAATGTTCACGGCTAGGACATACTCCTGATAGTTTTCAGAATATGACCATTTGTTTGCACCTCACTCCTCCCATTGACTTTCATTGAAACTCCACTTTAGACACAAGAAATTTTAAGGGACGTTTTTAAACTGCGACTGTGCCTTCATTTTTAATATTGCAGAGACATACTATATATCAAAATTTAGGTCTGTTTCTTGTGATTGTCACAATATAAGCCTTTTCACGGTAGCATTTATACTTTTAAAACTACAACCGTTTGAAGATGGCAATCGCCAGTGATGTCAGCAACTTGGAGCAGTTTGTTTATAACCATGACTCTGCCCTTGGTGTGGAGGGAGTTGCCATAGGAACCCAGCTGTGTGAGCAGGAAGCAGAGAGACAAAAGCTAACCTGCCCACTCCAGTTGTGTGGAGGCCAGAACACCACACAATTTCCACAGAAATTGTGAAGACGCCAGTGAAGTAAGCAATTTGAAGCAGTTTGTTTTTAACCGCTCTTCTCTGCCATATTTGAAATCTAATTCTTATTCTTATTATAGCCATATTTGCCACGCTAACTCCTCCCACAGTTTTTACACTACAAAGACAAGTAATATATCAAAACGTGCGCATTGATCCCGATCGGATTGCTATTACTTTGTAGAACGTTTCGCCGAATCGTTCAAGAAATATCGCGGTTTTTGCGGCGAAATTTTCCCATAGGAATGCATTGAGCAGCAGAGCACAGCTAGAGTGTGCAAAGGAAAAATCAGAAAAATCAGAACATGATTTGTAAACTGCCATCACTCTGCCATTTTCAAGCCCACCTACACATATCTTATATCAAAACGTTCAGCTAACCCTGCTGTCACTAAAAATGTTCACGAATACCAGTAGTGTACCGCGCTCCAATATATTCTACCTTATGTGATATAATGAATTCATAAGTGTACCACCGATAATCAAATAATTACATCAATTAATTATACTTAAATATATGATTTGTGTAAATATATAAAATAAATTAATTTATCAATGTGAAAAAACAAAAACTATGAATGAAAAATATAAATAAAAAATAAAAAATATTTGCAGTGGGAATGACAGTTCCTTCTGTATAAATGAGATGGTGTTATTATTCAGTCTGGATAAAAATAAAAATAAAATAAAATTAAAATAAAAATAAAATTAAAAATTAAAATTAAAATAAAATTAAAAATAAAAATAAAATTAAAAATAAAATAAAATTAAAATTAACATAAAATTAAAATAAAAATAAAATTAAAATAAAATTAAAATTAAATAAAAATTAAAATAAATAAAAAATATTTGCAGTGGGAATGACAGTTCCTTCTGTATAAATGAGATGGTATTATTATTCAGTCTGGATAAAAAAAAAAAATAAAATAAAAATTTAATTAAAATAAAAAAAAAATAAAATTAAAATTAAAATAAAATTAAAAATAAAATAAAAATAAAAATTAAAATAAAAATAAAATAAAAATTAAAAAAAAATTAAAATCAAAATAAAATTAACATAAAATAAAATAAAAATAAAATTAAAATAAAAATTAAAATAAAATTAAATTAACATAAAATTAAAATAAAAATAAAAATAAAAATAAAATTAAAAATAAAAATAAAATTAAAAATAAAATAAAATTAAAATAAAAATAAAAATAAAATTAAAATTAACATAAAATTAAAATAAAAATAAAATTAAAATAAAATTAAAATTAAAATAAAAATAAATATAAAATTAAAATAAATATAAATATAAAATTAAAATAAAATAAAAATAAAATTAAAAATAAAATAAAATAATAAAAATTAAAATTAAAATAAAATTAAAATAAAAAAAAATTAAAATAAAAAAAAAAATAAATAATTGATATCCCGGATAAGACACTATGTTTCTTTTCTTTAATATTTAATTAATACTAATTTTAGCAGGCAATTGAACTTGGCAAGTTTAAAAAGCCTGTTTAGAACACACATGCTGACATTCCTCTCAGAGTGAGTTGTCATAGCAACCCAGCTGTCTCAGCACAGTGAGCCTACTCCGCCCTCTCCAGGTGCAGCAACCAAAGGTCACTCAAGAGGCAGATGACTCACCAGGCTGGACTGTGAGCTTCAAAATACAAGCTGAAATGCATTTCTCACTATCAGGCTTGCAATGTGCACTGCTTACATTTCATCAATCATTTGGTAAAGGTTGCGGCAAGAACACTTTACACAATTTCCCCAGAAATTGTAGATTGTCTAGTTTTTATTCTTATTCTTATTATTATAGCCAAATTTGCCACGCTAACTCCTCCCACAGTTTTTACACTACAAAGACAAGTAATATATCAAAACGTGCGGATTGTTCCCGATCGGATTGCTATTACTTTGTGGAACGTTTCGCCGAATCGTTCAAGAAATATCGCGGTTTTTGCGGCAAAATTTTCCCATAGGAATGCATTGAGCAGCACAGCACAGCTAGAGTGTGCAAAGGAAAAATCAGAAAAATCAGAACATGATTTGTA
The DNA here is from genome assembly GCF_062004578.1 of Staurois parvus. NCBI lineage: Eukaryota > Metazoa > Chordata > Amphibia > Anura > Ranidae > Staurois > Staurois parvus. Next base: position 254,434 of record NW_028318984.1, read on the forward strand.
AACTGCCATCACTCTTTCATTTTCAAGCCCACCTACACATATCTTATATCAAAACGTTCAGCTAACCCTGCTGTCACTAAAAATGTTCACGGCTAGGACATACTCCTGATAGTTTTCACAATATGACCATTTGTTTGGACCTCACACCTCCCATTGACTTTCATTGAAACTCCACTCTAGACACCAGACATTTTAAGGGACGTTTTTAAACTGCGACTGTGCCTTCATTTGTTATCTTTCAGAGACACACTATACATCAAACTGTAGGTCTTTTTCTTGTGATTGTCACAATATAAACCTTTTCACGGTAGCATTTATACTTTTAAAACTACAAGCGTTTGAAGATGGCAATCGCCAGTGAATTTGGCAAGTTTAAATAGCCTGTTTAGAGCACAGCTTCTCAAACACCTGTGACTGACTGAGGTAACAGGTGCAAGCAAAGGTCACTCAGGGGGCAGCTGAGTCACATTAGAGTGAGAAAGCTGCAGTGTGAAAGGAAAAATCAGAACATGATTTGTAAACTGCCATAACTATGTCATTATCAAGCCCACCTACACATATCTTATATCAAAACGTTCAGCTAACCCTGCTGTCACTAAAAATGTTCACGGCTAGGACATACTCCTGATAGTTTTCAGAATATGACCATTTGTTTGCACCTCACTCCTCCCATTGACTTTCATTGAAACTCCACTTTAGACACAAGAAATTTTAAGGGACGTTTTTAAACTGCGACTGTGCCTTCATTTTTAATATTGCAGAGACATACTATATATCAAAATTTAGGTCTGTTTCTTGTGATTGTCACAATATAAGCCTTTTCACGGTACCATTTATACTTTTAAAACTACAAGCGTTTGAAGATGGCAATCGCCAGTGATGTCAGCAACTTGGAGCAGTTTGTTTATAACCATGACTCTGCCCTTGGTGTGGAGGGAGTTGCCATAGGAACCCAGCTGTGTAAGCAGGAAGCAGAGAGACAAAAGCTAACCTGCCCACTCCAGTTGTGTGGAGGCCAGAACACCACACAATTTCCACAGAAATTGTGAAGACGCCAGTGAAGTAAGCAATTTGAAGCAGTTTGTTTTTAACCGCTCTTCTCTGCCATATTTGAAATCTAATTCTTTTTCTTATTATAGCCATATTTGCCACGCTAACTCCTCCCACAGTTTTTACACTACAAAGACAAGTAATATATCAAAACGTGCGCATTGATCCCGATCGGATTGCTATTACTTTGTAGAACGTTTCGCCGAATCGTTCAAGAAATATCGCGGTTTTTGCGGCGAAATTTTCCCATAGGAATGCATTGAGCAGCACAGCACAGCTAGAGTGTGCAAAGGAAAAATCAGAAAAATCAGAACATGATTTGTAAACTGCCATCACTCTGCCATTTTCAAGCCCACCTACACATATCTTATATCAAAACGTTCCGCTAACCCTGCTGTCACTAAAAATGTTCACGAATACCAGTAGTGTACCGCGCTCCAATATATTCTACCTTATGTGATATAATGAATTCATAAGTGTACCACCGATAATCAAATAATTACATCAATTAATTATACTTAAATATATGATTTGTGTAAATATATAAAATAAATTAATTTATCAATGTGAAAAAACAAAAACTATGAATGAAAAATATAAATAAAAAAAAAAAATATTTGCAGTGGGAATGACAGTTCCTTCTGTATAAATGAGATGGTGTTATTATTCAGTCTGGATAAAAATAAAATAAAATTAAAATTAAAATAAAAAAATAAAATAAAATTAAAATAAAAATAAAATTAAAAATTAAAATTAAAACAAAAATAAAATGAAAAATAAAATAAAAATTAAATTAAAATTAAAATTAAAATAAATAAAAAATATTTGCAGTGGGAATGACAGTTCCTTCTGTATAAATGAGATGGTATTATTATTCAGTCTGGATAAAAATAAAAATAAAATAAAAATTAAATTAAAATAAAATTAAAATAAAATAAAAATAAAAATTAAAAAATAAAAAAAAATTAAAATTAAAAAAAAAATTAAATAAAAATAAAATTAACATAAAATTAAAATAACATAAAATAAAAATAACATAAAATAAAAATAAAATTAAAAATAAAATAAAATTAAAATAAAATAAAATTAAAATTAACATAAAATTAAAATTAACATAAAATTAAAATAAAAATAAAATTAAAATAAAATTAAAATTAACATAAAATTTAAATTAAATTAAAATAAAAATAAAATTAAAAATAAAATAAAAATTAACATAAAATTAAAATAAAAATAAAATTAAAATAAAAATAAAATTAAAATTAACATAAAATTAAAATTAAATTAAAATAAAAATAAAATTAAAAATAAAATAAAAATTAAAATTAAAATAAAAAAAAATAAAAATAAAAATAAATAATTGATATCCCGGATAAGACACTATGTTTCTTTTCTTTAATATTTAATTAATACTAATTTTAGCACGCAATTGAACTTGGCAAGTTTAAAAAGCCTGTTTAGAACAGTCATGCTGACATTCCTCTCAGAGTGAGTTGTCATAGCAACCCAGCTGTCTCAGCACAGTGAGCCTACTCCGCCCTCTCCAGGTGCAGCAACCAAAGGTCACTCAAGAGGCAGATGACTCAGGAGGCTGGACTGTGAGCTTCAAAATACAAGCTGAAATGCATTTCTCACTATAAGGCTTGCAATGTGCACTGCTTACATTTCATCAATCATTTGGTAAAGGTTGCGGCAAGAACACTTTACACAATTTCCCCAGAAATTGTAGATTGTCTAGTTCTTATTCTTATTATTATAGCCAAATTTGCCACGCTAACTCCTCCCACAGTTTTTACACTACAAAGACAAGTAATATATCAAAACGTGCGGATTGTTCCCGATCGGATTGCTATTACTTTGTGGAACGTTTCGCCGAATCGTTCAAGAAATATCGCGGTTTTTGCGGCGAAATGTTCCCATAGGAATGAATGGTGCATCTAGAGTGGCAGCAGAGCACAGCTAGAGTGTGCAAAGGAAAAATCAGAACATGATTTGTAAACTGCCATCACTCTGCCATTTTCAAGCCCACCTACACATATCTTATATCAAAACGTTCAGCTAACCCTGCTGTCACTAAAAATGTTCACGGCTAGGACATACTCCTGATAGTTTTCAGAATATGACCATTTGTTTGCACATCACCCCTCCCATTGACTTTCATTGAAACTCCACTCTAGACACCAGACATTTTAAGGGACGTTTTTAAACTGCGACTGTGCCTTCATTTGTTATCTTTCAGAGACATACTATACATCAAACTGTAGGTCTGTTTCTTGTGATTGTCACAATATAAGCCTTTTCACGGTAGCATTTATACTTTTAAAACTACAACCGTTTGAAGATGGCAATCGCCACTGATGTCAGCAACTTGGAGCAGTTTGTTTATAACCATGACTCTGCCCTTGGTGTGGAGGGAGTTGCCATAGGAACCCAGCTGTGTGAGCAGGAAGCAGAGAGACAAAAGCTAACCTGCCCACTCCAGTTGTGTGGAGGCCAGAACACCACACAATTTCCACAGAAATTGTGAAGACGCCAGTGAAGTAAGCAATTTGAAGCAGTTTGTTTTTAACCGCTCTTCTCTGCCATATTTGAAATCTAATTCTTTTTCTTATTATAGCCATATTTGCCACGCTAACTCCTCCCACAGTTTTTACACTACAAAGACAAGTAATATATCAAAACGTGCGCATTGATCCCGATCGGATTGCTATTACTTTGTAGAACGTTTCGCCGAATCGTTCAAGAAATATCGCGGTTTTTGCGGCGAAATTTTCCCATAGGAATGCATTGAGCAGCACAGCACAGCTAGAGTGTGCAAAGGAAAAATCAGAAAAATCAGAACATGATTTGTAAACTGCCATCACTCTGCCATTTTCAAGCCCACCTACACATATCTTATATCAAAACGTTCCGCTAACCCTGCTGTCACTAAAAATGTTCACGAATACCAGTAGTGTACCGCGCTCCAATATATTCTACCTTATGTGATATAATGAATTCATAAGTGTACCACCGATAATCAAATAATTACATCAATTAATTATACTTAAATATATGATTTGTGTAAATATATAAAATAAATTAATTTATCAATGTGAAAAAACAAAAACTATGAATGAAAAATATAAATAAAAAAAAAAAATATTTGCAGTGGGAATGACAGTTCCTTCTGTATAAATGAGATGGTGTTATTATTCAGTCTGGATAAAAATAAAATAAAATTAAAATTAAAATAAAAAAATAAAATAAAATTAAAATAAAAATAAAATTAAAAATTAAAATTAAAACAAAAATAAAATGAAAAATAAAATAAAAATTAAATTAAAATTAAAATTAAAATAAATAAAAAATATTTGCAGTGGGAATGACAGTTCCTTCTGTATAAATGAGATGGTATTATTATTCAGTCTGGATAAAAATAAAAATAAAATAAAAATTAAATTAAAATAAAATTAAAATAAAATAAAAATAAAAATTAAAAAATAAAAAAAAATTAAAATTAAAAAAAAAATTAAATAAAAATAAAATTAACATAAAATTAAAATAACATAAAATAAAAATAACATAAAATAAAAATAAAATTAAAAATAAAATAAAATTAAAATAAAATAAAATTAAAATTAACATAAAATTAAAATTAACATAAAATTAAAATAAAAATAAAATTAAAATAAAATTAAAATTAACATAAAATTTAAATTAAATTAAAATAAAAATAAAATTAAAAATAAAATAAAAATTAACATAAAATTAAAATAAAAATAAAATTAAAATAAAAATAAAATTAAAATTAACATAAAATTAAAATTAAATTAAAATAAAAATAAAATTAAAAATAAAATAAAAATTAAAATTAAAATAAAAAAAAATAAAAATAAAAATAAATAATTGATATCCCGGATAAGACACTATGTTTCTTTTCTTTAATATTTAATTAATACTAATTTTAGCACGCAATTGAACTTGGCAAGTTTAAAAAGCCTGTTTAGAACAGTCATGCTGACATTCCTCTCAGAGTGAGTTGTCATAGCAACCCAGCTGTCTCAGCACAGTGAGCCTACTCCGCCCTCTCCAGGTGCAGCAACCAAAGGTCACTCAAGAGGCAGATGACTCAGGAGGCTGGACTGTGAGCTTCAAAATACAAGCTGAAATGCATTTCTCACTATAAGGCTTGCAATGTGCACTGCTTACATTTCATCAATCATTTGGTAAAGGTTGCGGCAAGAACACTTTACACAATTTCCCCAGAAATTGTAGATTGTCTAGTTCTTATTCTTATTATTATAGCCAAATTTGCCACGCTAACTCCTCCCACAGTTTTTACACTACAAAGACAAGTAATATATCAAAACGTGCGGATTGTTCCCGATCGGATTGCTATTACTTTGTGGAACGTTTCGCCGAATCGTTCAAGAAATATCGCGGTTTTTGCGGCGAAATGTTCCCATAGGAATGAATGGTGCATCTAGAGTGGCAGCAGAGCACAGCTAGAGTGTGCAAAGGAAAAATCAGAACATGATTTGTAAACTGCCATCACTCTGCCATTTTCAAGCCCACCTACACATATCTTATATCAAAACGTTCAGCTAACCCTGCTGTCACTAAAAATGTTCACGGCTAGGACATACTCCTGATAGTTTTCAGAATATGACCATTTGTTTGCACATCACCCCTCCCATTGACTTTCATTGAAACTCCACTCTAGACACCAGACATTTTAAGGGACGTTTTTAAACTGCGACTGTGCCTTCATTTGTTATCTTTCAGAGACATACTATACATCAAACTGTAGGTCTGTTTCTTGTGATTGTCACAATATAAGCCTTTTCACGGTAGCATTTATACTTTTAAAACTACAACCGTTTGAAGATGGCAATCGCCACTGATGTCAGCAACTTGGAGCAGTTTGTTTATAACCATGACTCTGCCCTTGGTGTGGAGGGAGTTGCCATAGGAACCCAGCTGTGTGAGCAGGAAGCAGAGAGACAAAAGCTAACCTGCCCACTCCAGTTGTGTGGAGGCCAGAACACCACACAATTTCCACAGAAATTGTGAAGACGCCAGTGAAGTAAGCAATTTGAAGCAGTTTGTTTTTAACCGCTCTTCTCTGCCATATTTGAAATCTAATTCTTTTTCTTATTATAGCCATATTTGCCACGCTAACTCCTCCCACAGTTTTTACACTACAAAGACAAGTAATATATCAAAACGTGCGCATTGATCCCGATCGGATTGCTATTACTTTGTAGAATGTTTCGCCGAATCGTTCAAGAAATATCGCGGTTTTTGCGGCGAAATTTTCCCATAGGAATGCATTGAGCAGCACAGCACAGCTAGAGTGTGCAAAGGAAAAATCAGAAAAATCAGAACATGATTTGTAAACTGCCATCACTCTTTCATTTTCAAGCCCACCTACACATATCTTATATCAAAACGTTCAGCTAACCCTGCTGTCACTAAAAATGTTCACGAATACCAGTAGTGTACCGCGCTCCAATATATTCTACCTTATGTGATATAATGAATTCATAAGTGTACCACCGATAATCAAATAATTACATCAATTAATTATACTTAAATATATGATTTGTGTAAATATATCAAATAAATTAATTTATCAATGTGAAAAAACAAAAACTATGAATGAAAAATATAAATAAAAAATAAAAAATATTTGCAGTGGGAATGACAGTTCCTTCTGTATAAATGAGATGGTGTTATTATTCAGTCTGGATAAAAATAAAAATAAAATTAAAATAAAAATAAAATTAAAAATTAAAATTAAAACAAAATAAAAATTAAAAATAAAATAAAAATTAAATAAAAATTAAAATAAATAAAAAATATTTGCAGTGGGAATGACAGTTCCTTCTGTATAAATGAGATGGTATTCTTATTCAGTCTGGATAAAAATAAAAATAAAATAAAAATTTAATTAAAATAAAAAAAAAAAAAATTAAAATTAAAATAAAATTAAAAATAAAATAAAAATAAAAATTAAAATAAAAATAAAATTAAATTTAAAAAAAAATTAAAATCAAAATAAAATTAACATAAAATTAAAATAAAAATAAAATTAAAATTAAAATAAAAATAAAATTAAAAATAAAAATAAAATTAAAAATAAAATAAAATTAAAATTAAAATAAAAATAAAATTAAAATTAACATAAAATTAAAATAAAAATAAAAATAAAATAAAATTAAAATTAAATAAAAATTAAAATAAATAAAAAATATTTGCAGTGGGAATGACAGTTCCTTCTGTATAAATGAGATGGTATTATTATTCAGTCTGGATAAAAAAAAAAAATAAAATAAAAATTTAATTAAAATAAAAAAAAAATAAAATTAAAATTAAAATAAAATTAAAAATAAAATAAAAATAAAAATTAAAATAAAAATAAAATTAAAATTAAAAAAAAATTAAAATCAAAATAAAATTAACATAAAATTAAAATAAAAATAAAATTAAAATAAAAATTAAAATAAAATTAAATTAACATAAAATTAAAATAAAAATAAAATTAAAAATAAAAATAAAATTAAAAATAAAATAAAATTAAAATAAAAATAAAATTAAAATTAACATAAAATTAAAATAAAAATAAAATAAAATTAAAATTAAAATAAAAATAAATATAAAATTAAAATAAAATAAAAATAAAATTAAAATAAAAATAAAATTAAAATAAAATAAAAATAAAATTAAAATTAAAAATAAAATAAAATAAAAATTAAAATTAAAATAAAAAAAAAATTAAAATAAAAATAAAAATAAATAATTGATATCCCGGATAAGACACTATGTTTCTTTTCTTTAATATTTAATTAATACTAATTTTAGCACGCAATTGAACTTGGCAAGTTTAAAAAGCCTGTTTAGAACAGGCATGCTGACATTCCTCTCAGAGTGAGTTGTCATAGCAACCCAGCTGTCTCAGCACAGTGAGCCTACTCCGCCCTCTCCAGGTGCAGCAACCAAAGGTCACTCAAGAGGCAGATGACTCACCAGGCTGGACTGTGAGCTTCAAAATACAAGCTGAAATGCATTTCTCACTATCAGGCTTGCAATGTGCACTGCTTACATTTCATCAATCATTTGGTAAAGGTTGCGGCAAGAACACTTTACACAATTTCCCCAGAAATTGTAGATTGTCTAGTTATTAAGTGTTCTTGCATAGCAAGGAACACTTATTGTTATCTCACAAGTATATTCTTATTCTTATTCTTATTCTTATTATTATAGCCAAATTTGCCACGCTAACTCCTCCCACAGTTTTTACACTACAAAGACAAGTAATATATCAAAACGTGCGGATTGTTCCCGATCGGATTGCTATTACTTTGTGGAACGTTTCGCCGAATCGTTCAAGAAATATCGCGGTTTTTGTGGCGAAATTTTCCCATAGGAATGAATGGTGCATCTAGAGTGGCAGCAGAGCACAGCTAGAGTGTGCAAAGGAAAAATCAGAACATGATTTGTAAACTGCCATCACTCTGCCATTTTCAAGCCCACCTACACATATCTTATATCAAAACGTTCAGCTAACCCTGCTGTCACTAAAAATGTTCACGGCTAGGACATACTCCTGATAGTTTTCAGAATATGACCATTTGTTTGCACATCACCCCTCCCATTGACTTTCATTGAAACTCCACTCTAGACACCAGACATTTTAAGGGACGTTTTTAAACTGCGACTGTGCCTTCATTTGTTATCTTTCAGAGACATACTATACATCAAACTGTAGGTCTTTTTCTTGTGATTGTCACAATATAAACCTTTTCACGGTAGCATTTATACTTTTAAAACTACAAGCGTTTGAAGATGGCAATCGCCAGTGAATTTGGCAAGTTTAAACAGCCTGTTTTCAGCAGAGCTTCTCACACACCTGTGACTGACTGAGGTAACAGGTGCAAGCAAAGGTCACTCAGGGGGCAGCTGAGTCACATTAGAGTGAGAAAGCTGCAGTGTGAAAGGAAAAATCAGAACATGATTTGTAAACTGCCATAACTATGTCATTTTCAAGCCCACCTACACATATCTTATATCAAAACGTTCAGCTAACCCTGCTGTCACTAAAAATGTTCACGGCTAGGACATACTCCTGATAGTTTTCAGAATATGACCATTTGTTTGCACCTCACTCCTCCCATTGACTTTCATTGAAACTCCACTTTAGACACAAAAAATTTTAAGGGACGTTTTTAAACTGCGACTGTGCCTTCATTTTTAATATTGCAGAGACATACTATATATCAAAATTTAGGTCTGTTTCTTGTGATTGTCACAATATAAGCCTTTTCACGGTAGCATTTATACTTTTAAAACTACAACCGTTTGAAGATGGCAATCGCCAGTGATGTCAGCAACTTGGAGCAGTTTGTTTATAACCATGACTCTGCCCTTGGTGTGGAGGGAGTTGCCATAGGAACCCAGCTGTGTGAGCAGGAAGCAGAGAGACAAAAGCTAACCTGCCCACTCCAGTTGTGTGGAGGCCAGAACACCACACAATTTCCACAGAAATTGTGAAGACGCCAGTGAAGTGAGCAATTTGAAGCAGTTTGTTTTTAACCGCTCTTCTCTGCCATATTTGAAATCTAATTCTTATTCTTATTATAGCCATATTTGCCACGCTAACTCCTCCCACAGTTTTTACACTACAAAGACAAGTAATATATCAAAACGTGCGCATTGATCCCGATCGGATTGCTATTACTTTGTAGAACGTTTCGCCAAATCGTTCAAGAAATATCGCGGTTTTTGCGGCAAAATTTTCCCATAGGAACGCATTGAGCAGCACAGCACAGCTAGAGTGTGCAAAGGAAAAATCAGAAAAATCAGAACATGATTTGTAAACTGCCATCACTCTTTCATTTTCAAGCCCACCTACACATATCTTATATCAAAACGTTCAGCTAACCCTGCTGTCACTAAAAATGTTCACGAATACCAGTAGTGTACCGCGCTCCAATATATTCTACCTTATGTGATATAATGAATTCATAAGTGTACCACCGATAATCAAATAATTACATCAATTAATTATACTTAAATATATGATTTGTGTAAATATATCAAATAAATTAATTTATCAATGTGAAAAAACAAAAACTATGAATGAAAAATATAAATAAAAAATAAAAAATATTTGCAGTGGGAATGACAGTTCCTTCTGTATAAATGAGATGGTGTTATTATTCAGTCTGGATAAAAATAAAAATAAAATAAAATTAAAATAAAAATAAAATTAAAAATTAAAATTAAAACAAAATAAAAATTAAAAATAAAATAAAAATTAAATAAAAATTAAAATAAATAAAAAATATTTGCAGTGGGAATGACAGTTCCTTCTGTATAAATGAGATGGTATTATTATTCAGTCTGGATAAAAAAAAAAAATAAAATAAAAATTTAATTAAAATAAAAAAAAAATAAAATTAAAATAAAAATAAAATTAGAAATAAAATAAAAATAAAAATTAAAATAAAAATAAAATAAAAATTAAAAAAAAATTAAAATCAAAATAAAATTAACATAAAATTAAAATAAAAATAAAATTAAAATAAAAATAAAATTAAATTAACATAAAATTAAAATAAAAATAAAAATAAAATTAAAAATAAAAATAAAATTAAAAATAAAATAAAATTAAAATAAAAATAAAAATAAAATTAAAATTAACATAAAATTAAAATAAAAATAAAATTAAAATAAAATTAAAATTAAAATAAAAATAAATATAAAATTAAAATAAAATAAAAATAAAATTAAAAATAAAATAAAATAATAAAAATTAAAATTAAAATAAAAAAAAATTAAAATAAAAAAAAAAATAAATAATTGATATCCCGGATAAGACACTATGTTTCTTTTCTTTAATATTTAATTAATACTAATTTTAGCACGCAATTGAACTTGGCAAGTTTAAAAAGCCTGTTTAGAACACACATGCTGACATTCCTCTCAGAGTGAGTTGTCATAGCAACCCAGCTGTCTCAGCACAGTGAGCCTACTCCGCCCTCTCCAGGTGCAGCAACCAAAGGTCACTCAAGAGGCAGATGACTCACCAGGCTGGACTGTGAGCTTCAAAATACAAGCTGAAATGCATTTCTCACTATCAGGCTTGCAATGTGCACTGCTTACATTTCATCAATCATTTGGTAAAGGTTGCGGCAAGAACACTTTACACAATTTCCCCAGAAATTGTAGATTGTCTAGTTCTTATTCTTATTATTATAGCCAAATTTGCCACGCTAACTCCTCCCACAGTTTTTACACTACAAAGACAAGTAATATATCAAAACGTGCGGATTGTTCCCGATCGGATTGCTATTACTTTGTGGAACGTTTCGCCGAATCGTTCAAGAAATATCGCGGTTTTTGCGGCGAAATTTTCCCATAGGAATGAATGGTGCATCTAGAGTGGCAGCAGAGCACAGCTAGAGTGTGCAAAGGAAAAATCAGAACATGATTTGTAAACTGCCATCACTCTGCCATTTTCAAGCCCACCTACACATATCTTATATCAAAACGTTCAGCTAACCCTGCTGTCACTAAAAATGTTCACGGCTAGGACATACTCCGGATAGTTTTCAGAATATGACCATTTGTTTGCACATCACCCCTCCCATTGACTTTCATTGAAACTCCACTCTAGACACCAGACATTTTAAGGGACGTTTTTAAACTGCGACTGTGCCTTCATTTGTTATCTTTCAGAGACATACTATACATCAAACTGTAGGTCTTTTTCTTGTGATTGTCACAATATAAACCTTTTCACGGTAGCATTTATACTTTTAAAACTACAAGCGTTTGAAGATGGCAATCGCCAGTGAATTTGGCAAGTTTAAATAGCCTGTTTAGAGCACAGCTCCTCACACACCTGTGACTGACTGAGGTAACAGGTGCAAGCAAAGGTCACTCAGGGGGCAGCTGAGTCACATTAGAGTGAGAAAGCTGCAATGTGGAAGGAAAAATCAGAACATGATTTGTAAACTGCCATAACTATGTCATTTTCAAGCCCACCTACACATATCTTATATCAAAACGTTCAGCTAACCCTGCTGTCACTAAAAATGTTCACGGCTAGGACATACTCCTGATAGTTTTCAGAATATGACCATTTGTTTGCACCTCACTCCTCCCATTGACTTTCATTGAAACTCCACTTTAGACACAAGAAATTTTAAGGGACGTTTTTAAACTGCGACTGTGCCTTCATTTTTAATATTGCAGAGACATACTATATATCAAAATTTAGGTCTGTTTCTTGTGATTGTCACAATATAAGCCTTTTCACGGTAGCATTTATACTTTTAAAACTACAACCGTTTGAAGATGGCAATCGCCACTGATGTCAGCAACTTGGAGCAGTTTGTTTATAACCATGACTCTGCCCTTGGTGTGGAGGGAGTTGCCATAGGAACCCAGCTGTGTGAGCAGGAAGCAGAGAGACAAAAGCTAACCTGCCCACTCCAGTTGTGTGGAGGCCAGAACACCACACAATTTCCACAGAAATTGTGAAGACGCCAGTGAAGTAAGCAATTTGAAGCAGTTTGTTTTTAACCGCTCTTCTCTGCCATATTTGAAATCTAATTCTTTTTCTTATTATAGCCATATTTGCCACGCTAACTCCTCCCACAGTTTTTACACTACAAAGACAAGTAATATATCAAAACGTGCGCATTGATCCCGATCGGATTGCTATTACTTTGTAGAACGTTTCGCCGAATCGTTCAAGAAATATCGCGGTTTTTGCGGCGAAATTTTCCCATAGGAATGCATTGAGCAGCACAGCACAGCTAGAGTGTGCAAAGGAAAAATCAGAAAAATCAGAACATGATTTGTAAACTGCCATCACTCTTTCATTTTCAAGCCCACCTACACATATCTTATATCAAAACGTTCAGCTAACCCTGCTGTCACTAAAAATGTTCACGAATACCAGTAGTGTACCGCGCTCCAATATATTCTACCTTATGTGATATAATGAATTCATAAGTGTACAAATAATTACATCAATTAATTATACTTAAATATATGATTTGTGTAAATATATAAAATAAATTAATTTATCAATGTGAAAAAACAAAAACTATGAATGAAAAATATAAATAAAAAATAAAAAATATTTGCAGTGGGAATGACAGTTCCTTCTGTATAAATGAGATGGTGTTATTATTCAGTCTGGATAAAAATAAAAATAAAATAAAATTAAAATAAAAATAAAATTAAAAATTAAAATTAAAACAAAATAAAAATTAAAAATAAAATAAAAATTAAATAAAAATTAAAATAAATAAAAAATATTTGCAGTGGGAATGACAGTTCCTTCTGTATAAATGAGATGGTATTCTTATTCAGTCTGGATAAAAATAAAAATAAAATAAAAATTTAATTAAAATAAAAAAAAAAAAATAAAAATTAAAATAAAATTAAAAATAAAATAAAAATAAAAATTAAAATAAAATTAAATTTAAAAAAAAATTAAAATCAAAATAAAATTAACATAAAATTAAAATAAAAATAAAATTAAAATTAAAATAAAAATAAAATTAAAAATAAAAATAAAATTAAAAATAAAAATAAAACTAAAATTAAAATAAAAATAAAATTAAAATTAACATAAAATTAAAATAAAAATAAAATTAAATTAAAATAAAAATAAAATTAAAAATAAAAATAAAATTTAAAATAAAATAAAATTAAAATTAAAATAAAAATAAAATTAAAATTAACATAAAATTAAAATAAAAATAAAATTAAAATAAAATTAAAATTAAAATAAAAATAAACATAAAATTAAAATAAAATAAAAATAAAAATAAAATTAAAAATAAAATAAAATAATAAAAATTAAAATTAAAATAAAATTAAAATAAAAAAAAAATTAAAATAAAAATAAAAATAAATAATTGATTTCCCGGATAAGACACTATGTTTCTTTTCTTTAATATTTAATTAATACTAATTTTAGCACGCAATTGAACTTGGCAAGTTTAAAAAGCCTGTTTAGAACACACATGCTGACATTCCTCTCAGAGTGAGTTGTCATAGCAACCCAGCTGTCTCAGCACAGTGAGCCTACTCCGCCCTCTCCAGGTGCAGCAACCAAAGGTCACTCAAGAGGCAGATGACTCACGAGGCTGGACTGTGAGCTTCAAAATACAAGCTGAAATGCATTTCTCACTATCAGGCTTGCAATGTGCCCTGCTTACATTTCATCAATCATTTGGTAAAGGTTGCGGCAAGAACACTTTACACAATTTCCCCAGAAATTGTAGATTGTCTAGTTCTTATTTTTATTCCGTTTCTTATTATAGCCATATTTGCCACGCTAACTCCTCCCACAGTTTTTACACTACAAAGACAAGTAATATATCAAAACGTGCGGATTGTTCCCGATCGGATTGCTATTACTTTGTGGAACGTTTCGCCGAATCGTTCACGAAATATCGCGGTTTTTGTGGCGACATTTTCCCATAGGAATGCATTGAGCAACTAGAGTGAGAAGTGACAAATCTAGAGTGTAGAAGGAAAAATCAGAACATGATTTGTAAACTGCCATCACTCTGCCATTTTCAAGCCCACCTACACATATCTTATATCAAAACGTTCAGCTAACCCTGCTGTCACTAAAAATGTTCACGGCTAGGACATATTCCTGATAGTTTTCAGAATATGACCATTTGTTTGGACCTCATCCCTCCCATTGACTTTCATTGAAACTCCACTTTAGACACAAGAAATTTTAAGGGACGTTTTTAAACTGCGACTGTGCCTTCATTTTTAATATTGCAGAGACATACTATATATCACAATTTAGGTCTGTTTCTTGTGATTGTCACAATATAAACCTTTTCACGGTAGCATTTATACTTTTAAAACTACAAGCGTTTGAAAATGGCAATCGCCAGTGAACTTGGCAAGTTTAAATAGCCTGTTTAGAGCAGAGCACCTCACACACCTGTGACTGACTGAGGTAACAGGTGCAACCAAAGGTCACTCAGGGGGCAGCTGAGTCACATTAGAGTGAGAAAGCTGCAGTGTGAAAGGAAAAATCAGAACATGATTTGTAAACTGCCATAACTATGTCATTTTCAAGCCCACCTACACATATCTTATATCAAAACGTTCAGCTAACCCTGCTGTCACTAAAAATGTTCACAGCTAGGACATACTCCTGATAGTTTTCAGAATATGACCATTTGTTTGCACCTCATCCCTCCCATTGACTTTCATTGAAACTTCACTCACAGCCACCTGAAATGTTAAGGGACGTTTTTAAACTGCGACTGTGCCTTCATTTTTAATATTGCAGAGACATACTATACATCAAAATTTAGGTCTGTTTCTTGTGATTGTCACAGTATAAACCTTTTCACGGTAGCATTTATACTTTTAAAACTACAAGCGTTTGAAGATGGCAATCGCAAGTGAATTTGGCAAGTTTGAGCACTGTGTTTAGAGCAGAGCTGTCACACACCTGTGACTGACTGAGGTAACAGGTGCAACCAAAGGTCACTCAGGGGGCAGCTGAGTCACATTAGAGTGAGAAGTGAGAAAGCTGCAGTGTGGAAGGAAAAATCAGAACATGATTTGTAAACTGCCATCACTCTTTCATTTTCAAGCCCACCTACACATATCTTATATCAAAACGTTCAGCTAACCCTGCTGTCACTAAAAATGTTCACGAATGCCAGTAGTGTACCGCGCTCCAATATATTCTACCTTATGTGATATAATGAATTCATAAGTGTACCACCGATAATCAAATAATTACATCAATTAATTATACTTAAATATATGATTTGTGTAAATATATAAAATAAATTAATTTATCAATGTGAAAAAACAAAAACTATGAATGAAAAATATAAATAAAAAATAAAAAATATTTGCAGTGGGAATGACAGTTCCTTCTGTATAAATGAGATGGTGTTATTATTCAGTCTGGATAAAAATAAAATAAAATTAAAATTAAAATAAAAAAATAAAATAAAATTAAAATAAAAATAAAATTAAAAATTAAAATTAAAATAAAAATAAAATGAAAAATAAAATAAAAATTAAATTAAAATTAAAATTAAAATAAATAAAAAATATTTGCAGTGGGAATGACAGTTCCTTCTGTATAAATGAGATGGTATTGTTATTCAGTCTGGATAAAAATAAAAATAAAATAAAAATTAAATTAAAATAAAAAAAAAATAAAATTAAAATTAAAATAAAATTAATAAAAATTAAAATTAAAATAAAAATAAAATTAAAATAAAAAAAAATTAAATAAAAATAAAATTAACATAAAATTAAAAAAAAAATAAAATTAAAATAACATAAAATAAAAATAAAAATAAAATTAAAATAAAAATAAAATTAAAAATAAAATAAAATTAAAATAAAATAAAAATAAAATTAAAATTAACATAAAATTAAAATAAAAATAAAATTAAAATTAACATAAAATTAAAATTAAATTAAAATAAAAATAAAAATAAAATTAACAATAAAATAAAATAAAAATTAAAATTAAAATAAAAAAAAAATTAAAATAAAAATAAATAATTGATATCCCGGATAAGACACTATGTTTCTTTTCTTTAATATTTAATTAATACTAATTTTAGCACGCAATTGAACTTGGCAAGTTTAAAAAGCCTGTTTAGAACAGGCATGCTGACATTCCTCTCAGAGTGAGTTGTCATAGCAACCCAGCTGTCTCAGCACAGTGAGCCTACTCCGCCCTCTCCAGGTGCAGCAACCAAAGGTCACTCAAGAGGCAGATGACTCACCAGGCTGGACTGTGAGCTTCAAAATACAAGCTGAAATGCATTTCTCACTATCAGGCTTGCAATGTGCACTGCTTACATTTCATCAATCATTTGGTAAAGGTTGCGGCAAGAACACTTTACACAATTTCCCCAGAAATTGTAGATTGTCTAGTTTTTATTCCGTTTCTTATTATAGCCATATTTGCCACGCTAACTCCTCCCACAGTTTTTACACTACAAAGACAAGTAATATATCAAAACGTGCGGATTGTTCCCGATCGGATTGCTATTACTTTGTGGAACGTTTCGCCGAATCGTTCACGAAATATCGCGGTTTTTGTGGCGACATTTTCCCATAGGAATGCATTGAGCAACTAGAGTGAGAAGTGACAAATCTAGAGTGTAGAAGGAAAAATCAGAACATGATTTGTAAACTGCCATCACTCTGCCATTTTCAAGCCCACCTACACATATCTTATATCAAAACGTTCAGCTAACCCTGCTGTCACTAAAAATGTTCACGGCTAGGACATATTCCTGATAGTTTTCAGAATATGACCATTTGTTTGGACCTCATCCCTCCCATTGACTTTCATTGAAACTCCACTTTAGACACAAGAAATTTTAAGGGACGTTTTTAAACTGCGACTGTGCCTTCATTTTTTTATCTTTCAGAGACATACTATACATCAAAATTTAGGTCTGTTTCTTGTGATTGTCACAATATAAACCTTTTCACGGTAGCATTTATACTTTTAAAACTACAAGCGTTTGAAAATGGCAATCGCCAGTGAACTTGGCAAGTTTAAATAGCCTGTTTAGAGCAGAGCACCTCACACACCTGTGACTGACTGAGGTAACAGGTGCAACCAAAGGTCACTCAGGGGGCAGCTGAGTCACATTAGAGTGAGAAAGCTGCAGTGTGAAAGGAAAAATCAGAACATGATTTGTAAACTGCCATAACTATGTCATTTTCAAGCCCACCTACACATATCTTATATCAAAACGTTCAGCTAACCCTGCTGTCACTAAAAATGTTCACGGCTAGGACATACTCCTGATAGTTTTCAGAATATGACCATTTGTTTGCACCTCATCCCTCCCATTGACTTTCATTGAAACTTCACTCACAGCCACCTGAAATGTTAAGGGACGTTTTTAAACTGCGACTGTGCCTTCATTTTTAATATTGCAGAGACATACTATACATCAAAACTTAGGTCTGTTTCTTGTGATTGTCACAGTATAAACCTTTTCACGGTAGCATTTATACTTTTAAAACTACAAGCGTTTGAAGATGGCAATCGCCAGTGAATTTGGCAAGTTTGAGCACTGTGTTTAGAGCAGAGCTGTCACACACCTGTGACTGACTGAGGTAACAGGTGCAACCAAAGGTCACTCAGGGGGCAGCTGAGTCACATTAGAGTGAGAAGTGAGAAAGCTGCAGTGTGGAAGGAAAAATCAGAACATGATTTGTAAACTGCCATCACTCTTTCATTTTCAAGCCCACCTACACATATCTTATATCAAAACGTTCAGCTAACCCTGCTGTCACTAAAAATGTTCACGAATGCCAGTAGTGTACCGCGCTCCAATATATTCTACCTTATGTGATATAATGAATTCATAATTGTACCACCGATAATCAAATAATTACATCAATTAATTATACTTAAATATATGATTTGTGTAAATATATAAAATAAATTAATTTATCAATGTGAAAAAACAAAAACTATGAATGAAAAATATAAATAAAAAATAAAAAATATTTGCAGTGGGAATGACAGTTCCTTCTGTATAAATGAGATGGTGTTATTATTCAGTCTGGATAAAAATAAAATAAAATTAAAATTAAAATAAAAAAATAAAATAAAATTAAAATAAAAATAAAATTAAAAATTAAAATTAAAATAAAATGAAAAATAAAATAAAAATTAAATTAAAATTAAAATTAAAATAAATAAAAAATATTTGCAGTGGGAATGACAGTTCCTTCTGTATAAATGAGATGGTATTGTTATTCAGTCTGGATAAAAATAAAAATAAAATAAAAATTAAATTAAAATAAAAAAAAAATAAAATTAAAATTAAAATAAAATTAAAAATAAAAATTAAAATTAAAATAAAAATAAAATTAAAATAAAAAAAAAAATTAAATAAAAATAAAATTAACATAAAATTAAAAAAAAATAAAATTAAAATAACATAAAATAAAAATAAAAATAAAATTAAAAATAAAATAAAATAAAATAAAAATAAAATTAAAATTAACATAAAATTAAAATAAAAATAAAATTAAAATTAACATAAAATTAAAATTAAATTAAAATAAAAATAAAATTTAAAATAAAATAAAATAAAAATTTAAATTAAAATAAAAAAAAAATTAAAATAAAAATAAATAATTGATATCCCGGATAAGACACTATGTTTCTTTTCTTTAATATTTAATTAATACTAATTTTAGCACGCAATTGAACTTGGCAAGTTTAAAAAGCCTGTTTAGAACAGGCATGCTGACATTCCTCTCAGAGTGAGTTGTCATAGCAACCCAGCTGTCTCAGCACAGAGAGCCTACTCCGCCCTCTCCAGGTGCAGCAACCAAAGGTCACTCAAGAGGCAGATGACTCACGAGGCTGGACTGTGAGCTTCAAAATACAAGCTGAAATGCATTTCTCACTATCAGGCTTGCAATGTGCACTGCTTACATTTCATCAATCATTTGGTAAAGGTTGCGGCAAGAACACTTTACACAATTTCCCCAGAAATTGTAGATTGTCTAGTTTTTATTCCGTTTCTTATTATAGCCATATTTGCCACGCTAACTCCTCCCACAGTTTTTACACTACAAATACAAGTAATATATCAAAACGTGCGGATTGTTCCCGATCGGATTGCTATTACTTTGTGGAACGTTTCGCCAAATCGTTCAAGAAATATCGCGGTTTTTGCGGCGAAATTTTCCCATAGGAATGCATTGAGCAGCAGAGCACAGCTAGAGTGTGTAAAGGAAAAATCAGAAAAATCAGAACATGATTTGTAAACTGCCATCACTCTTTCATTTTCAAGCCCACCTACACATATCTTATATCAAAACGTTCAGCTAACCCTGCTGTCACTAAAAATTTTCACAGCTAAGCCATATTCCTGATAGTTTTCAGAATATGACCATTTGTTTGGACCTAATCCCTCCCATTGACTTTCATTGAAACTCCACTTTAGACACAAGAAATTTTAAGGGACGTTTTTAAACTGCGACTGTGCCTTCATTTTTTATCTTTCAGAGACATACTATACATCAAAATTTAGGTCTGTTTCTTGTGATTGTCACAATATAAGCCTTTTCACGGTAGCATTTATACTTTTAAAACTACAAGCGTTTGAAAATGGCAATCGCCAGTGAACTTGGCAAGTTTAAACAGCCTGTTTAGAGCAGAGCTTCTCACACACCTGTGACTGACTGAGGTAACAGGTGCAAGCAAAGGTCACTCAGGGGGCAGCTGAGTCACATTAGAGTGAGAAAGCTACAGTGTGAAAGGAAAAATCAGAACATGATTTGTAAACTGCCATCACTGTGTCATTTTCAAGCCCACCTACACATATCTTATATCAAAACGTTCAGCTAACCCTGCTGTCACTAAAAATGTTCACGGCTAGGACATACTCCTGATAGTTTTCAGAATATGACCATGTGTTTTCACCTCACCCCTCCCATTGACTTTCATTGAAACTCCACTCTAGATACCTGACATTTTAAGGGACGTTTTTAAACTGCGACTGTGCCTTCATTTTTATTATTGCAGAGATATACTATATATCAAAATTTAGGTCTTTTTCTTGTGATTGTCACAATATAAACCTTTTCACGGTAGCATTTATACTTTTAAAACTACAAGCGTTTGAAAATGGCAATCGCCAGTGAACTTGGCAAGTTTAAACAGCCTGTTTAGAGCAGAGCTTCTCACACACCTGTGACTGACTGAGTCACAGGTGCAAGCAGAGGTCACTCAGGGGGCAGCTGAGTCACATTAGAGTGAGAAAGCTGCAGTGTGGAAGGAAAAATCAGAACATGATTTGTAAACTGCCATCACTGTGTCATTTTCAAGCCCACCTACACATATCTTATATCAAAACGTTCAGCTAACCCTGCTGTCACTAAAAATGTTCACGAATGCCAGTAGTGTACCGCGCTCCAATATATTCTACCTTATGTGATATAATGAATTCATAAGTGTACCACCGATAATCAAATAATTACATCAATTAATTATACTTAAATATATGATTTGTGTAAATATATAAAATAAATTAATTTATCAATGTAAAAAAACAAAAACTATGAATGAAAAATATAAATAAAAAATAAAAAATATTTGCAGTGGGAATGACAGTTCCTTCTGTATAAATGAGATGGTATTATTATTCAGTCTGGATAAAAATAAAAATAAAATAAAAATTAAATTAAAATAAAAAAAAAATAAAATTAAAATTAAAATAAAATTAAAAATAAAAATAAAAATAAAATTAAAATTAAAAAAAAAAATTAAATAAAAATAAAATTAACATAAAATTAAAATAAAAATAAAATTAAAATAACATAAAATAAAAATAAAAATAAAAATAAAATTAAAAATAAAATAAAATTAAAATAAAATAAAAATAAAATTAAAATTAACATAAAATTAAAATAAAATTAAAATTAAAATAAAAATAAAATTAAAATTAACATAAAATTAAAATTAAAATTAAAATAAAATTTTTTTTTAAATAAAAATAAAAATAAATAATTGATATCCCGGATAAGACACTATGTTTCTTTTCTTTAATATTTAATTAATACTAATTTTAGCACGCAATTGAACTTGGCAAGTTTAAAAAGCCTGTTTAGAACAGGCATGCTGACATTCCTCTCAGAGTGAGTTGTCATAGCAACCCAGCTGTCTCAGCACAGTGAGCCTACTCCGCCCTCTCCAGGTGCAGCAACCAAAGGTCACTCAAGAGGCAGATGACTCACGAGGCTGGACTGTGAGCTTCAAAATACAAGCTGAAATGCATTTCTCACTATCAGGCTTGCAATGTGCACTGCTTACATTTCATCAATCATTTGGTAAAGGTTGCGGCAAGAACACTTTACACAATTTCCCCAGAAATTGTAGATTGTCTAGTTCTTATTCTTATTATAGCCATATTTGCCACGCTAACTCCTCCCACAGTTTTTACACTACAAATACAAGTAATATATCAAAACGTGCAGATTGTTCCCGATCGGATTGCTATTACTTTGTGGAACGTTTCGCCGAATCGTTCAAGAAATATCGCGGTTTTTGCGGCAAAATTTTCCCATAGGAATGCATTGAGCAGCAGAGCACAGCTAGAGTGTGTAAAGGAAAAATCAGAAAAATCAGAACATGATTTGTAAACTGCCATCACTCTTTCATTTTCAAGCCCACCTACACATATCTTATATCAAAACGTTCAGCTAACCCTGCTGTCACTAAAAATATTCACAGCTAAGCCATATTCCTGATAGTTTTCAGAATATGACCATTTGTTTGGACCTCATCCCTCCCATTGACTTTCATTGAAACTCCACTTTAGACACAAGAAATTTTAAGGGACGTTTTTAAACTGCGACTGTGCCTTCATTTTTTATCTTTTAGAGACATACTATACATCAAAATTTAGGTCTGTTTCTTGTGATTGTCACAATATAAACCTTTTCACGGTAGCATTTATACTTTTAAAACTACAAGCGTTTGAAAATGGCAATCGCCAGTGAACTTGGCAAGTTTAAATAGCCTGTTTAGAGCAGAGCTTCTCACACACCTGTGACTGACTGAGGTAACAGGTGCAAGCAAAGGTCACTCAGGGGGCAGCTGAGTCACATTAGAGTGAGAAAGCTACAGTGTGAAAGGAAAAATCAGAACATGATTTGTAAACTGCCATAACTATGTCATTTTCAAGCCCACCTACACATATCTTATATCAAAACGTTCAGCTAACCCTGCTGTCACTAAAAATGTTCACGGCTAGGACATACTCCTGATAGTTTTCAGAATATGACCATTTGTTTGCACCTCACCCCTCCCATTGACTTTCATTGAAACTTCACTCACAGCCACCTGAAATGTTAAGGGACGTTTTTAAACTGCGACTGTGCCTTCATTTTTAATATTGCAGAGACATACTATACATCAAAATTTAGGTCTGTTTCTTGTGATTGTCACAGTATAAACCTTTTCACTGTAGCATTTATACTTTTAAACTACAAGCGTTTGAAGATGGCAATCGCAAGTGAATTTTGCAAGTTTGAGCACTGTGTTTAGAGCAGAGCTTGTCACACACCTGTGACTGACTGAGTCACAGGTGCACCAAAGGTCACTCAGGGGGCAGCTGAGTCACATTAGAGTAAGAAGTGAGAAAGCTGCAGTGTGGAAGGAAAAATCAGAACATGATTTGTAAACTGCCATCACTATGTCATTTTCAAGCCCACCTACACATATCTTATATCAAAACGTTCAGCTAACCCTGCTGTCACTAAAAATGTTCACGAATGCCAGTAGTGTACCGCGCTCCAATATATTCTACCTTATGTGATATAATGAATTCATAAGTGTACCACCGATAATCAAATAATTACATCAATTAATTATACTTAAATATATGATTTGTGTAAATATATAAAATAAATTAATTTATCAATGTGAAAAAACAAAAACTATGAATGAAAAATATAAATAAAAAATAAAAAATATTTGCAGTGGGAATGACAGTTCCTTCTGTATAAATGAGATGGTGTTATTATTCAGTCTGGATAAAAATAAAATAAAATTAAAATTAAAATAAAAAAATAAAATAAAATTAAAATAAAAATAAAATTAAAAATTAAAATTAAAATAAAAATAAAATGAAAAATAAAATAAAAATTAAATTAAAATTAAAATTAAAATAAATAAAAAATATTTGCAGTGGGAATGACAGTTCCTTCTGTATAAATGAGATGGTATTATTATTCAGTCTGGATAAAAATAAAAATAAAATAAAAATTAAATTAAAATAAAAAAAAAAATAAACTTAAAATTAACATAAAATTAAAAATAAAAATAAAAATTAAAATAAAATAAAATTAAAATTAAAAAAAAAATTAAATAAAAATAAAATTAACATAAAATTAAAATAAAAATAAAATTAAAATAACATAAAATAAAAATAAAATTAAAAATAAAATAAAATTAAAAATAAAATAAAAATAAAATTAAAATTAACATAAAATTAAAATTAACATAAAATTAAAATTAAATTAAAATAAAAATAAAATAAAATAAAAATTAAAATTAAAATAAAAAAAAAATTAAAATAAAAATAAATAATTGATATCCCGGATAAGACACTATGTTTCTTTTCTTTAATATTTAATTAATACTAATTTTAGCACGCAATTGAACTTGGCAAGTTTAAAAAGCCTGTTTAGAACAGGCATGCTGACATTCCTCTCAGAGTGAGTTGTCATAGTGTAAAATATCGTATTGTCTCGATATTTTATTAACTTGTATTGATGAGAAATGTTCAAATAGAAAGTCCTTCCACTTCTTGTAAAAACTCAAAAAGATGATTTAATAATAACGTTGCATAAAATTAGTAATAAAATATTGGCATACAGAATGTTTAAATAATGTCCAAAAAATATAGTTAAGTTCTTGATAATAAGATTGTATATATGTATATGTGTGTATGTGTGTGTCTCTCAAGGCTTCAAGCAATGTGAGTATAAAAAGTCTTTGTTTCAACTCTTAAATGAGCAATCCAGCCCCCACCTTTTCCTCAAAATGGGCTGATATACTTGTAGTCCCACAAAGATAATTGGAAACAGATGTATATATATATAACAAACCCTCCAGCCTACTTCTCTCAAAGTCTGAGTGTAACTTTATCTCTTACATAGATGGGGGAGGATGGTAAACCAATTGCTACCATATGTGGCTTGAATGTAAAGGAAACCCAAGATATATGTTCATATATAAATTCACAAACTATGAAGTCTAATCACTTACTTTTCCCAATCTAGAACAAATATAAATATAATAACTCAATTATTCTATTAAGATCCAACTCATTCATACTTGTTAGTACTGTTAATAAGAAGATATTAGATATTTAGGTTAAGGAAAGCTTCTAACATTTCCCTCTCAAAATGATCGATTTTATCGAATCTTAATCATTTTCCTTATCTTAATCCATTTATACACATTCTCGTCACTTTCGTATCCATTCAAGCGTTTTTGGATCTTAAGATAATTGATCTGAACTTATCTTCAATTTGATTCTATAATGGGAAAACAAATTCTTTGATAAACCTTTTGTTATGTATCACATAAAAATATTTTTACCCTTATTATTTTCCTTTCCTTTCACCAAATAATTCATCCCCTTAATAAATGTATAACTGTAACATTATAGTACAATACTTTAAAATATGTCACTTAAAAAATAGATGTTTCATATTTTCCCTCCAAAATGTGTGTAGCACACAGTTCTATAATCCACTACATCTTTTCAAAATACCTTATCAACATTTAAACATAACATATGTTCTCTAACTTCAATCCATACATGTATATCAAATGATTTTTTTTTAAAAACATACATATAACAATGTAAAGCTTGCCTAAATTTTTCTATATGTACCTTAGAAAACTTATCTCTAGCTTAATTAACAACAGATGTTCTAACTAAGAGTGACTCTGTTGTAACAAAAGTTTAACCCTTTCACTTCTGAAAATACATAGTGTGTGATTGCAAATGTTCATGTGAAAACTGATCTCATCTTGATATGATAAACATATCATGTCAAAAATAAAATGTACACACAAAAAAAACCAATATATCTGATGATGAATGAATTATTTCATCAGTAGTCAAAAGTCAATTGTTTTATAAGTTCTTCCTCTATGAGATGCCTTGAGATGTCTTGTCTTCTTCTAGCACTCTGTAAAGTTCAAATAACTTTATTGAACATAAAAAGAACAACAAAAACTATGATGAATGAAATTCTTGTTGCAAAGCTTCTTCCAGAATAAATTTCCTTCTTGGAAAATGTATTATCATCTGAAAGGTTTAGAAATATTTGAACTTTCTTCCTTTAACAGTTACTCTTAGGTCATTTCCTGTAACAGAAATGCAGTATCATTATTTTGGCATTGATAATTTTACATGGATTAATCCTCTTACATTTATCTGTTAATATTACATATCATAATCACAAACATTTCTAGTCATGACATGGAAGACATATTTTGATTATAATACTTCTTATTGACTTGTAGTGTTCTATTTTAGAATGCGGGCACTTCCGCCTAACAACACTAGGGTTGCTGATGCAAATCCCAACCATGGCATCACCTGCCTGGAGTTTGTATGTTCTCCCTGTGCTTGTGTGGGTTTTCTCCAGGTACTCCGGTTTCCTCCCACACTCCAAAGACATGTTGGTAGGAGAATTGCTCCTATCTAAATTGGCCCTAGTATGTGTATGTATGACTGTGAGTTAGGGACCTTAGATTGTACACCTCTTGAGGGTTAGGGACTGATGTGAATGTACTATATATGTAAAAAGCACTACATAAATTCACAACGCTATATAAGTACCTGAAATAAACAAAAATAAATATAACAGGACGCTACATCTCCATTATTGGTCATGATTCAAAACCTTGGTTTCAAAACCAAAGAAAGGTTTTGTATCAACCCAGAGATGACAAAGGATCATGCCTTTGATCTTATCTCTATAAAATTGGAAATATGCGTAGCTGTTTTGTGTATTGGCTCACTTCTTGTAGTGTAAGACTGATCTGCAGTAATACATACTGGTTTCAAACTTTTCTCAGTTCCTATGTTGAAAACATGAGGTACAAACTTCTCACTTACAGCTGTACAAACATGTGTTGGTATGTTTTCCTGAAAATGTCTTTTTGTTACTTCTATCTGAATGTGTTTGGAAGACAGTGTTTTGTACCATATAGGATAATTTTCACGATACTTTTCTGTTGAACCATCTTCCTGTAGGAGTTTCAGTGATGAATCAGGTGTCTGTAATATGATCTTACTTGATCTCACAATGTATTCAGTTATTTTGACTGCAAAGAAAACACTTAACAATTTTTTCATATGTGCATCAAAGTTTTTCTCCATATTTGTCAAAGTTCTTGAGAAGAAACCTATTATTTTCTGATTACCATCTTTTAATTGTGACAAAGTTGCTGAGATTGCATTATTGGAAACATTGGTTTCTAAAACAAAAGGAACTTTACTACAAAACTCAACAGTACTTAATGTAGTAGCATTCTGCAAATTCCATTTCAATAGTTCAAAAGCTTCTTTCTCAGTTTGATTCCATTGATCAAACACACCAGCTTTTTGTCTCAAACGATCAAATAATGATCTAGACTTTTCTGCAAAATTGGGTATAAAATCTTTACAATGATTTACTTCGCTCAAAAACTGATGCAAAGCCTTGCGATTTGTTGGAATTGGATAAGCAGAAATAGTTTTAACTTTTTCTTGCAACATCTGTCTCTGTCCATGACTAATTTGCATATGAAGGAATTCCACCTGTCTTTTCATCAACTGAACTTTCTCTGTATTCAATTTCAATCCTGCTGTTTGTAACAACGTAAATATTTCAGACAAAAGAGTGATATGTTCAGTTCTATTTTGTGTAGACAAGAGAAGCTTGTCTACATGCTGGACAATACATTCTGGCCTAGAGAATTTAGATAATATTTTTCCCAAATACTCATGAACAATCCCATCACTTAAATCTAAGCCTGGGGCTAATCTTGTGAATGTATAAGTTTCTTTGTTGAAGCTAAAGGCAAGTTTATATTGACAACTCTTAGCTAAGGGTACTGACAAATGGCTATTGGCAATTTCAAGTACTGAGAATATTTTGGCCTTGGCATCCAGATGTGACATTATGTTACAATCAGGAACAATAGATCTGTTATTTGTGATGCATTTGTTCAATGTCCTGAAATCAACTGATAAAGAATATGAATTATCAACTTTGATAGGCCAAATACAATTATTCACCACTGATTGTACTTTCTTTAAAATACCTTGCTGTAAAAACTCATCTACAATGGAAGAGATTGGATTAATTGATTCTAATGGCAATTTGTATTGAGGTTGAGGCTTAGGGTCTCTACCTTCAATGTCAACATCAAAATCCTTAAACAAACCTACATCATTTTTGCTTCGACTCCAAAGATCTGTATGTGATATAACCAATTGTTCCAATTCAAGATTGGTTCCTGTATGTGGCCATTTATGATCTGAAGACATGTCAGCAGTTGCTGTACAAATACTTCCAACATTACAGTACATGGAAGAATCAATTGATGTTGATTTGGGCCTTCCACTTTCATCCAATAAATTTGGAGCAACATATTCCAACAGTAAAGAAGAAGAATCTCCATTTGATCCTGATTTAAATTTCGGCAATGGCAATAAACCATTCCTATTAATGACAACAGCACTGTTTACCATATTGTTTAAGCTGTTGTTAACTCTCAGTGAACTGATCTTTTTAACTTCTGAGGCATAAGGCAACTCAGACAGACTATTGTTGGAACATGGAGGAGCAGATTGTTCAGAAATTATATTTTGGTCTTCTAATTCCAAAGCTTTTCTTTGTAAATCTAATTTATAATGAATACAATCTCTTTTCAAATGACCAAATCGTTTACAATAGAAACAAATAGTATTTCCTGTCTGCTCTGAGACTCTCGTCCTGCCTGTGACGTATTCATCATCATAACTGGGTGTGGCTAAGCACATGGTCTCTCTCTGTTCTCCATTTTGAACAATTAAACTTTCCTTCTTCTGATTGTTTAATTTAAGTTGTCTCCTAACTGTATCAATAACTTTGGCTGCTTGATCTAAATCATTTTTTCCAGTAGCAATAATAACAGATGCTGGATCAAGATACTTGAATTTTTTAACAAAAGCATTTACCATAGAAGGAGTCTCATTGTCTAAATTAAATATAATTTTGTATACTTTAGAAAATCTATTTTTAAATTCAAAAGGATCATCATTAATCGTAGCTCTTAAGGAGTCTAAGATTTCCAAAGAAGGAGTTTCCTCTCCAGTAGTAAATTTCAATAATTGACGTAGTCGGTCTGATGCATTGCTATGCATTTCCTCATCATCCTCAATATATGGCGTTTTGATTAATCTACATGCCATAACACTGGGGAGCCATAAACAGAATAGAAAATTTCTTTGCTCCTGATTTAAACAAAAATTATTACAAAAATTTTCATAAACCTCCATGTTATAGAAAGCATCGGCGTCCATATCATAGGCTGGCATATCCTTCAAAATTTTCATGAGCTGATCAAGGATTTTAAGATTAAGTTTTGCAGCTTTATCCCTTAATTTTCTCTTACACATTTCTTCCTGATTGGTAGGATCTCCTTCCATAGAATGGATCTCTGGTACAAAAGATTTTTGTTTCTCTGCCTTAGTATTCACACAAATTCTTTTTACATCATTCTGCAGGTCAGATAACTGAATGTCTTTTGTTTGAATTGCACTTTGCATATCATCTATTTGCTCAGTCAAAATCTGGCAATTAGCACATACACTGCTCTGATCTTGCTTCATTATACATGTAGCAGTCTTAGGAACATCAAAAATCATGGCATTAAAAACATTAACTAACTTCATTACATTTCTAACTTGTTTGCTCAGTTTCTTAAAGGAAAACTTAGATTTTTCTATCTTAATATTAGCCTGTAAGCACTCATTATACATGTACCGCCAAAGTTCATTATCTTTAACAAATGTAGACAGATTCTTGAATTCTAACTTACTCTCTCTAGATAATTCATCAATAAAATCCATTACTTACCAATTAATAAGGTCTTTCTTTACATAACGCGTCTTTTCTCTCTTGGCGGGAAATGACATCACCAAGGAACAGCGTTGCTTGCAATTGCGCAAAATTCTCACCAATTCTGCTTTTAGGTTCTCGATTATGCCGACGATTCATCTGTTGCAGACTTTACTTCTCCTGAAAGCTTGATTTCATATTTTGCTGAGTGTGCAAACCTCTTCCCTCTCATCAAGATGAAGAAGAAAAAAGTCAAAAATAAGCGATCGGCGGAAACGAATCGAACTGGAGGCTCGCCACTGTAAAATATCGTATTGTCTCGATATTTTATTAACTTGTATTGATGAGAAATGTTCAAATAGAAAGTCCTTCCACTTCTTGTAAAAACTCAAAAAGATGATTTAATAATAACGTTGCATAAAATTAGTAATAAAATATTGGCATACAGAATGTTTAAATAATGTCCAAAAAATATAGTTAAGTTCTTGATAATAAGATTGTATATATGTATATGTGTGTATGTGTGTGTCTCTCAAGGCTTCAAGCAATGTGAGTATAAAAAGTCTTTGTTTCAACTCTTAAATGAGCAATCCAGCCCCCACCTTTTCCTCAAAATGGGCTGATATACTTGTAGTCCCACAAAGATAATTGGAAACAGATGTATATATATATAACAAACCCTCCAGCCTACTTCTCTCAAAGTCTGAGTGTAACTTTATCTCTTACATAGATGGGGGAGGATGGTAAACCAATTGCTACCATATGTGGCTTGAATGTAAAGGAAACCCAAGATATATGTTCATATATAAATTCACAAACTATGAAGTCTAATCACTTACTTTTCCCAATCTAGAACAAATATAAATATAATAACTCAATTATTCTATTAAGATCCAACTCATTCATACTTGTTAGTACTGTTAATAAGAAGATATTAGATATTTAGGTTAAGGAAAGCTTCTAACACATAGCAACCCAGCTGTCTCAGCACAGTGAGCCTACTCCGCCCTCTCCAGGTGCAGCAACCAAAGGTCACTCAAGAGGCAGATGACTCACGAGGCTGGACTGTGAGCTTCAAAATACAAGCTGAAATGCATTTCTCACTATCAGGCTTGCAATGTGCCCTGCTTACATTTCATCAATCATTTGGTAAAGGTTGCGGCAAGAACACTTTACACAATTTCCCCAGAAATTGTAGATTGTCTAGTTCTTATTCTTATTATAGCCATATTTGCCACGCTAACTCCTCCCACAGTTTTTACACTACAAATACAAGTAATATATCAAAACGTGCGGATTGTTCCCGATCGGATTGCTATTACTTTGTAGAACGTTTCGCCGAATCGTTCAAGAAATATCGCGGTTTTTGCGGTGAAATTTTCCCATAGGAATGCATTGAGCAGCAGAGCACAGCTTGAGTGTGCAAAGGAAAAATCAGAAAAATCAGAACATGATTTGTAAACTGCCATCACTCTGCCATTTTCAAGCCCACCTACACATATCTTATATCAAAACGTTCAGCTAACCCTGCTGTCACTAAAAATGTTCACGGCTAGGACATACTCCTGATAGTTTTCACAATATGACCATTTGTTTGCACATCACCCCTCCCATTGACTTTCATTGAAACTCCACTCTAAACACCAGACATTTTAAGGGACGTTTTTAAACTGCGACTGTGCCTTCATTTTTTATCTTTCAGAGACATACTATACATCAAAATTTAGGTCTGTTTCTTATGATTGTCACAATATAAACCTTTTCACGGTAGCATTTATACTTTTAAAACTACAAGCGTTTGAAAATGGCAATCGCCAGTGAACTTGGCAAGTTTAAACAGCCTGTTTAGAGCAGAGCTTCTCACACACCTGTGACTGACTGAGGTAACAGGTGCAAGCAAAGGTCACTCAGGGGGCAGCTGAGTCACATTAGAGTGAGAAAGCTACAGTGTGAAAGGAAAAATCAGAACATGATTTGTAAACTACCATAACTATGTCATTTTCAAGCCCACCTACACATATCTTATATCAAAACGTTCAGCTAACCCTGCTGTCACTAAAAATGTTCACGGCTAGGACATACTCCTGATAGTTTTCAGAATATGACCATTTGTTTGCACCTCACCCCTCCCATTGACTTTCATTGAAACTTCACTCACAGCCACCTGAAATGTTAAGGGACGTTTTTAAACTGCGACTGTGCCTTCATTTTTAATATTGCAGAGACATACTATACATTAAAATTTAGGTCTGTTTCTTATGATTGTCACAATATAAACCTTTTCACGGTAGCATTTATACTTTTAAAACTACAAGCGTTTGAAGATGGCAATCGCCAGTGAATTTGGCAAGTTTGAGCACTGTGTTTAGAGCAGAGCTTGTCACACACCTGTGACTGACTGAGTCACAGGTGCACCAAAGGTCACTCAGGGGGCAGCTGAGTCACATTAGAGTGAGAAGTGAGAAAGCTGCAGTGTGGAAGGAAAAATCAGAACATGATTTGTAAACTGCCATCACTCTTTCATTTTCAAGCCCACCTACACATATCTTATATCAAAACGTTCAGCTAACCCTGC
The DNA here is from genome assembly GCF_062004578.1 of Staurois parvus. Lineage (NCBI taxonomy): Eukaryota > Metazoa > Chordata > Amphibia > Anura > Ranidae > Staurois > Staurois parvus. Next base: position 286,733 of record NW_028318984.1, read on the forward strand.
TGTCACTAAAAATGTTCACGAATGCCAGTAGTGTACCGCGCTCCAATATATTCTACCTTATGTGATATAATGAATTCATAAGTGTACCACCGATAATCAAATAATTACATCAATTAATTATACTTAAATATATGATTTGTGTAAATATATAAAATAAATTAATTTATCAATGTGAAAAAACAAAAACTATGAATGAAAAATATAAATAAAAAATAAAAAATATTTGCAGTGGGAATGACAGTTCCTTCTGTATAAATGAGATGGTGTTATTATTCAGTCTGGATAAAAATAAAATAAAATTAAAATAAAAAAATAAAATAAAATTACAATAAAAATAAAATTAAAAATTAAAATAAAAATAAAATGAAAAATAAAATAAAAATTAAATTAAAATTAAAATAAATGAAAAATATTTGCAGTGGGAATGACAGTTCCTTCTGTACAAATGAGATGGTATTATTATTCAGTCTGGATAAAAATAAAAATAAAATAAAAATTAAATTAAAATAAAAAAAAAATAAAATTAAAATTAAAATAAAATTAAAAATAAAAATAAAAATTAAAATAAAAATAAAATTAAAATTAACATAAAATTAAAATAAAAATAAAATTAAAATAAAATAAAATAAAAATAAAATTAAAATTAAAATTAACATAAAATTAAAATTAAATTAAAATAAAAATAAAATTAAAAATAAAATAAAAATTAAAATTAAAATAAAATTAAAATTAAAAAAAAAAATTTAATAAAAATAAAATTAACATAAAATTAAAATAAAAATAAAATTAAAATAACATAAAATAAAAATAAAATTAAAATAAAAATAAAAATAAAATTTAAATTAACATAAAATTAAAATAAAATTAAAATAAAAATAAAATTAAAATTAAAATAAAAATTAAATTAAAATAAAAATAAAATTAAAATAAAATTAAAATTAACATAAAATTAAAATTAAATTAAAATAAAAATAAAATAAAATAAAAATTAAAATTAAAATAAAAAAAATTAAAATAAAAATAAATAATTGATATCCCGGATAAGACACTATGTTTCTTTTCTTTAATATTTAATTAATACTAATTTTAGCACGCAATTGAACTTGGCAAGTTTAAAAAGCCTGTTTAGAACAGTCATGCTGACATTCCTCTCAGAGTGAGTTGTCATAGCAACCCAGCTGTCTCAGCACAGTGAGCCTACTCCGCCCTCTCCAGGTGCAGCAACCAAAGGTCACTCAAGAGGCAGATGACTCACGAGGCTGGACTGTGAGCTTCAAAATACAAGCTGAAATGCATTTCTCACTATCAGGCTTGCAATGTGCCCTACTTACATTTCATCAATCATTTGGTAAAGGTTGCGGCAAGAACACTTTACACAATTTCCCCAGAAATTGTAGATTGTCTAGTTAAGTGTTCTTGCATAGCAAGGAACACTTATTGTTATCTCACATATATATTCTTATTCTTATTCCGTTTCTTATTATAGCCATATTTGCCACGCTAACTCCTCCCACAGTTTTTACACTACAAAGACAAGTAATATATCAAAACGTGCGGATTGTTCCCGATCGGATTGCTATTACTTTGTGGAACGTTTCGCCGAATCGTTCACGAAATATCGCGGTTTTTGTGGCGACATTTTCCCATAGGAATGCATTGAGCAACTAGAGTGAGAAGTGACAAATCTAGAGTGTAGAAGGAAAAATCAGAACATGATTTGTAAACTGCCATCACTCTGCCATTTTCAAGCCCACCTACATATATCTTATATCAAAACGTTCAGCTAACCCTGCTGTCACTAAAAATGTTCACGGCTAGGACATACTCCTGATAGTTTTCAGAATATGACCATTTGTTTGCACATCACCCCTCCCATTGACTTTCATTGAAACTCCACTCTAGACACCAGACATTTTAAGGGACGTTTTTAAACTGCGACTGTGCCTTCATTTGTTATCTTTCAGAGACATACTATACATCAAACTGTAGGTCTTTTTCTTGTGATTGTCACAATATAAACCTTTTCATGGTAGCATGTATACTTTTAAAACTACAAGCGTTTGAAGATGGCAATCGCCAGTGAACTTGCCAAGTTTAAATAGCCTGTTTAGAGCAGAGCTGTCACACACCTGTGACTGACTGAGGTAACAGGTGCAAGCAAAGGTCACTCAGGGGGCAGCTGAGTCACATTAGAGTGAGAAAGCTACAGTGTGAAAGGAAAAATCAGAACATGATTTGTAAACTGCCATAACTATGTCATTATCAAGCCCACCTACACATATCTTATATCAAAACGTTCAGCTAACCCTGCTGTCACTAAAAATGTTCACGGCTAGGACATACTCCTGATAGTTTTCAGAATATGACCATTTGTTTGCAAATCACCCCTCCCATTGACTTTCATTGAAACTCCACTCTAGACACCAGACATTTTAAGGAACGTTTTTAAACTGCGACTGTGCCTTCATTTTTTATCTTTCAGAGACAGACTATACATCAAAATTTAGGTCTTTTTCTTGTGATTGTCACAATATAAACCTTTTCACGGTAGCATTTATACTTTTAAAACTACAAGCGTTTGAAGATGGCAATCGCCAGTGAACTTGCCAAGTTTAAAAAGCCTGTTTAGAACAGACATGTTGACAGTCCTCTCAGAGTGAGTTGTCATAGCAACCCAGCTGTCTCAGCACAGTGAGCCTACTCCGCCCACTCCAGGTGCAGCAACCAAAGGTCACTCAAGAGGCAGATGACTCACCAGGCTGGACTGTGAGCTTCAAAATACAAGCTGAAATGCATTTCTCACTATCAGGCTTGCAATGTGCACTGCTTACATTTCATCAATCATTTGGTAAAGGTTGCTGCAAGAACAATTTACACAATTTCCCCAGAAATTGTAGATTTTCTAGGTGTTCCTTGCTATGCAAGAACACTTAATAAGAATAAGAATATACTTGTGAGATAACAATAAGTGTTCCTTGCTATGCAAGAACACTTAATTATACTTAAATATATGATTTGTGTAAATATATAAAATAAATTATTTATATATGTTAAAAAGCAAAAACTATGAATGAAAAATATAAATAAAAAATAAAAAATATTTGCTGTGGGAATGACAGTTCCTTCTGTATAAATGAGATGGTGTTATTATTCAGTCTGGATAAACATAAACATAAAATTAAAATAAAAATAAAAATAAAATTAAAATAAAATTAAAATAAAATTAAAATTAAAATAAAAATGAAAAAGAAAATAAAAATAAAATTAAAATAAAAATAAAATAAAATTAAAATTAAAATAAAATTAAAATAAAATTAAAATAAAAATGAAAATGTAAAAGAAAATAAAAATAAAAATAAAATTAAAATAAAATTAAAATTAAAATTAAAATGAAAATGAAAATGAAAATGAAAATGAAAAAGAAAATAAAAATAAAATTAAAATAAAAATAAACATAAAATTAAAATAAAAATAAAATTAAATTAAAATAAAAATAAAATAAAATTAAAATAAAAATAAAATTAAAATAAAAATAAAATTAAAATGAAAATGTAAAAGAAAATAAAAATAAAAATAAAATAAAATGAAAATGAAAATGAAAATAAAATTAAAAATAAAAATAAATAATTGATATCCCGGATAAGACACTATGTTTCTTTTCCCTTCTCTGTATGTTCCATATATGGAGGACTAAGCCAAGCAGCCAGTGGAGAAAGTCTCACTGAGAAGGCTGAGAGGAGAGAGGTTCACGCAGTGGACACAGACTCATCACACTATCCAGACTGAATAATAACACCATCTCATTTATACAGAAGGAACTGTCATTCCCACTGCAAATATTTTTTATTTTTTATTTATATTTTTCATTCATAGTTTTTGTTTTTTTCACATTGATAAATTAATTTATTTTATATATTTACACAAATCATATATTTAAGTATAATTAATTGATGTTTTATTTGATTTTATTTGATTATCGGTGGTACATTTATGAATTCATTATATCACATAAGGTAGAATATATTGGAGCGCGGTACACTACTGGCATTTATGATTAATATTTATACACCTAGAGAGGGTGCGATTAGTACCTGGCGATCTAATATTTAATTAATACTAATTTTAGCACGCAATTAATTAATTAATTCGTAATTAATTTGTAATATTTTATTATTTATATATTTTTCAAATATATTTTTTTATAATTTTTTATGTATGATATCAATTAACAATAGAGTTTATATATAGAAAGAAAACTCCTAGTGGCTCACAAGTAACTATCCAACTTTTTATAAAAATGTTCACGGCTAGGACATACTCCTGATAGTTTTCACAATATGACCATTTGTTTGCACCTCACCCCTCCCATTGACGTTCATTGAAACTCCACTCTAGACACCAGAAATTTAAGGGACGTTTTTAAACTGCGACTGTGCCTTCATTTTTTATCTTTCAGAGGCATACTATATATTAAAATTTAGGTCTGTTTCTTGTGGTTGTCACAATATAAACCTTTTCACGGTAGCATTTATACTTTTAAAACTACAAGCGTTTGAAGATGGCAATCGCCAGTGAAGATGGCAAGTTTAAAAAGCCTGTTTAGAACAGGCATGCTGACATTCCTCCCAGAGTGAGTTGTCATAGCAACCCAGCTGTCTCAGCACAGTGAGCCTACTCCGCCCACTCCAGGTGCAGCAACCAAAGGTCACTCAAGAGGCAGATGACTCACCAGGCTGGACTGTGAGCTTCAAAATACAAGCTGAAATGCATTTCTCACTATCAGGCTTGCAATGTGCACTGCTTACAATTCATCAATCATTTGGTAAAGGTTGCGGCAAGAACACTTTACACAATTTCACCAGAAATTGTAGATTTTCTAGTTTTTATTCCGTTTCTTATTATAGCCATATTTGCCACGCTAACTCCTCCCACAGTTTTTACACTACAAAGACAAGTAATATATCAAAACGTGCGGATTGTTCCCGATCGGATTGCTATTACTTTGTGGAACGTTTCGCCGAATCGTTCACGAAATATCGCGGTTTTTGTGGCGACATTTTCCCATAGGAATGCATTGAGCAACTAGAGTGAGAAGTGACAAATCTAGAGTGTAGAAGGAAAAATCAGAACATGATTTGTAAACTGCCATCACTCTTTCATTTTCAAGCCCACCTATTCCTTTTCACGGTAGCATTTATACTTTTAAAACTACAAGCGTTTGAAAATGGCAATCGCCAGTGAACTTGGCAAGTTTAAATAGCCTGTTTAGAGCAGAGCACCTCACACACCTGTGACTGACTGAGGTAACAGGTGCAACCAAAGGTCACTCAGGGGGCAGCTGAGTCACATTAGAGTGAGAAAGCTGCAGTGTGAAAGGAAAAATCAGAACATGATTTGTAAACTGCCATAACTATGTCATTTTCAAGCCCACCTACACATATCTTATATCAAAACGTTCAGCTAACCCTGCTGTCACTAAAAATGTTCACGGCTAGGACATACTCCTGATAGTTTTCAGAATATGACCATTTGTTTGCACCTCATCCCTCCCATTGACTTTCATTGAAACTTCACTCACAGCCACCTGAAATGTTAAGGGACGTTTTTAAACTGCGACTGTGCCTTTATTTTTAATATTGCAGAGACATACTATACATCAAAATTTAGGTCTGTTTCTTGTGATTGTCACAGTATAAACCTTTTCACGGTAGCATTTATACTTTTAAAACTACAAGCGTTTGAAGATGGCAATCGCCAGTGAATTTGGCAAGTTTGAGCACTGTGTTTAGAGCAGAGCTGTCACACACCTGTGACTGACTGAGGTAACAGGTGCAACCAAAGGTCACTCAGGGGGCAGCTGAGTCACATTAGAGTGAGAAGTGAGAAAGCTGCAGTGTGGAAGGAAAAATCAGAACATGATTTGTAAACTGCCATCACTCTTTCATTTTCAAGCCCACCTACACATATCTTATATCAAAAATAATATAAAATTAAAATAAAAATAAAATTAAAAATTAAAATTAAAATAAAAATAAAATGAAAAATAAAATAAAAATTAAATTAAAATTAAAATTAAAATAAATAAAAAATATTTGCAGTGGGAATGACAGTTCCTTCTGTATAAATGAGATGGTGTTATTATTCAGTCTGGATAAAAATAAAAATAAAATTAAATTAAAATTAAAATAAAAAAATAAAATAAAATTAAAATAAAAATAAAAATAAAATAAAATTAAAATTAAAATAAAATTAAAAATAAAATAAAATTAAAATTAAAATAAAATTAAAATTAAAATTAAAATTAAAATAAAAATAAAAATAAAATTAACATAAAATTAAAATAAAAATAAAATTAAAATTAAAATAAAAATAAAATTAAAAATAAAATAAAATTAAAATTAAAATAAAAAAAATTTAAATAAAAATAAAAAAAAAATTAAAATAAAAATAAAATTAAAAATAAAATAAAAATAAACATAGACATAAACATAGACATAAACATAAACATAAAAAAAAAATTAAAATAAAAATAAATAATTGATATCCCGGATAAGACACTATGTTTCTTTTCCCTTCTCTGTATGTTCCATATATGGAGGACTAAGCCAAGCACCCAGTGGAGAAAGTCTCACTGAGAAGGCTGTGCTGAGGAGAGAGGAGAGAGGAGAGAGAGGTTCACGCAGTGGACACAGACTCATCACACTATCCAGACTGAATAATAACACCATCTCATTTATACAGAAGGAACTGTCATTCCCACTGCAAATATTTTTTATTTATATTTTTCATTCATAGTTTTTGTTTTTTCACATTGATAAATTAATTTATTTTATATATTTACACAAATCATATATTTAAGTATAATTAATTGATGTAATTATTTGATTATCGGTGGTACACTTATGAATTTATTATATCACATAAGGTAGAATATATTGGAGCGCGGTACACTACTGGCATTTATGATTAATATTTATACACCTAGAGAGGGTGCGATTAGTACCTGGCAATCTAATATTTAATTAATACTAATTTTAGCACGCAATTAATTAATTAATTCGTAATATTTTATTATTTATATATTTTTCACATATATTTTTTTATAATTTTTTATGTATGATATCAATTAACAATAGAGTTTATCTATAGAAAGAAAACTACTAGTGGCTCACAAGTAACTATCCAACTTTTTATAAAAATGTTCACGGCTAGGACATACTCCTGATAGTTTTCACAATATGACCATTTGTTTGCACCTCACCCCTCCCATTGACTTTCATTGAAACTCCACTCTAGATACCTGACATTTTAAGGGATGTTTTTAAACTGCGACTGTGCCTTCATTTTTAATATTGCAGAGACATACTATATATCAAAATTTAGGTCTGTTTCTTGTGATTGTCACAATATAAACCGTTTCACGGTAGCATTTATACTTTTAAAACTACAAGCGTTTGAAGATGGCAATCGCCAGTGAACTTGGCAAGTTTAAAAAGCCTGTTTAGAACAGACATGCTGACATTCCTCTCAGTGTGAGTTGTCATAGCAACCCAGCTGTCTCAGCACAGTGAGCCTACTCCGCCCTCTCCAGGTGCAGCAACCAAAGGTCACTCAAGAGGCAGATGACTCACCAGGCTGGACTGTGAGCTTTAAAATACAAGCTGAAATGCATTTCTCACTATCAGGCTTGCAATGTGCACTGCTTACATTTCATCAATCATTTGGTAAAGGTTGCGGCAAGAACACTTTACACAATTTCACCAGAAATTGTAGATTTTCTAGTTAAGTGTTCTTGCATAGCAAGGAACACTTATTGTTATCTCACATATATATTCTTATTCTTATTCCGTTTCTTATTATAGCCATATTTGCCACGCTAACTCCTCCCACAGTTTTTACACTACAAATACAAGTAATATATCAAAACGTGCGGATTGTTCCCGATCGGATTGCTATTACTTTGTGGAACGTTTCGCCAAATCGTTCAAGAAATATCGCGGTTTTTGCGGCGAAATTTTCCCATAGGAATGCATTGAGCAGTAGAGCACAGCTAGAGTGTGTAAAGGAAAAATCAGAACATGATTTGTAAACTGCCATCACTCTTTCATTTTCAAGCCCACCTACACATATCTTATATCAAAACGTTCAGCTAACCCTGCTGTCACTAAACATGTTCACAGCTAAGCCATATTCCTGATAGTTTTCAGAATATGACCATTTGTTTGGACCTCATCCCTCCCATTGACTTTCATTGAAACTCCACTTTAGACACAAGACATTTTAAGGGACGTTTTTAAACTGCGACTGTGCCTTCATTTTTTATCTTTCAGAGACATACTATACATCAAAATTTAGGTCTGTTTCTTGTGATTGTCACAGTATAAACCTTTTCACGGTAGCATTTATACTTTTAAAACTACAAGCGTTTGAAAATGGCAATCGCCAGTGAACTTGGCAAGTTTAAATAGCCTGTTTAGAGCAGAGCTGTCACACACCTGTGACTGACTGAGGTAACAGGTGCAAGCAAAGGTCACTCAGGGGGCAGCTGAGTCACATTAGAGTGAGAAAGCTGCAGTGTGGAAGGAAAAATCAGAACATGATTTGTAAACTGCCATCACTCTTTCATTTTCAAGCCCACCTACACATATCTTCTATCAAAACGTTCAGCTAACCCTGCTGTCACTAAAAATGTTCACGGCTAGGACATACTCCTGATAGTTTTCAAAATATGACCATTTGTTTGCAAATAACCCCTCCCATTGACTTTCATTGAAACTTCACTCACAGCCACCTGAAATGTTAAGGGACGTTTTTAAACTGCGACTGTGCCTTCATTTTTAATATTGCAGAGACATACTATATATCAAAATTTAGGTCTGTTTCTTGTGATTGTCACAGTATAAACCTTTTCACGGTAGCATTTATACTTTTAAAACTACAAGCGTTTGAAGATGGCAATCGCCAGTGAATTTGGCAAGTTTGAGCACTGTGTTTAGAGCAGAGCTTGTCACACACCTGTGACTGACTGAGTCACAGGTGCACCAAAGGTCACTCAGGGGGCAGCTGAGTCACATTAGAGTGAGAAGTGAGAAAGCTGCAGTGTGGAAGGAAAAATCAGAACATGATTTGTAAACTGCCATCACTCTTTCATTTTCAAGCCCACCTACACATATCTTCTATCAAAACGTTCAGCTAACCCTGCTGTCACTAAAAATGTTCACGAATGCCAGTAGTGTACTGCGCTCCAATATATTCTACCTTATGTGATATAATGAATTCATAAGTGTACCACCGATAATCAAATAATTACATCAATTAATTATACTTAAATATATGATTTGTGTAAATATATAAAATAAATTAATTTATCAATGTGAAAAAACAAAAACTATGAATGAAAAATATAAATAAAAAATAAAAAATATTTGCAGTGGGAATGACAGTTCCTTCTGTATAAATGAGATGGTATTATTATTCAGTCTGGATAAAAATAAAAATTAAATTAAAATTAAATTAAAATTAAAATAAAATTAAAAATAAAATAAAAATAAAAATTAAAATAAAAATAAAATTAAATTAAAAAAAAAATTAAAATAAAAATAAAATTAACATAAAAATAAAATAAAAAAAAAAATAAAAATAAAATTAAAATTAACATAAAATTAAAATAAAAATAAAAATTAAATTAAAAATAAAATTAAATTAAAATTAACATAAAATTAAAATAAAAATAAAATTAAAATAAAATAAAAATAAAATTAAAATTAACATAAAATTAAAATAAAAATAAAATTAAAAATAAAATAAAATAAAATAAAAATTAAAATTAAAATTAAAATAAAAAAAAAATTAAAATAAAAATAAAAATAAATAATTGATATCCCGGATAAGACACTATGTTTCTTTTCTTTAATATTTAATTAATACTAATTTTAGCACGCAATTGAACTTGGCAAGTTTAAAAAGCCTGTTTAGAACAGGCATGCTGACATTCCTCTCAGAGTGAGTTGTCATAGCAACCCAGCTGTCTCAGCACAGTTAGCCTACTCCGCCCTCTCCAGGTGCAGCAACCAAAGGTCACTCAAGAGGCAGATGACTCACGAGGCTGGACTGTGAGCTTCAAAATACAAGCTGAAATGCATTTCTCACTATAAGGCTTGCAATGTGCACTGCTTACATTTCATCAATCATTTGGTAAAGGTTGCGGCAAGAACACTTTACACAATTTCCCCAGAAATTGTAGATTGGCTAATTCTTATTCTTATTATTATAGCCAAATTTGCCACGCTAACTCCTCCCACAGTTTTTACACTACAAAGACAAGTAATATATCAAAACGTGCGGATTGTTCCCGATCGGATTGCTATTACTTTGTGGAAAGTTTCGCCGAATCGTTCAAAAAATATCGCGGTTTTTGTGGCGAAATTTTCCCATAGGAATGAATGGTGCATCTAGAGTGGCAGCAGAGCACAGCTAGAGTGTGCAAAGGAAAAATCAGAACATGATTTGTAAACTGCCATCACTCTGCCATTTTCAAGCCCACCTACACATATCTTATATCAAAACGTTCAGCTAACCCTGCTGTCACTAAAAATGTTCACGGCTAGGACATACTCCTGATAGTTTTTACAATATGACCATTTGTTTGGACCTCACCCCTCCCATTGACTTTCATTGAAACTCCACTTTAGACACAAGAAATTTTAAGGGACGTTTTTAAACTGCGACTGTGCCTTCATTTTTAATATTGCAGAGACATACTATATATCAATATTTAGGTCTGTTTCTTGTGATTGTCACAATATAAACCTTTTCACGGTAGCATTTATACTTTTAAAACTACAAGCGTTTGAAGATGGCAATCGCCAGTGAACTTGGCATGTTTAAACAGCCTGTTTAGAGCAGAGCTTCTCACACACCTGTGACTGACTGAGTCACAGGTGCAACCAAAGGTCACTCAGGGGGCAGCTGAGTCACATTAGAGTGAGAAAGCTGCAGTGTGAAAGGAAAAATCAGAACATGATTTGTAAACTGCCATCACTATGTCATTATCAAGCCCACCTACACATATCTTATATCAAAACGTACAGCTAACCCTGCTGTCACTAAAAATGTTCACGAATGCCAGTAGTGTACCGCGCTCCAATATATTCTACCTTATGTGATATAATGAATTCATAAGTGTACCACCGATAATCAAATAATTACATCAATTAATTATACTTAAATATATGATTTGTGTAAATATATAAAATAAATTAATTTATCAATGTGAAAAAACAAAAACTATGAATGAAAAATATAAATAAAAAATAAAAAATATTTTCAGTGGGAATGACAGTTCCTTCTGTATAAATGAGATGGTGTTATTATTCAGTCTGGATAAAAATAAAATAAAAATAAAATTAAAATAAAAATAAAATTAAAATAAAAATAAAAATAAACATAAAATAAAAATAAAATAAAAGTAAAAATAAAAATAAATAAAAAATAAAAATTAAAATAAAATTAAAATTAAAAAAAATAAAAATAAACATAAACATAAAATAAACATAAAATAAACATAAAATAAAAATAAAATAAAAATAAAATTAAAATTAAAATTAAAATAAAATTAAAATTAAAATTAAAATAAACATAAACATAAAATAAAATTAAAATAAACATAAACATAAAATAAAAATAAAATAAAAATAAAATTAAAATAAAATTAAAATAAAATAAAAATAAAATTAAAATAAAATAAAAATAAAATAAAAATAAAATTAAAATAAAATTAAAATTAAAATAAACATAAAATAAAATTAAAATTAAAATAAACATAAAATAAAATTAAAATTAAAATAAACATAAACATAAAATTAAAATAAAATAAAAATAAAATTAAAATGAAAATGAAAATGAAAAAGAAAATAAAAAAAATAAAAATAAAAATGAAAATAAAAATAAAATTAAAAATAAATAATTGTTATCCCGGATAAGACACTGTTTCTTTTCTTTAATATTTAATTAATACTAATTTTAGAACGCAATTAATTAATTCGTAATTAATTTGTAATATTTTATTATTTATATATTTTTCACATATTTTTTTTATAATTTTTTATGTATGATATCAATTAACAATAGAGTTTATATATAGAAAGAAAAATCCTAGTGTCTCACTAGTAACTATCCAACTTTTTATAAAAATGTTCACGGCTAGGACATACTCCTGATAGTTTTCACAATATGACCATTTGTTTGCACCTCACCCCTCCCATTGACTTTCATTGAAACTCCACTCTAGATACCTGACATTTTAAGGGATGTTTTTAAACTGCGACTGTGCCTTCATTTTTAATATTGCAGAGACATACTATATATCAATATTTAGGTCTGTTTCTTGTGATTGTCACAATATAAACCTTTTCACGGTAGCATTTATACTTTTAAAACTACAAGCGTTTGAAGATGGCAATCGCCAGTGAACTTGGCATGTTTAAACAGCCTGTTTAGAGCAGAGCTTCTCACACACCTGTGACTGACTGAGTCACAGGTGCAACCAAAGGTCACTCAGGGGGCAGCTGAGTCACATTAGAGTGAGAAAGCTGCAGTGTGAAAGGAAAAATCAGAACATGATTTGTAAACTGCCATCACTATGTCATTATCAAGCCCACCTACACATATCTTATATCAAAACGTACAGCTAACCCTGCTGTCACTAAAAATGTTCACGAATGCCAGTAGTGTACCGCGCTCCAATATATTCTACCTTATGTGATATAATGAATTCATAAGTGTACCACCGATAATCAAATAATTACATCAATTAATTATACTTAAATATATGATTTGTGTAAATATATAAAATAAATTAATTTATCAATGTGAAAAAACAAAAACTATGAATGAAAAATATAAATAAAAAATAAAAAATATTTTCAGTGGGAATGACAGTTCCTTCTGTATAAATGAGATGGTGTTATTATTCAGTCTGGATAAAAATAAAATAAAAATAAAATTAAAATAAAAATAAAATTAAAATAAAAATAAAAATAAACATAAAATAAAAATAAAATAAAAGTAAAAATAAAAATAAATAAAAAATAAAAATTAAAATAAAATTAAAATTAAAAAAAATAAAAATAAACATAAACATAAAATAAACATAAAATAAACATAAAATAAAAATAAAATAAAAATAAAATTAAAATTAAAATTAAAATAAAATTAAAATTAAAATTAAAATAAACATAAACATAAAATAAAATTAAAATAAACATAAACATAAAATAAAAATAAAATTAAAATAAAATTAAAATAAAATTAAAATAAAATAAAAATAAAATTAAAATAAAATAAAAATAAAATTAAAATAAAATTAAAATTAAAATAAACATAAAATAAAATTAAAATTAAAATAAACATAAAATAAAATTAAAATTAAAATAAACATAAACATAAAATTAAAATAAAATAAAAATAAAATTAAAATAAAATTAAAATGAAAATGAAAATGAAAAAGAAAATAAAAATAATAAAAATAAAAATGAAAATAAAAATAAAATTAAAAATAAATAATTGTTATCCCGGATAAGACACTGTTTCTTTTCTTTAATATTTAATTAATACTAATTTTAGAACGCAATTAATTAATTCGTAATTAATTTGTAATATTTTATTATTTATATATTTTTCACATATTTTTTTTATAATTTTTTATGTATGATATCAATTAACAATAGAGTTTATATATAGAAAGAAAAATCCTAGTGTCTCACTAGTAACTATCCAACTTTTTATAAAAATGTTCACGGCTAGGACATACTCCTGATAGTTTTCACAATATGACCATTTGTTTGCACCTCACCCCTCCCATTGACTTTCATTGAAACTCCACTCTAGATACCTGACATTTTAAGGGATGTTTTTAAACTGCGACTGTGCCTTCATTTTTAATATTGCAGAGACATACTATATATCACAATTTAGGTCTGTTTCTTGTGATTGTCACAATATAAACCTTTTCACGGTAGCATTTATACTTTTAAAACTACAAGCGTTTGAAGATGGCAATCGCCAGTGAACTTGGCAAGTTTAAAAAGCCTGTTTAGAACAGACATGCTGACATTCCTCTCAGTGTGAGTTGTCATAGCAACCCAGCTGTTTCAGCACAGTGAGCCTACTCCGCCCTCTCCAGGTGCAGCAACCAAAGGTCACTCAAGAGGCAGATGACTCACCAGGCTGGACTGTGAGCTTCAAAATACAAGCTGAAATGCATTTCTCACTATCAGGCTTGCAATGTGCACTGCTTACATTTCATCAATCATTTGGTAAAGGTTGCGGCAAGAACACTTTACACAATTTCCCCAGAAATTGTAGATTTTTCTTATTCTTATTATTATAGCCAAATTTGCCACGCTAACTCCTCCCACAGTTTTTACACTACAAAGACAAGTAATATATCAAAACGTGCGGATTGTTCCCGATCGGATTGCTATTACTTTGTGGAACGTTTCGCCAAATCGTTCAAGAAATATTGCGGTTTTTGTGGCGAAATTTTCCCATAGGAATGAATGGTGCATCTAGAGTGGAAGCAGAGGACAGCTAGAGTGTGCAAAGGAAAAATCAGAACATGATTTGTAAACTGCCATCACTCTGCCATTTTCAAGCCCACCTACACATATCTTATATCAAAACGTTCAGCTAACCCTGCTGTCACTAAAAATGTTCACGGCTAGGACATACTCCTGATAGTTTTCACAATATGACCATTTGTTTGCACCTCACCCCTCCCATTGACTTTCATTGAAACTTCACTCACAGCCACCTGAAATGTTAAGGGACGTTTTTTAAACTGCGACTGTGCCTTCATTTTTAATATTGCAGAGACATACTATACATCAAAATTTAGGTCTGTTTCTTGTGATTGTCACAGTATAAACCTTTTCACGGTAGCATTTATACTTTTAAAACTACAAGCGTTTGAAGATGGCAATCGCCAGTGAATTTGGCAAGTTTGAGCACTGTGTTTAGAGCAGAGCTTGTCACACACCTGTGACTGACTGAGTCACAGGTGCACCAAAGGTCACTCAGGGGGCAGCTGAGTCACATTAGAGTGAGAAGTGAGAAAGCTGCAGTGTGGAAGGAAAAATCAGAACATGATTTGTAAACTGCCATCACTCTTTCATTTTCAAGCCCACCTACACATATCTTATATCAAAACGTTCAGCTAACCCTGCTGTCACTAAAAATGTTCACGAATGCCAGTAGTGTACCGCGCTCCAATATATTCTACCTTATGTGATATAATGAATTCATAAGTGTACCACCGATAATCAAATAATTACATCAATTAATTATACTTAAATATATGATTTGTGTAAATATATAAAATAAATTAATTTATCAATGTGAAAAAACAAAAACTATGAATGAAAAATATAAATAAAAAATAAAAAATATTTTCAGTGGGAATGACAGTTCCTTCTGTATAAATGAGATGGTGTTATTATTCAGTCTGGATAAAAATAAAATAAAAATAAAATTAAAATAAAAATAAAATTAAAATAAAAATAAAAATAAACATAAAATAAAAATAAAATAAAAGTAAAAATAAAAATAAATAAAAAATAAAAATTAAAATAAAATTAAAATTAAAAAAAATAAAAATAAACATAAACATAAAATAAACATAAAATAAACATAAAATAAAAATAAAATAAAAATAAAATTAAAATTAAAATTAAAATAAAATTAAAATTAAAATTAAAATAAACATAAACATAAAATAAAATTAAAATAAACATAAACATAAAATAAAAATAAAATTAAAATAAAATAAAAATAAAATTAAAATAAAATAAAAATAAAATTAAAATAAAATAAAAATAAAATAAAAATAAAATTAAAATAAAATTAAAATTAAAATAAACATAAAATAAAATTAAAATTAAAATAAACATAAAATAAAATTAAAATTAAAATAAACATAAACATAAAATTAAAATAAAATAAAAATAAAATTAAAATGAAAATGAAAATGAAAAAGAAAATAAAAAAAATAAAAATAAAAATGAAAATAAAAATAAAATTAAAAATAAATAATTGTTATCCCGGATAAGACACTGTTTCTTTTCTTTAATATTTAATTAATACTAATTTTAGAACGCAATTAATTAATTCGTAATTAATTTGTAATATTTTATTATTTATATATTTTTCACATATTTTTTTTATAATTTTTTATGTATGATATCAATTAACAATAGAGTTTATATATAGAAAGAAAAATCCTAGTGTCTCACTAGTAACTATCCAACTTTTTATAAAAATGTTCACGGCTAGGACATACTCCTGATAGTTTTCACAATATGACCATTTGTTTGCACCTCACCCCTCCCATTGACTTTCATTGAAACTCCACTCTAGATACCTGACATTTTAAGGGATGTTTTTAAACTGCGACTGTGCCTTCATTTTTAATATTGCAGAGACATACTATATATCAATATTTAGGTCTGTTTCTTGTGATTGTCACAATATAAACCTTTTCACGGTAGCATTTATACTTTTAAAACTACAAGCGTTTGAAGATGGCAATCGCCAGTGAACTTGGCATGTTTAAACAGCCTGTTTAGAGCAGAGCTTCTCACACACCTGTGACTGACTGAGTCACAGGTGCAACCAAAGGTCACTCAGGGGGCAGCTGAGTCACATTAGAGTGAGAAAGCTGCAGTGTGAAAGGAAAAATCAGAACATGATTTGTAAACTGCCATCACTATGTCATTATCAAGCCCACCTACACATATCTTATATCAAAACGTACAGCTAACCCTGCTGTCACTAAAAATGTTCACGAATGCCAGTAGTGTACCGCGCTCCAATATATTCTACCTTATGTGATATAATGAATTCATAAGTGTACCACCGATAATCAAATAATTACATCAATTAATTATACTTAAATATATGATTTGTGTAAATATATAAAATAAATTAATTTATCAATGTGAAAAAACAAAAACTATGAATGAAAAATATAAATAAAAAATAAAAAATATTTTCAGTGGGAATGACAGTTCCTTCTGTATAAATGAGATGGTGTTATTATTCAGTCTGGATAAAAATAAAATAAAAATAAAATTAAAATAAAAATAAAATTAAAATAAAAATAAAAATAAACATAAAATAAAAATAAAATAAAAGTAAAAATAAAAATAAATAAAAAATAAAAATTAAAATAAAATTAAAATTAAAAAAAATAAAAATAAACATAAACATAAAATAAACATAAAATAAACATAAAATAAAAATAAAATAAAAATAAAATTAAAATTAAAATTAAAATAAAATTAAAATTAAAATTAAAATAAACATAAACATAAAATAAAATTAAAATAAACATAAACATAAAATAAAAATAAAATTAAAATAAAATTAAAATAAAATTAAAATAAAATAAAAATAAAATTAAAATAAAATAAAAATAAAATTAAAATAAAATTAAAATTAAAATAAACATAAAATAAAATTAAAATTAAAATAAACATAAAATAAAATTAAAATTAAAATAAACATAAACATAAAATTAAAATAAAATAAAAATAAAATTAAAATAAAATTAAAATGAAAATGAAAATGAAAAAGAAAATAAAAATAATAAAAATAAAAATGAAAATAAAAATAAAATTAAAAATAAATAATTGTTATCCCGGATAAGACACTGTTTCTTTTCTTTAATATTTAATTAATACTAATTTTAGAACGCAATTAATTAATTCGTAATTAATTTGTAATATTTTATTATTTATATATTTTTCACATATTTTTTTTATAATTTTTTATGTATGATATCAATTAACAATAGAGTTTATATATAGAAAGAAAAATCCTAGTGTCTCACTAGTAACTATCCAACTTTTTATAAAAATGTTCACGGCTAGGACATACTCCTGATAGTTTTCACAATATGACCATTTGTTTGCACCTCACCCCTCCCATTGACTTTCATTGAAACTCCACTCTAGATACCTGACATTTTAAGGGATGTTTTTAAACTGCGACTGTGCCTTCATTTTTAATATTGCAGAGACATACTATATATCACAATTTAGGTCTGTTTCTTGTGATTGTCACAATATAAACCTTTTCACGGTAGCATTTATACTTTTAAAACTACAAGCGTTTGAAGATGGCAATCGCCAGTGAACTTGGCAAGTTTAAAAAGCCTGTTTAGAACAGACATGCTGACATTCCTCTCAGTGTGAGTTGTCATAGCAACCCAGCTGTTTCAGCACAGTGAGCCTACTCCGCCCTCTCCAGGTGCAGCAACCAAAGGTCACTCAAGAGGCAGATGACTCACCAGGCTGGACTGTGAGCTTCAAAATACAAGCTGAAATGCATTTCTCACTATCAGGCTTGCAATGTGCACTGCTTACATTTCATCAATCATTTGGTAAAGGTTGCGGCAAGAACACTTTACACAATTTCCCCAGAAATTGTAGATTTTTCTTATTCTTATTATTATAGCCAAATTTGCCACGCTAACTCCTCCCACAGTTTTTACACTACAAAGACAAGTAATATATCAAAACGTGCGGATTGTTCCCGATCGGATTGCTATTACTTTGTGGAACGTTTCGCCAAATCGTTCAAGAAATATTGCGGTTTTTGTGGCGAAATTTTCCCATAGGAATGAATGGTGCATCTAGAGTGGAAGCAGAGCACAGCTAGAGTGTGCAAAGGAAAAATCAGAACATGATTTGTAAACTGCCATCACTCTGCCATTTTCAAGCCCACCTACACATATCTTATATCAAAACGTTCAGCTAACCCTGCTGTCACTAAAAATGTTCACGGCTAGGACATACTCCTGATAGTTTTCACAATATGACCATTTGTTTGCACCTCACCCCTCCCATTGACTTTCATTGAAACTTCACTCACAGCCACCTGAAATGTTAAGGGACGTTTTTTAAACTGCGACTGTGCCTTCATTTTTAATATTGCAGAGACATACTATACATCAAAATTTAGGTCTGTTTCTTGTGATTGTCACAGTATAAACCTTTTCACGGTAGCATTTATACTTTTAAAACTACAAGCGTTTGAAGATGGCAATCGCCAGTGAATTTGGCAAGTTTGAGCACTGTGTTTAGAGCAGAGCTTGTCACACACCTGTGACTGACTGAGTCACAGGTGCACCAAAGGTCACTCAGGGGGCAGCTGAGTCACATTAGAGTGAGAAGTGAGAAAGCTGCAGTGTGGAAGGAAAAATCAGAACATGATTTGTAAACTGCCATCACTCTTTCATTTTCAAGCCCACCTACACATATCTTATATCAAAACGTTCAGCTAACCCTGCTGTCACTAAAAATGTTCACGAATGCCAGTAGTGTACCGCGCTCCAATATATTCTACCTTATGTGATATAATGAATTCATAAGTGTACCACCGATAATCAAATAATTACATCAATTAATTATACTTAAATATATGATTTGTGTAAATATATAAAATAAATTAATTTATCAATGTGAAAAAACAAAAACTATGAATGAAAAATATAAATAAAAAATAAAAAATATTTTCAGTGGGAATGACAGTTCCTTCTGTATAAATGAGATGGTGTTATTATTCAGTCTGGATAAAAATAAAATAAAAATAAAATTAAAATAAAAATAAAATTAAAATAAAAATAAAAATAAACATAAAATAAAAATAAAATAAAAGTAAAAATAAAAATAAATAAAAAATAAAAATTAAAATAAAATTAAAATTAAAAAAAATAAAAATAAACATAAACATAAAATAAACATAAAATAAACATAAAATAAAAATAAAATAAAAATAAAATTAAAATTAAAATTAAAATAAAATTAAAATTAAAATTAAAATAAACATAAACATAAAATAAAATTAAAATAAACATAAACATAAAATAAAAATAAAATTAAAATAAAATTAAAATAAAATTAAAATAAAATAAAAATAAAATTAAAATAAAATAAAAATAAAATTAAAATAAAATTAAAATTAAAATAAACATAAAATAAAATTAAAATAAACATAAAATAAAATTAAAATTAAAATAAACATAAACATAAAATTAAAATAAAATAAAAATAAAATTAAAATAAAATTAAAATGAAAATGAAAATGAAAAAGAAAATAAAAAAAATAAAAATAAAAATGAAAATAAAAATAAAATTAAAAATAAATAATTGTTATCCCGGATAAGACACTGTTTCTTTTCTTTAATATTTAATTAATACTAATTTTAGAACGCAATTAATTAATTCGTAATTAATTTGTAATATTTTATTATTTATATATTTTTCACATATTTTTTTTATAATTTTTTATGTATGATATCAATTAACAATAGAGTTTATATATAGAAAGAAAAATCCTAGTGTCTCACTAGTAACTATCCAACTTTTTATAAAAATGTTCACGGCTAGGACATACTCCTGATAGTTTTCACAATATGACCATTTGTTTGCACCTCACCCCTCCCATTGACTTTCATTGAAACTCCACTCTAGATACCTGACATTTTAAGGGATGTTTTTAAACTGCGACTGTGCCTTCATTTTTAATATTGCAGAGACATACTATATATCACAATTTAGGTCTGTTTCTTGTGATTGTCACAATATAAACCTTTTCACGGTAGCATTTATACTTTTAAAACTACAAGCGTTTGAAGATGGCAATCGCCAGTGAACTTGGCAAGTTTAAAAAGCCTGTTTAGAACAGGCATGCTGACATTCCTCTCAGTGTGAGTTGTCATAGCAACCCAGCTGTTTCAGCACAGTGAGCCTACTCCGCCCTCTCCAGGTGCAGCAACCAAAGGTCACTCAAGAGGCAGATGACTCACCAGGCTGGACTGTGAGCTTCAAAATACAAGCTGAAATGCATTTCTCACTATCAGGCTTGCAATGTGCACTGCTTACATTTCATCAATCATTTGGTAAAGGTTGCGGCAAGAACACTTTACACAATTTCCCCAGAAATTGTAGATTTTTCTTATTCTTATTATTATAGCCAAATTTGCCACGCTAACTCCTCCCACAGTTTTTACACTACAAAGACAAGTAATATATCAAAACGTGCGGATTGTTCCCGATCGGATTGCTATTACTTTGTGGAACGTTTCGCCAAATCGTTCAAGAAATATTGCGGTTTTTGTGGCGAAATTTTCCCATAGGAATGAATGGTGCATCTAGAGTGGAAGCAGAGCACAGCTAGAGTGTGCAAAGGAAAAATCAGAACATGATTTGTAAACTGCCATCACTCTGCCATTTTCAAGCCCACCTACACATATCTTATATCAAAACGTTCAGCTAACCCTGCTGTCACTAAAAATGTTCACGGCTAGGACATACTCCTGATAGTTTTCACAATATGACCATTTGTTTGCACCTCACCCCTCCCATTGACTTTCATTGAAACTTCACTCACAGCCACCTGAAATGTTAAGGGACGTTTTTTAAACTGCGACTGTGCCTTCATTTTTAATATTGCAGAGACATACTATACATCAAAATTTAGGTCTGTTTCTTGTGATTGTCACAGTATAAACCTTTTCACGGTAGCATTTATACTTTTAAAACTACAAGCGTTTGAAGATGGCAATCGCCAGTGAATTTGGCAAGTTTGAGCACTGTGTTTAGAGCAGAGCTTGTCACACACCTGTGACTGACTGAGTCACAGGTGCACCAAAGGTCACTCAGGGGGCAGCTGAGTCACATTAGAGTGAGAAGTGAGAAAGCTGCAGTGTGGAAGGAAAAATCAGAACATGATTTGTAAACTGCCATCACTCTTTCATTTTCAAGCCCACCTACACATATCTTATATCAAAACGTTCAGCTAACCCTGCTGTCACTAAAAATGTTCACGAATGCCAGTAGTGTACCGCGCTCCAATATATTCTACCTTATGTGATATAATGAATTCATAGGTGTACCACCGATAATCAAATAATTACATCAATTAATTATACTTAAATATATGATTTGTGTAAATATATAAAATAAATTAATTTATCAATGTGAAAAAACAAAAACTATGAATGAAAAATATAAATAAAAAATAAAAAATATTTGCAGTGGGAATGACAGTTCCTTCTGTATAAATGAGATGGTGTTATTATTCAGTCTGGATAAAAATAAAATAAAATTAAAATAAAAAAATAAAATAAAATTAAAATAAAAATAAAATTAAAATTAAAATTAAAAAATAAATAAAATGAAAAATAAAAAAAAAATTAAATTAAAATTAAAATAAATAAAAAATATTTGCAGTGGGAATGACAGTTCCTTCTGTATAAATGAGATGGTATTATTATTCAGTCTGGATAAAAATAAAAATAAAATAAAAATTAAATTAAAATAAAAAAAAAATAAAATTAAAATTAAAATAAAATTAAAAATAAAAAAAAAAATTAAATAAAAATAAAATTAAAATAACATAAAATAAAAATAAAAATAAAATTAAAATTAAAATAAAAATAAAATTAAAAATAAAATAAAATTAAAATAAAATTAAAATAAAATTAAAATTAAAATTAAAATAAAAATAAAATTAAAAATAAAATAAAATTAAAATAAAATAAAAATAAAATTAAAAATTAACATAAAATTAAAATAAACATAAAATTAAAATAAAAATAAAATTAAAATTAAAATAAAAATAAAATTAAAATTAACATAAAATTAAAATTAAATTAAAATAAAAATAAAATTAAAAATAAAATAAAATAAAAATTAAAATTAAAATTAAAATAAAAAAAAATAAAAATAAAAATAAAAATAAATAATTGATATCCCGGATAAGACACTATGTTTCTTTTCTTTAATATTTAATTAATACTAATTTTAGCACGCAATTGAACTTGGCAAGTTTAAAAAGCCTGTTTAGAACAGGCATGCTGACATTCCTCTCAGAGTGAGTTGTCATAGCAACCCAGCTGTCTCAGCACAGTGAGCCTACTCCGCCCTCTCCAGGTGCAGCAACCAAAGGTCACTCAAGAGGCAGATGACTCACGATGCTGGACTGTGAGCTTCAAAATACAAGCTGAAATGCATTTCTCACTATCAGGCTTGCAATGTGCCCTGCTTACATTTCATCAATCATTTGGTAAAGGTTGCGGCAAGAACACTTTACACAATTTCCCCAGAAATTGTAGATTGTCTAGTCTTATTCTTATTCTTATTATTATAGCAAATTTGCCACGCTAACTCCTCCCACAGTTTTTACACTACAAAGACAAGTAATATATCAAAACGTGCGGATTGTTCCCGATCGGATTGCTATTACTTTGTGGAACGTTTTGCCGAATCATTCACGAAATATTGCGGTTTTTGTGGCAAAATTTTCCCATAGGAATGCATTGAGCAGCACAGCACAGCTAGAGTGTGCAAAGGAAAAATCAGAAAAATCAGAACATGATTTGTAAACTGCCATCACTCTTTCATTTTCAAGCCCACCTACACATATCTTATATCAAAACGTTCAGCTAATCCTGCTGTCACTAAAAATGTTCACGGCTAGGACATACTCTTGATAGTTTTCAGAATATGACCATTTGTTTGCACATCACCCCTCCCATTGACTTTCATTGAAACTCCACTGTAGACACCAGACATTTTAAGGGACGTTTTTAAACTGCGACTGTGCCTTCATTGTTCATCTTTCAGAGACATACTATACATCAAACTGTAGATATTTTTCTTGTGATTGTCACAATATCAACCTTTTCACGGTAGCTTTTATACTTTTAAAACTACAAGCATTTGAAGATGGCAATCGCCAGTGAACTTGCCAAGTTTAAAAAGCCTGTTTACAGCACAGCTAATGACATTCCTGACAGAGTGAGTTGCTATAGCAACCAAACATGACTCACACGCAGCTGAGTCACACAGGCTGGACTGTGAGATGGTAAATACAAGCTGAAATGCATTTCTCCCTCTGTCAGGCTTGCAATGTGCACTGCTTACATGTCATCATTACAATTTAGGTCTGTTTCTTGTGATTGTCACAGTATAAACCTTTTCACGGTAGCATTTATACTTTTAAAACTACAAGCGTTTGAAGATGGCAATCGCCAGTGAATTTGGCAAGTTTGAGCACTGTGTTTAGAGCAGAGCTTGTCACACACCTGTGACTGACTGAGTCACAGGTGCACCAAAGGTCACTCAGGGGGCAGCTGAGTCACATTAGAGTGAGAAGTGAGAAAGCTGCAGTGTGGAAGGAAAAATCAGAACATGATTTGTAAACTGCCATCACTCTTTCACTTTCAAGCCCACCTACACATATCTTCTATCAAAACGTTCAGCTAACCCTGCTGTCACTAAAAATGTTCACGAATGCCAGTAGTGTACCGCGCTCCAATATATTCTACCTTATGTGATATAATGAATTCATAAGTGTACCACCGATAATCAAATAATTACATCAATTAATTATACTTAAATATATGATTTGTGTAAATATATAAAATAAATTAATTTATCAATGTGAAAAAACAAAAACTATGAATGAAAAATATAAATAAAAAATATTTGCAGTGGGAATGACAGTTCCTTCTGTATAAATGAGATGGTGTTATTATTCAGTCTGGATAAAAATAAAATAAAAATAAAATTAAAATAAAAATAAAATTAAAATAAAAATAAAATAAAAATAAAAGTAAAAATAAAAAAAAATAAAAATAAAAATTAAAATAAAAATAAAATTAAAATTAAAAAAAAAATTAAAATAAACATAAACATAAAAATAAAAATAAAATTAAAATTAAAATTAAAATAAACATAAAATAAAAATAAAATTAAAATAAAATGAAAATGAAAATGAAAAAGAAAATAAAAATAAAAATAATAAAAATAAAATTAAAATTAAAATAAACATAAACATAAAATAAAAATAAAATAAAAATAATAAAAATTAAAATTAAAATAAACATAAAATAAAAATAAAATAAAAAATAAAAATAAAAATAAAATTAAAATAAAATTAAAATTAAAATAAACATAAACATAAAATAAAAATAAAATTAAAATAAAATTAAAATTAAAATGAAAATGATAAAGAAAATAAAAATAAAAATAATAAAAATAAAAATGAAAATAAAAATAAAATTAAAAATAAATAATTGATATCCCGGATAAGACACTATGTTTCTTTTCTTTAATATTTAATTAATACTAATTTTAGCACGCAATTAATTAATTAATTTGTAATTAATTTGTAATATTTTATTATTTATATATTTTTCACATATATTTTTTTATAATTTTTTATGTATGATATCAATTAACAATAGAGTTTATATATAAAAAGAAAACTCCTAGTGGCTCACAAGTAACTATCCAACTTTTTTTTAAAATGTTCACGGCTAGGACATACCCTTATAGTTTTCACAATATGACCATTTGTTTGCACCTCACCCCTCCCATTGACTTTCATTGAAACTCCACTCTAGACACCAGAAATTTTAAGAGACGTTTTTAAACTGCGACTGTGCCTTCATTTTTTATCTTTCAGAGGCATACTATACATCAAAATTTAGGTCTGTTTCTTGTGATTGTCACAATATAAACCGTTTCACGGTAGCATTTATACTTTTAAAACTACAAGCATTTGAAGATGGCAATCGCCAGTGAACTTGGCAAGTTTAAAAAGCCTGTTTAGAACAGACATGCTGACATTCCTCTCAGTGTGAGTTGTCATAGCAACCCAGCTGTCTCAGCACAGTGAGCCTACTCCGCCCTCTCCAGGTGCAGCAACCAAAGGTCACTCAAGAGGCAGATGACTCACCAGGCTGGACTGTGAGCTTTAAAATACAAGCTGAAATGCATTTCTCACTATCAGGCTTGCAATGTGCACTGCTTACATTTCATCAATCATTTGGTAAAGGTTGCGGCAAGAACACTTTACACAATTTCCCCAGAAATTGTAGATTTTCTAGTTCTTATTCCGTTTCTTATTATAGCCATATTTGCCACGCTAACTCCTCCCACAGTTTTTACACTACAAATACAAGTAATATATCAAAACGTGCGGATTGTTCCCGATCGGATTGCTATTACTTTGTTTAACGTTTCGCCGAATCGTTCAAGAAATATCGCGGTTTTTGCGGCGAAATTTTCCCATAGGAATGCATTGAGCAGCAGAGCACAGCTAGAGTGTGTAAAGGAAAAATCAGAAAAATCAGAACATGATTTGTAAACTGCCATCACTCTTTCATTTTCAAGCCCACCTACACATATCTTATATCAAAACGTTCAGCTAACCCTGCTGTCACTAAAAATGTTCACGAATGCCAGTAGTGTACCGCGCTCCAATATATTCTACCTTATGTGATATAATGAATTCATAAGTGTACCACCGATAATCAAATAATTACATCAATTAATTATACTTAAATATATGATTTGTTTAAATATATAAAATAAATTAATTTATCAATGTGAAAAAACAAAAACTATGAATGAAAAATATAAATAAAAAATAAAAAATATTTGCAGTGGGAATGACAGTTCCTTCTGTATAAATGAGATGGTGTTATTATTCAGTCTGGATAAAAATAAAATAAAATTAAAATTAAAATAAAAAAATAAAATAAAATTAAAATAAAAATAAAATTAAAAATAAAAAAAAAATTAAATTAAAATTAAAATAAATAAAAAATATTTGCAGTGGGAATGACAGTTCCTTCTGTATAAATGAGATGGTATTATTATTCAGT